>NW_026606308.1:0-332500 GCF_029834395.1 Sorex fumeus | reverse complement strand
TTTTGTTCACAAAAATAAATTAAAAAAATAATAAATAAATAAAAAAAAAGAAACACGAGCTCAAAAGTAGAAAGTCTCTTGCTTTCTGAGATTCAGTTATTGTTCCATTTCTTTTGTACCATTGGTGGGCAAACTCATTTCCTCTATCTCTTCTTCGTCAAAACAGTGACTCTCGACTTCCAAGTTGATGTCATTTATTTTAATTTGGGGAGGTCTATCCAGGGTTTTTTTCTGGCTCTGTGCTCAGAAGTGACGGGGATCATATATAGTGCTGGGGGATTGAACTAGGGTTACCCATATGCAAGACTTACCTCCTGTACTGCCTCTCTGGCCTGTCCATGAGGCCACTTACCATCCATGCTGATGACTCTGATGTCTGGCCGTAACTGGAGCTCACTTGCCTTTCCTTCCTGTTCTGAATGGAGGGTAGTAATGGCTAACCAACTCATCCTTTCCCTCAATTGTTGTTGTGGTTTTGAAGTCTTCCTCACAACAGCATTCCAAAGCGAAAAGATACTATCTCCTTGTCTTCCTCTGGAAACTTTCACTTCTTTGGAAACCATAAGAGCCAAGCCTCTGAGTTCATTTGAACCAACTCGCAAACTGCTTTGAACCTTTCCTGACTAGTTACAATTCAGGATTTCCAGTTCATTTTGAATTTCAGATGAAGAATTTTCAACTTAAAGCAGGCTCCATGGATTGCATGGGGGAATAATCTACTAATGCAGTCTTTGGTTCCTCTAGGATCACATCAAGCTGGGAATCTCAGATTTGGACTTGTGAAATCTGGTCTGGTACCTATCACCCACTTTATTGATTTATGTTTTGGGGTTGGGGATCAAACCTGGGTACTCATGCCTATAAAGCACATGATATACTACCCAGCTCCATCATACACTCCCCCAAACCCACCCTCAGAGTTTAGGGTTTCTAACTTAGAGAAATTAGAAACGTTGTCATTTTCAGCTAATGGAGGTGAGACTTTCACTACTAGATATTGGGAGGAAAATTGGGGTCTGAACAGAAGATGGGTGGTGGATGAGAGTTTTATTTACTTTTTTTTTTTTGCATTTTTTGGCCACACCTAGCGATGTTCAGGGGTTACTCCTGGCTCTGAACTTAGAGATTACTCCTGGCAGTGCTTGGGGGTGGGGGGGCATAAGGGATGTCAGGGATCAAACCCGAGTTGGCTACGTGCAAGGCAAATGCCATTTCTGCTGTACTATTGCTCTGGCCCCAGAAGAATCTTCTTTTTCTCAAAATTACACCTTATCCTGGGGGCTGGAATGATAGTACTTGCAGGTAGTACACTTGCCATGCATGTGGCCAACCTGGGTTTGATCCCGGCATCCCATGTGGTTCCCTGAGCCCAGAAGTAATCCCTGAGCAACACTGGGTGTGACCCAAAAACCAAACAAAAAAATTGCACTCCATCCTCCGACTCATGCTAACCCACACCAACTCCATGACAAACGAGGCATGCAGAGCTCAGAAGCTTTTGGCTAAGGAACCTCAGTGTTGCTTTGGAACTGAAATCAACATGAGACCTTCTCCAGCCCACACTAACTCCTGGTCCCAAGACCTTTTTGTTTTTTTGTTTGTTTTTTTCCTTTTGGGGTTACACCTGGTGATGCACAGGGGTTACTCCTGGCTCTGCACTCAAGAGTTACTCCTGGTGGTACTCAGGGGACCATATGGGATGCTGGGAGTAGAATTTGGGTCGGCTGCATGCAAGGCAAACGCCCGACCCACTGTGCTATCTCTCCAGCCCCCCAAGAACTTTCTTGGAGGACATGAATTTTTTTTCTCTCTCCAGAGCTCAGCAGTAAGGACCTGGGAGAAGAAAGTGGAGCAGCACCCCCAAGGACTCTTTAAATATCTCTGCCTGATGTCAGAAGCTGAAAGTCCACATTAAAACACTCTCTGTGCTCTGGTTGTGTCTACATCACTTCCTCAGAGCTGGTCCTTTGGTTGTGTACCATCATGGTCTTCCAAGTCACGATTTCCCATGCCTGGCGCCAATCCCGGAGGGGCTGACAATTTTGGAGTAACGTCCCTGATTTTACAGTGTGCAAAGTTGGCAGGTGGGCACTCACATCTGAGGGAGAGTCCTCAGAAGTGGCCCAACTTTTCAGCTTGCACGCCACGTGGGACAGAGGTTTACAACCCCCTGATGTTTTGGGTGTGCCACACACCCACAGAATCAGAAGGGGTGGTCTGGGGTCCGGGAGTGGGGCTTGAGGCACATTTTTTTTTTCAGCTCTCCAGGAGATGCTAGGGGGTGGCCCTGCATTTGGCCACCCCTAGTCTGGGCAACCAAGCTGCTCCTGCGCTGGCTGCCCCATTTTTAGCTGGACATCAGGGATGGGAACTGGGGTGGGTTGGGGGGGTGGGTGGAGAAAGTCACCATCCTTGTCCTGCCAAGGGGGAGGAAGAGGGAGGAGGGAGAGGGTTCCCTGAGGATAGAGTGGCATTGTTTTGTATCAGTTTCTGGCTTTCTAGCTTGGCTGGGCTGGCCGAACAAAGAAGGTTTCATGCGGGACAAAAGCGCACTGTTTCACCTAATGAGGAACAGTTGAGAGGTCTGCGCACAGCGCCCATGAGCGGGGGACAGAGGGTAGCAGGAGAGAGGACTGTCGGGCGCTCCTAATGAAGACCAGTTGAGAGGTGCCGGCTAGACACCAGACTCGCCTTTCTTTGTGAGCCCCCAACACGACCCCCTCCCACCTCTCTTGTCTCAAGAGGCTTGGCGCGGCCTTCAGAATGAGAGAGTGAGCTCTACTTAGATTCATCTGTCACTGTGATGGGTCCTGACCCCCGACCCCTGGGGCCATGGCCTCTGCCCCCTGGAGTTGGCCTTTCCAAAGAGCCCCCCATCCTTAGCCAGAAGGTCCCTATTGACTACCTGCTCGCGGCCACCTGCTGAAGGGGCCCCTGAGATCTCGGCAATAGCAAACGGCTCCCCGGGGACCCTGGAGGGTTCCGCTGGAGAGCCGGGCCTGGGCCCAGGAACCAATCTTTCTAATTATCTCCCTTGCCGCTTCCTGGTGGCACTCGCAGCTCCATTGAACTTGGGGGCTGGTGAAAAGCAGTTCTGTTGGATCCAGACAGAGCCTGGGCGTTGATGGAGGTGCTCTGAATCCCTGTGCGCCCTTCCCTGCTGGCCTCCATCTGATCCTTGTGGGAAGGGAAGTTGTGTGATTTGGAAGAATTGTATTTACCCAGGGGTCCTGTACGGCCAGCTTTCTTGGGAGATCCCATACTCGGGTCTTTATGGCTTCAAAGTGTCGATAATCCCATAAGCTTTTATCTGGACACTGGAGATCCTCTTTAGTGCAAGGAAGAGCTTATATCACAGGCAAGAGGCTTTTCTGTGGGCTAAAAATGCTAATATATCGGAAATTACATTTTGTTTGAACCGATCACTGAATTTGGCTCAATTCTATCATCCCAAGACAAAAAAAATTTTAAAAAAAGGGAAGGTATACCAGTTTTCTGTTGTTTCTGTAGAACAGATTGCCTGTTTTAATGCAGTTGGGAGCTGGGTGCCTGGGAGGGTGAAGGTATCAGCCTGGCTGCGAATTGCATCTAAAGGCTTGATGGGGGTCACAGGAACCTTTTCCAGACCCACAAGGATGCTTGAGGGTTTTATATCAGTGGGGTGGGCTTCCCTCCAAATGACCTTGCACTAGGACCGAGTCCTCCACATCAGGCCATGACCTTGTCACAGCGTCCTGTTGACCGTGCAAGTCACCTCGTTTAGTGACAGAGGAGAGCACACAAGTAGATAAGACCCCAAAAGTAAGTCACAGGGACCCATCTTATGGGCTGATGAGGATTCTCTTTCCCCAACATCCTCTGCAATGTAATGTTCCTCTGCTCTCAGGGGCCACAACCCTTCCATACTTCCTGATGCACCTTGACATTACTCAAAGGCAGAATCTCTGGGTCCCTCCCATATCCTTTATTATTCCAAATTGGAGTCTGGTCAGCTGGGGGATCTGCAAGCTTAGAGAAGCAGCAACAACAGACAGCATCAGCAAATGCAGATGTCCTTGGCTGTTCTGCTATCAGGATTTGGCTTCCCCCAAGGGAATTTCAAATCTGTAACAGAAGGAGTGCTGGTATGACATATATCTCACGGCTGCTTTATTAGATACAGCTAAACCTCCCAAGATCCTCTCGCTGATGCACTTCCGGCAACCATGTATAAATCACCTAGAGCCCTGAAGCAGGCAGTGAAGCTGTTCATATCAATTGTATGTCAGCGTGCTGGGCTCCATCTTCCTCGTTGAGTTCTCATTAGAACCCTGGCCTGGAGGTGCCATTATTATCTCAGTTTGTAGAAAATGAGATGCGCAATTGTGGACGCTTGTCTCTTCATATGACTGTTAGCAGATAGGATCAGAAAGTGCTTTTGGAGTCTGAGTTAGTAAGCCGTGCTAATGTTCTCACTTGATTAAAGGGAGAGGACGGGGGTGGGGGGGGTGAACAACCTCATTCTTCCACAACCAAGGTGTGCAGAATCCAACCTTGCTCCCTCAGGGTCACTGCAGGAGAGTCTGAGATGTAGTCTGCAGGTGAGAAGAGCTCTGGGAATCTAGGCCTGGGGAAGAGAGGCAAGGAACCCTGAGGATCTTGCGGGGAGGAAGTGGGTGTGTGGTAATGCATTTCCAGTGATGGTTTCAGCCCCTTCAAGGGGGACATGCTACAGCTAAGGGCTCTTCATCGGTGTCCTAGGTCAGAGTAAGGAGTTCAGCCTCTGTTCCCCTCAGTTCCTCTCCCACTGAGCAGACTCTGAGAATGAATCCTTTCCATCTTGGGCCCTTGTCCACCTTGGAAGACCTTCTAGAGAGTTGAGTCCTGGGGAACCCTCTTTCAATAGCACTCCCAGCCATGATGGGAGAAGCCCTCCTTGGGACACTGGAGGGCCCTGGCAGCGTTCTCTTTCACTCCTATTCTAAGGCGAGGGGTCTGGGAGTCCGTCACTCACACTCTCAGACACCTACACATGTCCATGTGCATTCCTAAGTGGTGAAACCATATAGCACGAGAGGGTATGTCCAGCCCTAAGGATTCCCTGGAAGCTCAGAGGAATGGAAGGACACACATTCGACAGCATTGCAGGACTTTCTTCCCTCTGACCTGCCCCCAGTGACCATCATATACTGCTGCCATGCTCTCTGCAGGTGTGTGCAACCAGCCCATGGAACCCCTGTATGCTGGCGCTGAGTGCAACGGTGTCACCTGCTGACTCTTGAGCACTTGCCTTCTCGCACACTTGGAGGCAGACACAGTTCACTGGCCTACGTGTCCCGACCACTGCATATCACCCCCACACACTCGCTTGTGAATACTCACAACTTCGCCTGTGCTCACTTGGTACTCACCGCATGCATCCAGCTTTGCCTTCAGACATACATGAAACACACACAGTGTGGGGTGTGGGGCAGGTTAAAGGTCATGAGAAAGCCAGCGAATGAGGAAATTAGCTTGGAAATTCTATTAAATTGCCACATGATGAGAGACACAGGGGCACGAGGTGAAGCCTGGGAGCCATGTAGGGATGGCTGCACCCCCACACCTTCCTGGGGAAGGAGAAAGCCATAGAGCCGAGGGGTGGGCAGTGTTCATGACTCCCTGCATTTCTTTCTGTCCCTCTCTCGTCCCCATCCTTCTCATCCTTCAATCCGTGTCAGAGAAGTCGACACATTTTCCATGATATTCTGTGACCTGGGCACACATGCACACACAATGGCAGAGAATTCCAGCAAAGACTAAAGCAGAGACATCTTTAAAAAAAAATTTTTTTTTTAATTGACTCATGGGTGGAGCAACAGCACAGTGGCAAGGTGCTTGCCTTGCACGCAGCTGACCAGGGCCGACCCTGGTTGACTCCTCCGCCCCTCTCAGAGAGCCCAGCAAGCTGCCGAGAGTATTGCGCCTGCATGGGAAAGCCTGGCAAGCTAACCGTGACTTATTCGATGTGCCAAAAACAGTAACAAGTCTCACAGTGGAGATGTTACTTGTGCCCGCTTGAGCAAATCGAACAACGGGAGGACAGTGCTGCAATGCAGTTATTGACTCAGTTATAAGGTTGTTCGTAATTGGGTTTTGATCATACAATGTCCCAACACCCGTCCCTTCACCAGTGTACATTTCCCACCACTGATGTCCCCCAGTTCCCCTTCCGCCACTCCTCCTGTCCCTCTGCCTGCCTCTGTGGCAGACACTTCTCTGTCTGTCTGTCTGTCTTTCTGTCTCTGTCTGTCTCTGTCTGTCTGTCATCTCTGTCTATCATCTCTCTCTGTCATTTCTCTCTGTCTGTCTGTCTCTGTCTGTCTGTCTGTGTCTGTCTGTCTGTCTGTCTCTTCCCAAAGCAGAGACATCTTTGCTTTCCTCATGGGAGTGTGGCTTTCAGTCTGAACCCCGGGTGAGGGCGTCTGCCAGGAAAAGCGTCCACCCCAGAGGAGAGCCAGGGTCTGGGCTGTCCTCACCACCAGCATCGAGGGCACCGTGTTGACAAGCCCACTTGTCAAGAGAAGGGGAATGTGGTTGCTGACTGCCAGACCCCAGCCAGGCGGCGGGGACCTCAGCCCAGGGCCTCTTAGCTGGGAGCAGACAATTTGCAAGTCTGCAGGGGCCAGATCTGAGGGAAGGGGCATCTGCTCACCCTGCCCCCAAACTGAGACCATGCTGCTTCTCCCCTCCGCCCTCTCCTTCAGCAATGAACTCTTTCTCCCCTCGCCCTCTATCCCAACCCTCTCTCCTCGCCTGCCTCTCCGTGGGTCCTTGTGAACACATCTCCCCATCTCTGTTGCTCCCAAAGGACCCCTTTCACTTGCTTCAAGACCCTTTCCAATGAGGGCCTGCCCGCCTGTGAGTTCACCCTTCATTTTTCATCGAGAACTCCTTCTCTCCCAGAGTCTCATTTCAACCTTCTCCCTGGGCTTTCCTACAGCCCATAACTCTCGAGCCAGGGGATTAACAGGGTGATTTATCTGCAAAATTCCTGGCATGAAGGATGAGGAGGGAGTAGAGCCCTTGTCCCCGAGTGCCTTGTGGTTATTCTGTACCTGTAGCAAGTGATAAAATAAGCTCAGAGGGGGTTAGGGTCGGGGTGGGGGGAGGTGAGGACCTGGTTTGGGTTCAGTGAGGGGATGCTATCATTCTGGAAAGTTCTGAGGTTTCTTCTTCTTCCCTGCCAATGCTGACAAGTAGTTTGGGTCACCTTTGATAACAATCTCCCAATGGCCCCACAGTCACCCTAGCTACTTTTATTTGACACCCCGTAACTTTCCAGTAACTGTTGGTTCTACTAGGAGCCACTTAGCCTGTGGATGGCATGAACATGAAATCAAGGAAATCAACTTCCTGTTTCCTACAGGAGAATTTGAGACAGGAGGGAGCAAGGCAAGAGGGAAGCTTTAGCCTTAGGAATTTGGATTGGGGACAACATCTCCGCATATTTCTGTGGGGATTCCTCATTGCATTCACTCCCTGTGCGTCCTTTTGTCCTTAGGAACTTTCTTTGCTTCCAGTGGGAGAGTGAAGTTGAACCACTTAAGCTATCCACATACCTTCTCTGGATAGCTGAAGTCACTACTGAGGGAAATTTGGAGGGCGCAGCAAGGAACCTCTCCTGCCTTCTCTCTACTCTCAGGTTGGTACCCGAGAAATAGTCCTCAGTTTTGACATGAGAGAAGAGAGAATGCTTGCCCAGAATTGTGGTATCTCCCCTTGCATACAAATTGCTTGGCTTCTACTTACCACGCAGAAACAAATCAGAGTACCCTACGAAAAGGCGAGGTGCACTTTGGAGGGGAAGGACTGAGGCCCCACATGAGTAGCCCCTGGGGTGCATTTTAGGGCTGTTGATTCACGAGATAATAAACAAGAGCAAGCGTGGGAGAGTAGAGAAGTTGGCAAGAAATTGGAATGTAGACAGAGCTTCACCCCACTTCATCCTCTGCACCTTTTCATTCCAGTTCTGGCTCCAAAGACTTCAGGGGTTGACATTAGGAAAAGAGGCTCAGAGTTCACCAGAGCGTCTTTCTTTGCCCCAGATTTTTGCACTCCTCTCCCCACCCCCCAACCAATGGTTTAACCTTCTTCACTTCAAGCACTCCCAAATGCTCTTTCTTGCCTGTTTCAAGAGGGTATCAACACACTAGGGGGATGAATACGCATTAGTCCATCTCTTCCACGTTGAGGTGCTATGCTCAACATATGTCTCACAGTGCTCTGGAATGACTTTTTGCAGAGCTGTCATTTTTAAAATTTTTAATTTTTTAAATTTTTTAATGAATCACCGTGAGATAGTTATAGACTTACAAACTTTCGTGCTTACATTTCAGTCATACAATGATCAAGTACTCATCCCTCCACCAGTGCCCATTCTCCACCACCAACGTCCCAAGTATCCCTCCCACCACCACCCCCATTCCCCCCACTCTGTGGCAGGCACATTCCCTTTTACTCTCTCTCTCTCTCCTTTAGGGTGTCGTGGTCTGCAGTGCAGGTATTAACTGTCCATCTTGTTCGGTCTATAGTCAGTCTATATTCAGCACACATCTCCCACCCCGGGTGGGTCCTCCAAGCATCCTTTTCTTGGTGGTCCCTTCTCTATCTGAGTTGCCTTTTCTCCTAGCATGTGAGGCCAGCTTCCAGGCTGTGGAGCAATCCTCTTGGTCGTTATCTCTACTATCCTTGGGTGTTAGTCTCCCATTCTGTTACTTTACATTCCACAAATGAAGCACTGTTGTTTTGATTTTGAGTTGGAGTTCTCTTGCCTTTTCCACAGGGAGACTCTGACCTGCAACCACCCAAGTTTTCCAATGCCTACCTGAGTGTTCGCCCCAATTTGGGTCAAACCAGAGATGAAGGTTTTGAAGGACTGGATCAGAAGCGTGCTCTTGGATTCTCTGGCGTTGGATCTCTTGGGCTTTGAGAAAGTCATCTACTTGTACAGAACTGTCTAGAATTGCATTTTTGCATTTATTGCCTACAATTGCATCCTCATGGGGTGCACCACATGGAATCTGCAAGAAAGTGAGTAAATGAGGGTGCTCCCTGCCTCCCCCACATCACTTGGCTTGGGCAAACACTGTTTTACAAACCAAATACAGTGGCATTCAGTCATCAGGATCATCTCTCTATGCTCCAGCCATTAATTTCTGTTGATGATGTGGGGGTCAGACAACTGGGATTAGGCCTGTCTGGACGGTTCAATCTGCAGATGCAACAGTACAAATTACTGAAGCCTGACCCAAGCCACATCATACAAGCCCCAGCTACCCATGTCTGTGGAGGGACGTTTTAGTACAGATACCACCAAAACACATATCCAAAGTGTCATTCATCTTGGGGTTTAGACCGGGTACCACGGCTGATGTTTTTCCCATCAGTTTTTCCACATTCATTCTCATTCTCATCGTTATTCACTTGTCATTAACTCGGAATGTTGTGGGATTATAGCATGAGGAGACGTTTAGGTGGGTCGGGGGTGGGTTGTTCGTCTCAGATTTTCCAAACTGTTTCCCATGAAGCTTGAGGGTTGTGGAGAGGAGCTGGGGTGGGTTAGAGGGTCATGGGCATGCAGGACTGTCCCAGAGAAAGCTGAAGAACTGAGTTCCAGGGAGGGAAACTTTCAAGCTGGCTCATGCTAGCGCTGGCATAAAGCTGCGATTCTTACAGAAGAACAGTCACTAACTTTAAAGGCTCAAGAGAATATTTCAAAAACTATGTAACCCAAATCTAAAAGGTTGACGGACAGAATGTAGGGCATGTGGAATGATTGGGTTCAAGAATCATTCAAAGCATAGAATGTGTTATGGAAATTTTAGAAATTTTCATTATCATTCCCCTCCTCCCCCCGCCCCCACTCTTTCAAGGCTGACCTGCAAATTGAGGCTATAAACACTTAGAGAATGAGTGTGCCGGGGGCAGAGTGACTCCTGGTGTGTGTGTGTGTGTGTGTGTAGGTCACATTGAGGCCAGTGAGACACACAGAAACAGTATCACCTCCAGACAGTGTAAGGCAGATTTTTAATAGAATTCCAAAAAGGGAAAAATACAGACTCTTCTCCCAGAGAGTCTGACATTCCTCAGGCCAAGAGCTTAGGCTCCGTCATGGAAGGATCTAGACTCTTACGTGGGTCTCCCAGCCTATCACTACATGATCTGGAGGGGGAGACACAATCTCACTTTAAGCTGTAACTCCCTTTTCTGAGAAAAACATTCATGATGGTGCCATCTCAGGAAATCATGGCCAGTGGCGTATACAAAATGAACATGCCTGGTGCAAGGTTAGTATTTAAATGATAGTTATTACTACTATTTGAATGTTTTCTTCTAAAATTATTCTTATTACCCACTGATTTACAGAACTGAAAATTGTTTCATAAGCAGGAAACTCCTAACTTTTCGACCCCTCTTTTTATTTGTTTCGAAGAATACTTAGATTTTCTGTAAATGGCATTTCAGGAACATACACATTTCAGAATGGGAAGTGGGTTTATAAGAGGTGGTAACTTTAGGATCAGTGAAAATAGTCCACATGAAGCAATCTGTGTGTGTGTGTGTGTGTGTGTGTGTGTGTGTGTGTGTGTGGCGTGTTTAGTTGGGGGACTCTTTAGCAGTGCTTAGGGAGCCTCGGGGCCACTTCCTGTGAGACTTGGCCAACCAGGTGGGATAGCTAAATGCTCACACTTGGAACTCTGGTGCTAATTTGGCTCAGCAAAGGTGGGGGTCACCAGGGTTGAACCTCGAGGTGCTCAGAACCAGGCAGTGCCAGGGATTAAATTTGGGTCCTTGTGCATGATTTTGACCTTGACTCTGCAGTGAATTTTGAATTCTTCTTTCTTTTCTTTTTTCCCCCTCTCTCCTTTCCCTTCCTTCCTTCCTTCCTTCCTTCCTTCCTTCCTTCCTTTCTTTCTTTCTTTCTTTCTTTCTTTCTTTCTTTCTTTCTTTCTTTCTCCCTCCTCTCCCTTCCCTTCCCTTCCCTTCCCTTCCCTTCCCTTCCCTTCCCTTCCCTTCCCTTCCCTTCCCTTCCCTTCCCTTCCCTTCCCTTCCCTTCCCTTCCCTTCCCTTTTAATTTGATCAGAATGAGGCTCAAATGCTCAGCTCTTTAACCTGGAAGATTCCCACCCATGACAGGGATGGACGAGCTGTTCTCTCTGGACTGTCCAACATATCTCGACCCTCAGAGGTGACCCTGAAACTTTTATCACAAGCCTTTGAAGCTTCGTTTCCATCAAATGACCTTCTATTTTATACCAGAGGATTCTGTGATGGTGGGGCATGCATTCTTGTAATTCTCTGTACCTTGGATCTTTGTTATAGAATAATGGTGGCTGTGCAGCCCATTAACCACCTTTCCTGGTGGCCTTTGAAACAATACAGTCCTCTAACAATTCCAGAATCCTGGGGAGGAAGGCTGGAGACACTCATGATTATGGTTATTACAAAGGGACAATAAAAATGACCTTAGTTCCTTATTCTCAAAAACATTTGAGCATTTGGATACCCACGGGTAGAACAGAATTTCATAAGAATTGGCAAATTTTCACAAAGTATGTCCAGAGTTTCATATCAGCAGATGTTCCTAGCAGGCATTCGTGTGCTCTGGGGTAAAGTGTCTCTTCTTTTTAGATTTTAATTTTGTGATTTCTAAAACTGGATAATCTAAAGTTTATCTTAGTCCTAAAATTTAAAGCTGATGCTTGTACCTTAAAACATCACATGGTGTTCAGATATTCTAAGTCCTAACAGAAATCACAAATGTCCTTTGACATTTGACATTTTGACATATGACATAAACTAAAATAGCTGCGTGCATGGCAAGAGATAACTTTAAGTAAAATTGTATTTAGATAATCCTTAAGTAGTTCCTTCTCTGAGGCTCTACCTTGTTTTGGAAGACTAATCTCCTGGATTCTGGGCTATAAAAATATTCTGGGAGCCAGACAAAGCAAAGTAGTTAAGGAGAGATAAATTCTGCCACAGGATACTGAAGGAATATGCAATGATTAACTGTATTAACAAGTGGACCCATGGATGGTGCATTGTGGGTAGATAGATGGATGGGTAGTAGGGTAGATGGGTGCATAGATGGAAGAATGGATGGTTGGATGGAAGAATAGCTGGATGGATGTATGAAGTAGTCCTTATCTTCAACTTAGAAGTCTTTATCTTCAGTCTCCAAAGTGGACCACAAGAAGGAAATCCAAATCAACTAAGACAGATCAAGAGTTCTAAGTGGTATGCAAAATTTGAGGTTCAACTCCTCCCTTCCACCACATCTCCTCCTGGTTCAGATTACTCACCCCAGGTGCTTGCTGTGTGGCCTACACAGCCTTCAGCAGTCTCTGTGAACTTCCACTTGTACAGCGTGTGTCTTCCCAGAGGATACGATGAGATCCTGGGTTGGAAGCCAATGGTTCATCCAGCATGTGAGGTCAAGGCATTGACCCACATCTGAACAAAGATTTCCTCACCCAACCCCCTGAGAAGCAGCTGGTCAACTTGAGGGTCCATGTGAATATGCACCAAGGCGATCACCCTCATTTCTGAGTTTTTTCCCCCTTCTTCTCCTAGCAGTGTCTTGTCCCTCATTTCCTCGTTTCCAACAACCCCATGATACCCAGTCACACTCTCCTTCCTCAGTTTTCCTAGGAAGCTCTTGTTTCTGTCACTCAGTGTTTCAGGACCTCCAACTCTCTCCAGGTTTCCTCCCTGGCCTACCTCCACTGAGCTGGGCTTCCCCTCACGGTGGTCTCCTGCACCCCAGAACACAGGCTCCGCCTTCTTGTGTTGTTGTTTTGTTTGGGGAACACATCCAGTGGTGTTCAGGGCTTACTCCTGGCTGTCCCCAGGGGTCACTCCTGGCAAGGTTCAGAATGGAACCTTGGTCTACCTGCATCCAAGGCAAGCGTCCTACCTGCTGGACTTTCGCTGTGGCCCCATGTCCTGCCCTTCTAGAATGATCTTTTCCTGGCCTCTCTGACCTCCGGCCCTCCAGATCTGCAAGCCCAGGCCCTGAGTGGTTCTCATCGCTGGGATGACTCTGCACCCAGCCCAATTTGGAAACTGTATTTACCCAGTTTACCTTTTCAAATTCTTTATTTTTCGATTTAATTTAATTATTTTTTTCTTTTTGGGGGGGCTGGAGCGATAGCACAGCGGTAGGGCATTTGCCTTGCACGCAGCCAACATGGCCGACCCAAGTTTGATTCCTCCGCCCCTCTCGGAGAGCCCAGCAAGCTACCGAGAGTATCTTGCCCATACGGCAGAGCCTGGCAAGCTCCCCGTGATGTATTCGATATGCCAAACACAGTAACAACAAAGTCTCCAATGGAGATGTTACTGGGCCCGCTGGAGCAAATCGATGAACAACGGGAGGACAGTGACAATGACAGTTCGGAGGTCACACTCAACAATTCTCAGGGGTTACTCCTGGCTCTGCACTCCGGAATTACTCTTGGCAGTGCTTGGGGGACCATATGGGATGCCAGGGATTGAACCCAGGTCAGCTGCGTGCAAGGCAAACGCCCTACCCATTGTAATATCGCTCCAGCCCCACCCAGCCCAATTTGGGAGCTTAGCAGACACTTCGTATACATTTTCTTGTTGGGTGAAGCAGCCACCCCAATAGAGAGGAGTCCTGAGCACCCCCGCAAATGCATCTAGGAGGGTTTGGTGGAGTTAGGAGAGGGGGTGAGATTCCTGGGCCTGTGCCCCAGTGACCTGGCTCTGCCCACCCCCGCAGGAACTGTGCATGTCAGCTGCAGCCTGCCTGGTGGAGGTCCTCCTGTCCTGGTTACCCCCTCACCCCTCCCACCCTCGTACCCCAGGCCTAACTCCTCAGCTAAGCCTTGCTTGCATGTCCCATCCTGGGCCGTGACGCACTTTTGCAGCAGGGTGGGGGCCGTTCCCTTCTGCAGAGCCTGCACAGAAACGCGACGTCTTGCTCTGGCCCGACCCCGGCGTGGCCGATGTTGGCGGGGGATCAAAGGCGCCTTTCCATTTTTAACCTTCGTCAGGCCCCACCTCTGCCTGAGCCCCTGTTCCCGACATTTCATTGTGTGCCAGGGGGATAAACAAAACCCAGGCCCGAGTCTGGGGAAGGATGCCTTCAGGGGAACGCTGAACCCGGCTTGGACAGATAAGTGTTCCCCTAGATCCCCCCGCCCCCACCGCCCCCGGAACACAGTGATTTTTCCTCCTCTGGTGACGCAGGGGCCAGGGAGATGGATGGCTTTATTTTTGTGGAGAACAAATCCACAGATGGTGCCCCACGAGCAAAGTAAAGACGAGCGCATGGAGGTAGGAGTCAGGGTTGGTGGAGGGGAGGCTTTGGAACTCGCTCTTGATTCCTTCCCCTGTCCTTCCTCTTCTCTCATTACTCACCCAGGGTCCCCCAAACCCCACCTAAGCATGCTGAGGACATCCCTAGTGGCTGCTTCTCCTTCCAAGGTTCAAAATAGATCGGCATTAGAAAAGCCGGTGTCCCCAAGAATCTTATCACTTGAGGGTAACTCAGAAAATCAGAGCGCCTGGGTTGGACCAGAAGTTCACAGAAGAGCAAGGACGAGGGGAGTCCAACTAACTAGCAAGGTCTGAAGGTAAAGTGTAGGTCTTCCCAGAGCCTTCTGCTAGGAAGTTGCTTGGACCTCTGGTTACAATTTTGCATGTGTCGGGTGGAACCTAGACATATAAAATGGAATTTTAATTTTTTAAAATAAAAATTAAAAGTGTGATGTTAAAAAAAAACAAAGGAGAGACAAGCCAAAAGAAAAATCAAGAGGCAACTGGTGTGTCAGAACAGTCAATATGGGTGGGGGGGGGAGGAGAATGAACAAGCCCCCCTGGGGCCATCACCAACACCCCTCTCTCTGTGTCTGAGTCTCCTAGTTCAAACACAAGGGGGACCAGAGTGTGTTCCCCCTGAACAGTCTGTTATTCTGGCAGCTGTGGGACACGAGCTCTGTGTGGCTGTAAGCATGCAACACCTGTTTTGACTTTACACACACTCTTGCATTTGATGTGCGAAGAATCAACCCTACCCCAGTGAGCCCTACTCTGCTGTAGAAACCCTTTCGCTGTGTTCAGATGATACACAGAAGCCCGTGGCATTGCTCATGGTATTTCATCATCTGTTTCTTGTCACTTGCTGGGACTTTCTTTCTTTCTTTCTTTCTTTCTTTCTTTCTTTCTTTCTTTCTTAAATTTTCCCCTTTTTATTGATTCACCGTGGCGTATAGTAACAAAGGTTTCATGTTTGAGCTTCAGTCATATAATCATCAAACACCCATGCCTGAAAGGCTGGACTAGTGGGCATTTCCACCAACAGTGAAAGAGCGTTCCTTTTCCCCCACATCCACACCAGCACTGGTTGCTTTTGTTCTTTTGAATGTGTGCCAGTCTCTGTGGTGTGAGATGATATCTCATTGTTGTTTTGATTTGCATCTCCCTGATGGCTAGCGATGTGGAGCATTTTTTCATGTGCCTTTTGGCCATTTGTATTTCTTTTTTGAGGAAACTTCTGTTCATTTCTTCTCCCCATTTTTTGATGGGGTTGGAGGTTTTTTCCTTGTACAATTCTACTAGTGTCTTGTATATCCTGGATATTAATCCCTTATCAGCTGGGTATTGGGTAAATATTCTTTCCCATTCTGTGGGCTCTTTCTGTATTTTGGTCACTGTTTCTTTTGAAGTGCAGAAGCTTCTTAGTTCGATGTAGTCAAATTTGTTTATGTTTGCTTCCACTTGCATGGTCAGTGCTGTTTCATCCTTAAAGATGCTTTTAGCTTCAATGTTGTGGAGAGTTCTGCCTACATTTTCCTCTATGTACCTTATGGATTAATGTCTGATATTGAGGTCTTTAATCCACTTTGATCTGACTTTTGTGCCTGGCATTAGACAGGTCAGAGTTCATTATTTTTCAAGTAGCTATCCAGTTTTCCCAGCACCACTTGTTGAAGAGGATTTCCTTGTTCCATCTCACATTTCTTGCTTCTTTGTCAGAGATTATTTAATCTTTGACATATATTTGGGGGTCTGTGACAGAATATTTAACTCTGTTCCATTGGTCTGCAGGTCTGTTTCTAGTCCGGTACAATGCTGGGCAGTCCTTCAAAAACTAGAAATGGAACTTTCTTGTGACCCCACACTACCACTTCTCAGAATATATCCTGAGGATGCAAAAAAGCACAGTATAAATGACATCTATAGTTATATGTTCATTGCAGCACTGTTTACAATAGTCAAAATCTGGAAACAACCCAAGTGCCCTACAACAGACGACTGGTTAAAGAAACTTTGGTACATCTACACAATGGAATACTATGCAGCTGTCAGGAGAGATGGAGTCATGAACTTTGCTTATAAATGGATAGACATGGAGAGTATCATGCTAAGTGAAATGAGTCAGAAAGAGAGGACAGACATAGAAGGACTGCACTCATCTGTGGAGTATAAAACAACATAACATGAGGCTGACACCTAAGGATAGTAGATACATGGGACAGGTAGATTGCTCCATAGCTGAAAGCCTTCCTCATGAGCATAGGGGATAAGGCAGCTGGAATAGAGAAGGGATCACTAAGAAAATGATGGCTGGAGGAATCAGTTGGGATGGGAGATGTGTGCAGAAAGTAGATAAAGGACCAAACATGATGGCCTCTCGGTGTCTGTATTGCAAAGCATAATGCCCAAAAGTGAAGAGAGATTATGGGGAATCATGTCTGCCATGGAGTCAGGGGGAGGGTGGGAAAGGGGGGGGGGTATACAGGGGATATTGATGGTGGGGAATGTGCACTGGTGGAGGGATGGGTGTTTGATCATTGTGTGATTGTAACCCAAACATGAAAGCTTGTAACTATCTCACAGTGATTCAATAAAATAAAATTAAAAAAATAATAAAATAAAATACCAGTACTTTTATAAAAACAAAACAAAACCACCCATCCCTTCACCAGTGCATGTCTTCCACCACCAAAATCCCCAGTATCCCCCACACACACACCTCCCCGCCAATTCCACATCTACCCCAGCCTGTGTGGCAGAGAATTTGCACAATACTCTCTTTCTTTACTTTAGTTACCTTCAATATTTTATACCTGCCGAAAAGGCAATGCTAGACAATGTGTTTTGTATTGCTTGTTATGGATACAACATGATGTCTAGGAATTCTAAAATTTTAATAATTAGGGTATGGAGAGGTCACTGCAGCAAGTAGCTCTGGTCCGAGATTTGTGTGTATGTCTCTGGATCATGTCTGTGTGGGAGCTTAAGTAGATGGTGGCTGGGTGTGGGCATCATCTCAGAGTCCCATGAGGGCTGGGGAAGGAGAAGGGCCAACTCCTCCTGTCCTGTGAGCCCTGGTGTTTCCTGCCACCTGTACCTGTACCTGGAGCTTTACGCTGAGTTCTAGAAGATGGCAGCTTCCAGGGTTCCTAGGGGGCAGGTGGAGGGACAGCACCTGCCCCTGTCTTTGCCAGGGCCTTCTTTCTTGGTCCACAAAATGAGAACAAATATGTCCCACTTCACCGCTGTTAAGTATCCGGTGTCTGCCCTGGCATTTCCTCACAGGTGCTGGTTTGGTGTCTAGCTCAGTTCATCAGCTCAAGAGTGCCCTCTCTGTGGGCAAGAGATGTGCAGAGGGTCCTGGGTTTTACTCTCACCTGACATCCTCAGGTATAGTTGATGCCTTCCCAGAATCCGGCCCCCCCCCCCCCCCAAGACATAATCTTCAATTACGTTTCTCCCTCAGAAGCCTCTTCTCTCTGTCTCACTTGGGTTTGGATTCCTATTTCTGTGCCCCCTCTACTGCACTCTTGTGCATGTGGGGTCGTGTGGTTATGGGTGTAGAGACCCCCATGTATGAATCACTCAGATGTATGTATCATCCAGACACAGGGAAAGGGTTTCTATCGCAGAGTGGGGCTCAGTGGGGGTACGGTTGATTCTCTGCGTGTAGCATGCAAGAGTGTGTGTAAAGTCGGAACAGGTGGTGTGTGCTTACAGCGAGTCTTGGATCTCAGCTGCCTCAGTTGGAACCCAGGAAACCCAGGAGTCTGCCCCTTTGCACTTTGACCCACCCTACACCTTCACTGTTCCTCTGCATCCTTTCCCATTTCTTTTTTTGAAATGTCTAGGGCTTGCCGACTTGGGGCCTGGGGGAGTCAGGCAGTGTCCACAGTGGGGCTGCAGTGGTGTGGGACAAGGCAAGGGACAAGATTCCCAGCCTCATCCCTGCCATGTGTGTGCTCCCACTCTTGAGCTACTCCCCACCCTGCTTTGTGTCTTTGCAGTGAAAATGGCCATGGACTAGCCTGGGGTGAGGTTTTCAGGCGCACCATTCCTAAAGATATCCTCGGAGTAATGTAGGACCAATACCTAGGGCCCTGGAAAGACAGGGCCGCAGAGGTTCAAAAGGCCCTAAGAGCTTCTTTTCCTCTGACCTTAGAAAAGGGCATCATACAGGAATCAATTTCCTTGTTTGCCAAACTGGAGGCATTGTACTGAGGCCATCCTGTAGAATTAAGATGAGAACGATGGCAACTGACTTCCTGGTATACAGTAGTTGCTCAATAATGGCAGCATCTCTGTTAGAAAAGATGAAGTCATGAAATTTCCATACAAGTGGTACAATATGGAAAGTATCATGCTAAGCGAAATGAGTCAGAAAGAGAGGGATAGACATAGAAAGATTGCATTCATCTGGGGGATATAAAGTAACAAAGTATGAGATTAATACCCAAGAATAGCTGAGATCAGCACCAGGAGGATTACTCCATAACTTAGAGGCCAGCCGGGTATCCTAGAGGAAAGGGCAGTTCAGATAGAGAAGGGAGCACCAAATAAAGGATGTTTGGAGGATCCTCCCAGGAGGGGAGATGCATGTCGAAAGTAGACTATGGACTGAACATGTTTGCCACTCAATGCCTCTTTTGCAGACCACAACACCCAAAAGGAGAGAGAGAACACAGGGGATTGCCCTGCCACAGAGACAGGGGGGATGGGGGGATGGGGGTGGGAGGGATATTATCCATGGTGGTGGAAAATGGGCACTGGTGGAGGGGTGGGTATTTGATCATTGTATAATCGAAACCCAAGCACAAAAAATTGTAAATCTACAACTGTACCTCATGGTGTTTCACTAATAATAAAAAAAATGGCAGCATCTCTTACTTCTTGAGATGGTTATTGGTAGGAGATGGGAGTTACTGGAATTCAAGTTTTCCAGGCTTGAACCTGAGCTCCATCACTCCTCAGGTGAGCCATTAATCCCCATGAGCCTCCTCTCGTTCATCTGTAAATTGTTTTCTCTTTTATTGAGGGAGCAAGGTTTTGCCACACCCAGTCATACTAAGAGGTTTACCCTTGTCTCTGTATTCAAGGATAACTTGGTGGTCCTCAAGGCACCACGTATGCGGTGTTGAGATTGAAACTGGGGTGGGCTGCATGCAAGGCAAGCTCCTTAGTGCCTGGACTATCTCCCAGGCGCTGCTCATCTGTAAATTGGCTTAAACGCTCCATCAGAAGTTTCATCACAAAGTTCACAAATGGTGCCTTCGAAGATCTGGAGTATGGTCCAGCAGCAGCTGCCAGGAGTCGCCCAAATTAAAATGTTTCTGTCTCCAAATTTCAGAAAGGCTGAAACTGCCTGCAGTCCCCTACCCACCTCACTCAGGCTTTCTGTGGGGGGGGGGGTTCCCCAACCCCAGAGGACTCCTAATTAATCTGCCCCGAGTCTGGAGACAAAAGTCAGGAGCTCCTTCCTGAGTCTGTCTTGTCTGTCTCTTTCCGAATGGTCTTGGATGTGACGCCTGACTGCTCACTTCTCTTGTGTCGAAATTGTCAACATCATTTGTAATCAAAACAACCCTAAATCTCCCTGGGGTGCTAGGTACTTTACAAAGCCTCTCTTAGCCAGGACAATGGGTGGAGGCTTATAAAAACACATTTAATCAACCCACAGTCCAGTGCACTCAGCCCCTGTTGGGAATATCTTTTGTGAAGAGGCAAGTAGGGGCAGAGGGCGGGCACGGCTGGTGATACGAGGGGAGCTGCCAGCCCAGTTACCTCTATTCATTCACTAAGCCTCACGCTCCTCTGCAGAAGGGCTGGCCATGGTGCTATAATTTGAGGATGAAATGAGTGTTCTCATTCATCGGAGAAGTCTCATAGTCTCATCATGAAGGGGTATGTAGGAGCATCCAAGGTACTGCTGGGGCCAGCTCAGTTTTCTGACCCAGATGTGTGTAGTTGGGGTGAGGGTGGGGAGGATGGGGAGGAGCTTCATCCCGTTAGCAAAGTTGATGGTTGGGGATTCAGAGGAGGAACTCCTAGACTTTGTTCTAGGGAGAGATAGTTCACTAGATCAAAGGGGGCTGAGGGTGCTCAGGAAGGAGGGGTGCTCCTGGCGGATGGGGTTGCATGTTTTATAGCCTTGGAGGCAGAACTCAACGTGTCTGGACTTTTCTATAGCAGAGTGGGGCTCAGTGGGGGTACGGTTGGACTTTCCAAGAGACTTCAACGTGTCTGGAGTGAGATTTGTGACAGAACAAGGGGTAGAGCAACGGGCAGCAGGGCCTGAAGAAATGCCTCTTCCAAGAGCAAGACCAGGGTTCATTTGGGGGCGCCAAACTGTCTCTGGCGACAAGAGGAAAGACGGGTGGCTTATTGCAGAAGGCAGACATCAGACTCAGGGTGGAAGGAATTTACTGGGGCTGTTCTCCTCTAGGAGGAAATGGGTCTACGAAGAAAGTCAATGAGGGTGTGTAGCGCCCACATGGGATTCCACATCTCTGGGATGTGCTCCCAAACCAGCAAAGAGAAAGAGCAAAGGAGAGTGAGAGCACAGAACAATGGCCTGAATCAGGACAGCGATGTATGAGATGTGTGGGGTCACTGGGATCACCCAGCAGAGCCCCTAAGTTGACTGTGTCATTCTCGAGTCCCAAGGAAGGGGCATGGGGTCTGGGATGTCTGTCTGTTGGAGGGATGTGTGGGTCCCAGCTGAGTGTTCCTTGGAGAATGGCACTTGGTTGATCTCATCTCTCCTTTATGCTCTTGTTTAAAGCAAATGTCCTGACATCCCCTTTGACTCTAGATTCTGTGTCATGTGGTTTCTGGGAATTCATATCATGGGCTCAACTAGTCTGTAGGATCCAAGAACAGCCTCATGTAGTTCACCTGAAATATGAGAGATTATCCTTGATTATCCTGTTAGACCTGGTCCAATCAGTTGAGAACCAGATGGTGATATCCCTGGTGGAGAAGAAATCCAATTTGATGAGTTCAGCTTCCCCTCACGTCCCGAATATTCCTGCCTGCTTTCTGTGATGGGCTGCCCTGCAGACTTCAAACGTGCCCAGCCAGCTCCTGGCAATAAATCACAAGTATCTGTCTCCTACTAATTCTCTTACTGTAGTCAAAACCCTCAAGTGAGCAGGATCCCACTGCAAAGTGTGAAGGTTAATTTTACACGTCCACTGGATGGGGACATGATGCGAGCAGGCGCGCAGTCAGTCATGACTCTGGGTATGTCTGGGTGTGTTTGGGTGTATTTGGGGTGAACATTTTGATTGGGAATTTGAGTCAAACACATTGTCCTTGTAGGTATCGGTGGGACTTCTCTAATCAGTTGGGAATCGGAGAGCACTGGACCATCTTTAACCATCTCTATAGTCATAATTACTCTAATTTCAGTAGTCACTGTCACTCTCCTCCCGTTGTTCATTGATTTTCTGGAGCGGGCCCAGTAACATCTCCATTGTGAGACTTCGTTGTTACTGTGTTTGGCATATCAAATACGTCACGGGTAGCTTGCCAGGTTTGCCACGCGGGCAAGATGCTCTCGGTAGCTTGCCGGGCTCTCCGAGAGGGGCGGAGAAATCGAACTTGGGTCGGCCATGTTGGCTGAGTGCAAAGCAAATGCCCTACCTGCTGTGCTATCGCTCCAGCCCAACTTCAGTAGTAGTGACCATTTATTTATTGATGTCTTGTATTACTAATGGGATTACTGGGCACTACCTTTTTTTAATGGAACCCAAATTTTATTTCATTTATTTTATTTATTTTTGCATTTTTTGGGGGGGGGTCACACACCAAGCGATGCTCAGGGGTTAGTCCTGGCTCTGAACTCAGGAATTACTCCTGGCAGCGCTTGGGGGACCATACAGGATGCTGGGGATTGAACCTGGGTTGGCCGCATGCAAGGCAAACACCCTACCTGCTTTACTATTGCTCCAGTCCTGGCACTACATTTTTAAAATTTTTATTTTTATAACGTTGTTCACAATAATTGATTATATTCAATATTTCAACAACACTCCCACCACCGTTCCACCGTTCCACCAGCATTATTTCATTATTTCATTATTTTCCCACTGCCACCCAAACCTTCCCCCAAGGCAGATGCTAAATAGTTTATTTTGTACTGCTTGTTATGAGTAATCCACTAAAAATTATCCGAAAAGATTTTCTTAGAGGAAAGTGTGTAAAAATTGTATCTCACCTTGGAGCCATTAAGCCCATGTATAAGAGGTCACTAACATATTGTGGCAAGTTGAGCCTTGTGTGCTTATATATTTGTTTTTTTATTAAGATGGGTTGCCTTCTACTTTACACCCCATCAAATGCCACTCTTGGTATATCAGTGGCATAAAGTATGAGATGTCGCATGGTCACAAAAGTGGCTGCATGCTCCAGGAATTCTAAAATTTTAAATAGGTGGGCACTACTTTTTAACTCCATTTTATCAAGGTCCAGAGAAGTTAAGTCCATGCCACAGAGCCAGGAGGGAATTTGCAACCAGACTCTCGACTCTGTCTCTCTCTCCCTCTGTCTCTCTCTCCTGACATAATATCTTCGACATTAACTTTCCCAGTTTCTGATCTTAGGCACTGGTACTTCCATACCAAGGAGACCGAGGTAGAGCCCAACTTTGCTAAACACCACTTAGCACCTAAGATGCCACTTCATTACCATGATGTTAGGGAAGGTCAATCGCCAGACAAGAGAACCCTCTTGCTCTCCCTCTGAGCCTTCTCATTCTTCCCTCTCAGTCCATGGGCATGTCAGCATGCCCCTACCCCCAGCACCCCCCGCCCCCGGAAGAAGACCGTCTGTCACCAGATACCCTCCACATCTCAGGGCTTTGCCCGCAAGCTTATTTCCTGCCACAATTGGAGCCTCCATTAGGAGAAGCGAAGCCTGTCCCAGAAAGCATGACACATAAACTCTGTTTCCCAGCCTGCAGAACCTGCGCTATCAGGTGTGCTTATCCAAATAGCCCCTAAAGCTTTGAAATCTTAATCCCATTGGCTCCTAAATCCTGGGTAACCTCATGCAATAAGGAGGCAAGGAGGCCTGTCTTCCAGAGGCTTTGGGAGATGAAAGATGTTGATAGCATTGAGGGTGCCCTGCCAGGAGGGAGCGAGTCATTTCACACGGGCCTGCCCCCACCGACTTCAATACCAGGGTTGTGCCCGAATCAGGAGTTGCAATCAGAGCTAGGAAAGCCATTCCAGGCCTAAAAAAAAAAAAAAAAAAAAAAAAAAAAAAAAAAAAAAAAACAGGAGAAGAAAAAATGTTCTTAGTCAAGGCAGTGCTAATGGTCTGCTAATAGTTTTTGTAGTGGCTTCTAGAAATGTTAAAAAAGAGAGGAAAAAAAAGAGCTTCGATTCTTCAAGTTGATTTTGGCTGTTTTATGAACTGCCCTGGGGCCCAGAGGAGTGTCTGTGGGTGGGGGTCCCTCTGGGGAAGTTGGGGAAGGAGGATGGACCGGGACCCAATCTGTGCTCTCAAGAGATCACTGATTTCCTGTTACTGTGAGTACTGTGAGACATGAGAGGAATAAAATAGCCTGTGGGGTGGAAAAGACAGAGATAGAGAGAAAGTGAGAGAGGGAGAGAGAGAGAGAAGAGAGAGAGAGGAGAGAGAGATAAACTCGTTCTGGAGACCTGTCCAGGCACAGAGCCTCAGTTTCCCCTTTTGTCAAAGCCCAGCCAAGCTTGCTTGCTTTCTTTCTTTCTTTCTTTCTTTCTTTCTTTCTTTCTTTCTCTCTCTCTCTCTCTTTCTCTCTTTCTTTCTTTCTTTCTTTCTTTCTTTCTTTCTTTCTTTCTTGATACCTACAAGTAAACATCTTATTTATTTATTTTGCTTTTTTTGGATCACACCCAGTGACCCAAAAAAGCAAATGCTCAGGGTTCCTCCTGACTCTGCACTCAGGAATTACTCCTGGCAGTGCTCGGGGGACCCTATGGGATACTGGGAAATGAACCCAGGTTGGCCACCTGCAAGGCAAATGCCCTCCGCGCTGTGCTATCGCTCCGGCATCCCACCCAAGGTTTCATGCTAGAAAGAGCTGAGGTGGGAGGTCAGAATTCAGACTCCCGGAAGTTAGCCAAGTCGAATGTAAAGCCACCTTCAGGGCTTGACTCGGTTTTCAACTGGCTTTCCAAGTGGTTCTTAGTCCAAGTCAGGACTCCCCAGGACTGCTCAGTGAGGGGGTATCACCCAGGGCACCCAGACACCTCAGGTTTCCTTCTCGTAGCTGGGAGATGTTCTGCTCAAGACTTCTAGCCTTACCCCTTCTAGCCAGAAGGTCCCAAGTGGAAGGGAGCCTGGGGGAGTGGGGGCTGACGTTTCGATCCTTATGACTGGATACAGCTCCTATTTGGGGGTGCGCAGCTTCCTGAAACCTTGGCATGTGAAAGGTGCTCTGGCAAGCCTCAAGACCCTGAATCTGGAGCACAGAGAATTCGGAATGTCTGTGTCTCCAACCCCAGCTCTGCATTCACCGAGCCTTCTCTTTCTTCCTTCCCAGCCAAGCCATGGACATGTCAGCATGCCCCTCCCCCCAGAACCTCCCACCCTCCATCTGATTGTCCCCGTCCCCCAGGATGCCTGTGCGGTAACATGATGGTGTATTGACCCATTTCTTCATCCCTCCCCCATGAGCTGTGCCCAGCTGTGATTCCACACCTAAAAGCTGCATGCTGATTGGCTCCTGGTTATGCCCCAAAGCCCGTGAAACCTTCCTACTCATTGTCTCTGTGTGAAAAACTTTATCTCTCGAGGATTGAGAAGTGGAGAGTGATTTTCCTTCCTTTCTTAAAATATCTTTTTCCCTAGTTGCATAGCAGGTTGATAAAAATAGTTGATGCAAATTCCCGCCCATGGAGTCAGTATTTAAAGGTTGGGGTGTGGGTCTCTGGGTCTGTGTCTGTGTCTACCTATGCCTCTGTGTGTCTGTATATGCATATGTATGTGTCTATGTATACACGAATGGTCTATGTCTGTCTATGTGTATGTATGAGTGCATATGAATGGTCTGTGCGTCTGTGTCTGTTGTAATGGGTGTATGTGTCTGCATACGCGTGTGTGTATTCCATGCTCTGTATGTATGTGTATGTGCCTATGTACATATTTGTGCGTATGTGTCTGGTCTGTGTGTCGGTGTGCTCATGTGTGGTCTGTGTGTTGGTATCGATGCATATGTACTCATGTATATGTGTGTGTCTGTGTATGTATGTCTGTCTGTGTGGGTGTGGGTGTAGTGTAGCCGGACAAAACAATCCGTTGTACAAACAGGGATTGACCCTACATTGTCCAGGTTTAGCGGGTGCAGCCTCCAGTCTGAACACCCCTTTGTCAGAAGTGTTGTCTAAATAAGCCCCCTCCCCCCATTGTGCTGCCTGCCCAGCCCCCTGACATCCGGCCTTCTGTGACCCACCTGGCAGCTGCTCCCTTCTCTGAGAGGAGCCGGGTCCGCCTGCAGCACGGATGTGTGTAAGTATCTGTATTAATTATAGAAGGGAGTTGTTTAGACTGGCCTCAGGGCCATGGCCCGGTGTAACAGTGACGAGTGGAGAGCAATTTTGCCAAACCAACAAAGGGCCCATTTCCCGATGCCTTTGGTCACTGTTTCCTCACCACTTTAACTCGAGCTGGGCTTTCCAGGGTAACGGAAGCCGGGTAGGACTTGATTACTCTTGACTTGGGTTTACCCCTAGCTGAGAGCATGACAGGTTTATGTAGCAGGCCATCTCGATGCCAAACCGGGGGAGGGGGGGGGGACAAGGGAAGTGTGCTTGGTTGAGAATTGGTTCTCTGGGAAAATGGGGGTTTCTCCTTCCACCGTGGGGTGGAGTGTTCTTAGTTGGTCTGACTATACCAACTGATGATAAGTTGTGTAAGGTGCCAACTGATGATAACTACCAACCGATGGAAGTACGAACCGACGGTAAGGAGGGAAGATTCCCGAACTCCTTTTCTGCTCTGCCATTGGAGGCTGTTGATCCAGCTTCTTCAGCCCAAGGCTGGAATGTCCCAAACTCCAGACATTGTTTGGGAAATCCAGAGCAGCCCCATAAGCAGCTATGGTTGCCCCTCTGGCTTGCGGGCGGCTGAACTGGGCAGGGGTTTCTGGCCCTGCTGCAGCCTGGCCTGCGTGTGGTACAGGAGGCTGGCAGGAGGAAATTCTTCCAAGCCTGACCAGATGCTTTTAGAAACAGCAGCCTCTGGATAGGTTGTTCACAGCTCAGATCCCTGAATCTCAGCCCAGACCAGCTGGATCAGAATCTCTTTGAGGTGTGCCTTTGGGAGTGGGGGTGGGGAGGGGGAGGAGCCGGTATGTGCATGTCAATAAGGACCCCAAAGTGACCACAGACTATCGCTGTTGGATCTGGTGGGGCGGTGGGCCCTAGGTTCTGAGCGAGCACTTCGATGAACTCATGACTTGAAAAACTTTTAACTTCAAGGAAGGACACTTGATTCCCTTGAACAGTATCTTTTCATTATTTTATACCTGTCAGTTTTGCACCGGTTATATCCCACACATCCCTACATACACCTACCCACACACACTATCTATGAGTATATATATCTGAATAATTATTAAAGATAGACTCTTTGCCAAAATTTTGCAAATTTCATCAGCGCACAAGTACTCCTAGAGCCAAGCCCTTTGCAAGGTGCAGGGTGAGCTTCAGAGAGATTCAACAGTTTGTTCCGCAGGAGGCTGTTGGTGAGGAGTGGAGCCCGAACATAAAACCACGTCCATCTGAATCCAAATCCTACTTATTAATGGCCTCTGTGTGTGTGTGTGTGTGTATGTGTGTGTGTGTGTGCAGATGGGGTTGGAATCCAAGCCCTCACCTTCTGTTCTTTCTTAACCAAGTCTACCTGGGAGGACCTCTCCAGGATACCTTTCATTTGGGAGACTGTAGGGACAGTTCCCCCGGAGGGGTGGAAGGCACTTGTCCCCAAACCAGATGCTACCCTGCTCCTCTTCTCCATGTTCTTCCTCATATCTCCAGGCCTTTGGGAGCAGTTCTGTCTCGTGAGAGTCCCTCTGTTTCCCTTCCCCATCCTCATGTAACAGCAATTGTAGAAAGGATCAAGGTTCTATCCCTGCCTTCCTCTACCTTTCCTCATTTTGGGGTGTTTCAGCTATTTTTTAAATGCATCTATTGCTGCATGTGTGCATGCTTGTGTGCAAGCACATGTGCGTACACACACACACACACACACACACACACACACACCTTTCCCAAACTCAGCAGCTTCAAACAAAAAGACCAGTTTTCTTCTTTCTTTCTTTCTTTCCTTCTTTCTTTCTTTCTTTCTTTCTTTCTTTCTTTCTTTCTTTCTTTCTTGATTTGGCAGTTTAGGAATTTGGGAAGGGCTCAGCCTGGAGGTTCTTCTGGATGGAGGTTCTTCTGTTTGTTCTTCATGGCCTTCATAGAGGTCGAACTTGGGCTGGTCTCCAGTAGAGATCAGAAAACTCTGACCTGGAAACAAATGAGGCCCGGTCACCTGCTCTCATAAATGTTTGACTGGGACACAGCCACACCTATTCTTTTCCATACCATCTATGGCTGCTTTCATGCTAGAATAGTAAAAGGGATTAATTGCCACAGCCATTGTATGGTCTGCAAAGCCTCAAATGTTTACGAACTGGTGTTATCCAGGGAAAAAGTCCTGACGTCTGGTCTGGGGGTTTGAAACTATTTGCATGACTCCCAGGCCTTTGAAGGTCAGTTCACTTAAGACTGTTTAACTGAACTGCCCTAGGTGGCGTCTCCCCACTGGAGAGAACCTGGAATGCTTAAGTTTCTTCCATGGCTTATGAAAGAATGTTCCAAGAAGTCCCCAGGAACTCAAAAGGCCCCTTGTGACACAGCTTCAGATCTTTGAGTAACTTCCGATAGTCATAATACTCAATTGGTCAGCAAATGTATTAAGACTCAGATTCCAATGAAAGAAATCGGGTCTGTGTCTCCATGGAAGGAATAACCAAGAATTTAAGGTCATCTTTAATCTGCCACACCTCAGTGTTGAAAATTTGTCCAAAAGAGTTGCATACTTGCCCTGGTCAGTGACTCTGGCAATTGAAAAATCTTCCTTTGATGATTAAATATCTAGGAGACACTTAGTGGGAGGAGGGTGAGCGTTTATTCAGTATTTACCGCAGTCTTGCTAAGCGCCCTACACTCTGCTCAATGTTAAGAATGCTGCAATAATCAGAAAAATGTGGTCCCTGCCCCACAGAACTCAGCCTAATGAACGCAGATGAAAGAGACGCAGAGGGTTTTGAAAATGAGCTGGATATGCTCTGAGCGTGCCTCTCGCTCACATTTCTGACTCCAGCTTCACTAATTTTCCTAATCCATTCTTCTTCTTTTCTTTTTTGCTGTACAAGTGAAATAGGAGGAAGGAATTACAGTGAATTAAAGGCCCCAGATAGAACTTGGGCAGAGTGCTTTTTCTTTATGTGTATAGCGTTGATGGAGAGGTTCATGATTTGTCATTCATAGCTTTGGCAATTGTCTCCCCTTCATTCTTGTTTATACTTTTCCAGCTGGATTCTGAGTTGTCTTCATTGGGATCCTGGGTCCCTTGATGATGATGACAATAGTTCTGTGCTCCTCGACCCTTTGGAGCCCTGGAAGAGCTTGAGTCCAGCAACTGTTACATGCACCACAGGGCAGCAGGTGAAAGGTCTTCTGAAATCTGGAGGAAGGAGTCAGTTCAAAGCTCAGCTCCGGGGCTGGGGTGATTGTACAGCGGGGAGGGCATTTGCTTTGCACGAGGCAAACCGGGGTTCAATTCCCAGCATCTCATATAGTCCCCCGAGCACCTCCAGGAGTAGTTCCTGAGTGCAGAGCCAGGGGTAACCCCTCTGCATCGCCAGGTGTGACCCAAAAACAAACTCCCGTTGTTCATCGATTTGCTCGAGCGGGCCCAGTAATGTCTCCATTTTGAGACTTGTTGTTACTGTGTTTGACATATTGAATACGTCACAGGTAGCTTGCCAGGCTTTGCCGTGCGGGAGACATACTCTTGGTAGCTTGCCGGGCTCTCCGAGAGGGGTGGAGGATTCAAACCCGGCTCAGCCGGGCTGGCTGCGTGCAAGGCAAACACCCTACCACTGTGCTATAGCTCCAGCCTGCTTCTCAGCCTTTTGGCTAAGATCAAGTGTAGTATCTGTTCTTATCAGTGACCCAAAAAGGAAAAAAAAAAGCTCAGCTCAGGGGTCCAGGGACATGGACAGTGGTTCATGATCACGTGATTTCAGTCTCTACCATGGAAGACCTTGCCCTCGGCCTTGCTAGTCCTGCCCACATCTCTTTCCAGCTGGTCCTGACCTACTGGGTGCTGGGAGTCACAGCCTGATGCCTCCTGGCTGAGTCTCAGGAAGAATAGAGGCTTTATCAATCTTTTCCCATATCTATCACATTTCCATCACGTTTCCCCCCTCAGAACTTTCAATGCTGATATCAATGGTCTCATTGTAGTGAGAAGCACTCATTAGCTGAAAATTTCTTCCTGCTTACCTTCCTTTGCCCCCTGAACTCTGAGTTGGAGGTGGTGTGTGTGTGTGTGTGTGTGTGTGTGTGTGTGTTAATGCATCTACCTATCTATTCATTGATTGAGTATAGTAAACTTCAGAGGCAGTCCTTGATATTTTTCCTTCTAATTTTTAGGTATAGTCATTGGAGTCATCTATTTAAAACAAATTTATTGAGGCATAGATGATAGACAAAATGTTATTGTCATGTATAGCCTGTTAAGTTTGGAGGTAAGTTTTTTTATGCCCATAAAACTATCACTATGATCTATATACCATAGATTCACCCATAACCTCCAATAATTTGGTTTGTGCTTTATTCATGTATCATTGATAAGAACAAAAGATCTATTTTCATTGCAGATCTCTGAGTATGTGAATCCATATTTCCAGCTCTTAGCTGCACCAAAGCTCTCTGGGTACTTATTATTTTGCATCCGAGGAAGTGGGTGCCCTAGACCAACCTCCACTTTCATCTCTGGAAACCTCTCTGCCACTCTCTGCACCCATGACTCGAATGATTTTGAATCTTTTTTTTTTTGCTTTCTTGGGTCACGCCCAGCGATGCACAGGGGTTCCTTCTGGCTCTGCACTCAGGAGTTACTCCTGGCGGTGCTCATGGGACCATACGGGAGGCTCGGAATCAAACCAGGGTTGGCCGTGTGCAAGGCAAATGCCCCACTCGCTGTGCTATCTCTCCAGCCCTGATTTTGAATCTTTCACCTAAGTGAAAGTAAGTAGTCTTTGCCCTGTGTCCGGTCATGTCTTCCAGGTCTACCCAGGCTATTGTCAAAGGCGAATCGTGTCCCATTGCTGGTGCTCCACACATCCCTTTCCTTTGCGGCATTGTGATGGGGCAGGGACACGTGAACCTTTGAACTGCTGTTCTTGAGGGGGGCACACAGAGAATTGAAGGACTTGTGCACACTTGGGCTGCATCTATGATTCTTTTTTATTTTTATTTTTTTTGGTGATACTGGTGATGCTGGGGACAGTGTCACTGGAGTCACACTCAGGCATGTGGGGTAGGGCTGGGGATCCAACTCAAGGCCTCATGCCTGACGGCCAGGTGTTCTCCCACTGAGCCAAGCAATGGGAGGGGGCCCACCACATTTCTTTCTCCACCTATCTGTCAGTGGACATGGACTCTGCACTCATACTACCATGTCTTGATTTTTTTTGGTTTTGTTTGTTTTTTGAGTCACACAAGGCGATGCACAGGGTTCCTCCTGGTTCATGAACTCAAGATTTACTCCCGGTGGTGCTCGGGGAACTATATGGGATGCTGGAAATGGATCCAGGGTCGGCTGTGTGCAAGGTGAATGCCCTACCCATTGTGCTATCGCTTCAGCCCCCATGTCTTGACTTTTGAGACGAATGCTGGTGTAATTGTGGAGAGGGGCAGATAGCACCACGGGACCCAGATTTGTGTTTTCCCTGGGATGAATGCTTATGAGTGGAGTGGTTGGATCATATAGGAGTTCTCTCTTTAATTTTGTGGGGTGGAGCATGCCTTTAATTTTTGGGGGGTGGCAGTGTTGAGGGCTCTTCCCTGCTCTGTGCTGGGGAGTTTGTTCCTGACAGTGCTGGGTCCAAACTCTGCTTGGCTGAATGCAAGGTAAACACCTTCACCCCTCTACTAGCTCTCTGGCTGGGTGGCGGGCATTCCCCAGCTGTGGTGAGGAGGCCTGGAAATCCCTCCCAGTGATCCCCAGCACCCTGGGTTCCATGTGAAGAATAAGCCTTTGGTGCTGTGCAGACTCCAGAGTGTCTGGGGTTACGTACGGCATCCAGGCCGAGCTCAGGTCTCCACCCAGGAAAGCTCAGGGGATTCTGTGGAGCTGGGGATTGAACTGGGGTCTCATGCAAAGCATATGTCCTGTCCCCCTCCCCCTCCCTGGCCTCTATTTATAATGTCTATGAGGAACCTCCATTGTGCTTTGCATTGAGCCTGCTGTGACCGACATTCCCACCCACAGACCACAGAAGTCATTCCTTTCCCTCTACCTTATTGCCAACATGTGTGATTTCCGGTTTTCCTGATAACAGCATGCACTGGTGTGAGGCAAGACTTTAGCGTGGTTTTGATTTGCGTTTCTCAGTGGACCACTGATAGCAAGCATCTTTTTGTATGCCTCTTGACTGGCCTGTGTGTCTTTGAGGAATGCATATCTCTTAGCTTCCTTTTTAATTCAATTTTTTTGTGTGCCACACCCAGCGATGCTCAGGGGTTACTCTTGGCTCGATTGCTCAGGAATTACTCCTGGCTGTGTTCAGGGAACCATATGGGGTGCCAGAGATTAGCCACGTGCAAGGCAAGTTCTTTAGCCCATGCTTCCTTTACCTGTTTTTCTTTTCCTGTTAACTTATAGGAGTTCCTCTGTATTTTTGGATGTGAAACCTTTATCAGAGACAGCATTGGCTAGTGTTTTCATTCCAGAAGGCACCCTTTTATTTTGCAGACTGCGACTTCTCCTTCATGGAAGCTTTTGAGTTTGATAGTGTTGGTCATGCCCTCTGTGCTTTGGGTTCATGCTCCAGGAAATAATTTCATCAGGAGCTGGCACTGGGCTGGTTTTCTTCCTGCATCCTTGCATCAGCCCTTTGTGTGACCACCTCACTTAAGGCTTCATCTCAGTCATAGGAGAACACAAGTACTTACTAAGCTTCTGCCGAGTCTTGCCATTAGGTACAATGGGGATACTCTTTTTGTTTGTTTGTTTTTAAATTTTTATTTATTCTATTTTTCAAATTGAATTACTGTGGGATACAGTTACAAAGCTTTCATGATCCAGTTTCCGTCATACAATGCTCTGACACGCATCCCTCCACCAGTGCACTTTTCCCATCACCAATATCCCCTCTCCTGCCATCCTCCCACCCGCCCCAGCCCTCCTCGGCCTGCCTTTGTATGGCAGGCACTTTTCTTCACTCTCTCATCTCTCACACTCTCTGTCCTCTCTCCTCTCTCTCTCCCTCCCTCTCCTTTTGGACATTTTGGTTTGCAATACAGATACTGAGAGGGCATCATGTTGGGTCCATTACCCACTTTCAGCACACATCTCCCATCCAGAGTGATCTCTTCCAGCCATCACTGTCACAATGGTCAAAATGGGGGTCCTCTTGAGCTCAAAGATGTATTGTGAAAATGAAGCATCAATGGGACCTGATGGACATGCCAGCAACACACCCGTGGGTCACTACCTTCCACCTTCTCACCATCTTTCATAAAAAGGTCACAGAGACTCAGAAGGGGAAGCAACCAGCTCAAGATCGCACAGTGAACAAGATGAGGCAGATTTTATTTCTCTCCCTCCCTCCCTTCCTCTCTCTCTCTCTCTTTCTCTCTCTCTCTCTCTCTCTCTCTCTCTCCCTTTTACTCACTATTTATTGGCAACATGATATTTGCCAATTTGACTTGTAATTAAGAATCATGAAAGATGTGTTGAATAATGAAATTGAAATGGACTTAAAAGCTGTTAACCTATTATTTTTTAATGATTTTTATTAAAAACACTATGATTTACAACGTTGCTCATTTTTTATTTAGTTGTTTCAAGCATTTTGTGTTCCTGTCCCATTAGTGTGACCTTCCCCAGGGTTGACTCACAATAAGGCATCACCTGGAGGGGTTTGTGGGACCCTCCAGAGTGCCAAGGAACAAAACTAGATTGGTCACATGCAAAGGAAGAGCCCTTCATGTGGTACAATGGCTCTGGCTGGAGGCAGGATTTGGGGACAATTCAGTCTGATTTTAGTCGCTGCTCTTTCTGCAATATTCCCTAAGATTCTAACACTGCCAGTAAAGCACTAACCCTTCAGGCAGTGCCCAGAGACCCTGAGAGGAATTACTCTCTCCTTCTCTCTCTCTCTCTCTCTCTCTCTCTCTCTCTCTCTCTCTCTCACTTTACTTCTGGTGAGGGACGGGTAGGGTTCTGTCCCTTCTCTATGACCTTTTATTCTTTGTGGTGGTGTTTCTAGCTGGAGCAAAACACACATAAGCCTACCAAACAGGGTCCATATTTGCGCTAAAGAAAATACTTCACAGATGTCCTCCACTTGGAAAGAATGCAAAATCCAAACAGATAAACAGTTCCTGCTAATATTGCCCAAGTGCTGCAAAGCTAAAATACTTCTTGGAAAACCAAGACGGACTCCCCAGCCTCATCCTATCCATGAAGCGGCCTTCCAGGAGAGGTCTAGGGGGGAAGCCAGGCCGTCTCCTTGGAGTCTCCATCTGTGTGACCGTGGGTGGGGAGCAGGAACATCACAGCTCGCAAAAGTTGGCAGTTTTATTCTTTTGACATATGCATGGTTACCAGAGTTAATTGCGAATAACTGGGGACCACCAACTTCATTAGGGGAGGCCGATAGTAGTATGGAAATTATGGGGTTCTACAGCCTTTAGTTCCATTTTTGAAATGAGACCCCTCCCCATCCCTCCCCTCTTAGAATTGAAACCAAATGCGAATGGAAGGAACTAGCTCAAGATGAAAAATGAAGCAAAAACATCACGACACCCCCGCACGTCTCCTGTGCTGAGACTCCTACCCCCCGCGCTCAGAATCCTTCTCTTCCATTGCTTCCATGAACCCTAGTACAAACTGTTGAAACCGGTGCCCGATTTATTTTATTTTGTTTCGTTAATTTATTTTTTATGGAATCACTCTGAGATCACCCAGTTACAAAGTTGTACCTGCCTGGGTTTCAGTTATACAATGTTCCAATATCTGCCTCTTCACCAGTGTCCATTTCCCACCAACCAGAGTCCCATTTATTTATTTATTTATTTATCTATCTATCTATCTATTTATTTCTTTATTTTTTCTTTTTGGGTCACATCCGGCAATGCTCAGGGGTCATTCCTGGCTCTGTACTCAGGAATTGCTCCTAGCGGTGCTTGGGGGACCATATGGGATGCTGGGAACAGAACCCGGGTCTGCTGTGTGCAAGGCAAATGCCCTACCCGCTGTACTATCACTCCAGCCCCAGCGCCCCATTTAAAGGATGAGAAAAAGTAAACTTCAAGGACACATGGCTTGGAAGCATTGCCAAAAAGTCCTTTCTTCCATGTCTTGCCCAACGAGTCTTAGAGAACAAGGCAATTAACAGAGAAAGCCCCGGACCCCCCTGCAGACGCCTATGACATCAGCTGCCTATTAAGCAGGAATTCCTAAAACAATACACTAGTGCAAGGGGCTTCATTTTGATCCCTGTGTGCCCTTGAACAATTAATTGCTTAACTTCTCTGAGCCTCAGTTTCCTTTTCTGGAAAGTGCCCTTCATTTCATGGTGAATCTTTGGGATAACGCTTACTTCATTTCTCCAAGGAAGACAACCACAAGTAGTTGGAGATTAGAAAATCATTCTCTCTTTGTGAACAGCTCGAATGGGCTTCTTTGGACATACCCAGTCTGGGCAGAAGTTTGCAGGAAAAGGCCTTCCAGAGCCAAGTTTTTCTTTGAAGGAGAGCAGGAGTAACCGGACTTTCCGTCCATCTAGGATGTTTGGAAAACACACCAGAAGATGCTCTCTGGATGTAAAAACAACTGCTCCAAACACACAGCTTGAATTAAAACACAAAAACCCATCCCTCCACAACAAACAGCTCATGAGAAGTGACAGTAGATTCGTGAGACACAGCAACATTCTTTCACGACAAATGTCAGTTGACAGCAGAGAATCTGGATAAACAGGAGGTGGTAGGTGCCTCTGCAAAGCTGCAAACCCAGAGCAAGTAGTTGGCCAGCAAGTCATTTGTGCTGTCCTTGACCTGCTTCTAACTGCCATGCCAGGTAAGGTGGCCACTCACTGGGATTCCACCTGCCTCCAACACCCCAGAGCACCACTAATCCCCACCCCACTCCAGTCTTTACTATCCACTCAGGGTTGTTTTTTTTTTCTTTTTGGGTCACACTCAGCGATGCTCAGGGGTTACTCCTGGCTCTGCACTCAGAAATGACTCCTGGTGGTGCTCAGGGGAACATATGGGATGCTGAGGATTAAACCTGGGTCAGCTGCGTGCAAGGCAAATGCCCTACCCGCTGTGCTATCATTCCGGCCCCATCCACTCACTGACCATTTAATAAGCTCAAATAGTTTTCCCCACCTTGTGCCCCAAAATGCACATCCTGAGAGAAAAATATTTGACAGTTTCTGAATGGGATGAAACATTTTACCTTGGCTTGGAGAGATGGTACAGTGGGGAAGGTCTTTGCCCTTACATTCAGCTACCCCAAGTTTGATCCTCAGTACAGCATGGCGTCCACTGAGCACCACTGGGGAGGATTCCTGAGTATTGGGCCAGGAGTAAGTCCTGAGAACCACTGGGAGTTGTCCCTAAATCAGAAATAACAATAAACATATCACTTCCTGTTTCCCCCAGAGTCTCCCATATTGGGACTGGAGAGAGAGTGCAGTGGGTGACACACTTGCCTTGCTAGTGTCCCAGCTGATCTATCCTTGGCACCCTAGAGGGTCTATCCTTGGCACTCTAGAGGGTCCCTGAGCCACCAAGGAGTGATCCCTGAGTGCAGATCTAGGAGTAAGCACTGAGCATGATTCAGCATAACCTCCAAACCAATAAACCAACAAATCAACAGAGTCCCCACATCTCCAATTCCCTTGCCCCTTTTAGCACCCTTGTGCAGCTGGAGTAGCAGGAAGGGGGAAGGTGGGAGAGAAACCCCATGTCTTCAAAAAACCTTCGGAAGCTGCCAGGATTTCTCTGCTCGCAGTATACCCGGGAGCTCAACCAGGTGCTTTGGGAGAGGAAGGGGGAACAGCCCTGCAAAGCCTCCAGGAATACTTTCTCTCTGTGTGGCTTCACCACTGTGGCTTCACCACTGTGGTCAGGAAGTGTCTCACCTTCCATCGTGGTGAGACACTTCCTGGGATAGTTCACGTTTTGACAGAGATGCCTAAGTTATGGCCAGAAGTCTTTCTCTTCACATTGAGCCATTTGGCAAGAAGCCTAAGTTGAAGTCAACCTGGAAATAAGAAAGTAAAGGATACTCTAATTGCCTTTCCCCACTCCCTGCCTTCTTCCTTTCCTTCCCTCCTCGCCCTTCCTCCTTCTTTTCCCTCCTTTCCCTTGTTCCCCTCCCATCTCCCCTCCTTCCCTTTCTTTCTTCATCTTCCTCCCTCTCTCCTTTCACAAATAAGAATCACCCCCCCCCCCGGGGCCGGGGCCAGAGCAATAGTACAACAGATAAGGCATATGCCCGGGTTTGATTCTCAGCATCCCATATGGTCCCCTGAGCACACTGGAAGTAATTCCCGAGTGCAGAGCCAGAATTAACTCCTGAGCATTGTCGGGTGTGACCCCAAAAGCCAAATGAATAAATAAATCATTAAAAAAAAAGAAGAATCGCCACCCCGTTACTCTGAAGTCCACGTTTTTGCTGAAGTCCCTACCTACACAGACATTCCTTCTACCAAGTGAACAAACAGACACACACAAGGAAGATCTTTCAACTAAAAAGGCTTCCTTCCTCTTGATCTTCCAATTATTTCTCTCACTGACACCTTTTGGGGGATGTGGCATTGGGTGGCGCTTGGGGCTTACTCCTAGCTGTGTTGGGCAGTGGGCGGGGTGTGTGTGTGTGTGTGTGTGTGTGTGTGTGTGTGTGTGTGTGTAGGGAACCATGCAGTGGCAGGGATGGAACCATGTTGGCCTTGGGCAAAGCAAGCAGGAGACTTATCTTTTTATTTCTTTCTTAGATTTTATTTTACTTTTATCAAATTGTTCACAGTCATTCATTGCATCAATATTCCAACAGCAGTCCCATCACCATGATACCTTCCCTCCGCCATTATTTTGAATTTTTCCAATCACCACCTCAGCCTGCCCCAAGAGCAAGCCCTAAATAATTTATTTGACAAGAGATTTCTCTTTTTCTTTTTCTCCCTCTGCCCTGCCAGACAAGCTTGGCAAGAGCCAAAGAAAGGACTTAAAAGGACATTCCTTTGTTGTTGTTGTTGTTGTTAGAAGCAACTTTTAAAAATATTTTTGATTAAAGAACTGTGAGTTGCATAGCTGAGTTTTGGACACTCTATAGCGCAACACCAGTTCTACCACCAGTGTCAACTTCCCTCCACCAATGTCCTCAGGTTCCCTCCCCCTTCCCTCCCTCCTCTTTCCCCAGCCCGCCCTTTTAACAGGCACAATTCTAAGTTCAGTTGTAAAGTTTGGGTCTCTTGATTTCAGTGTTGTTGACTCTGTAGTTTGGATATTTGACTCTGTTATTCCTTAACACCATCTTGGTACCTAAATCCCCTGACCTGCCGCCCCCCCCGTCCCCCCCCCCCCCCCCCCCCGCGCATCTCACCCATCTCTTCTCTCTCTCCCCTCCACTCTTTTCTTTCCTTCTCCCTGTACTCTGCAGAGGGCCAAGGTTGATCTGGGCATTCCTCACTAAATCATTGCATTCCATCATCTAGTTATTCAAAATGTCACATAGGAGTGATATCATCCTGTCTTTATCCTTCTTCTGGCTTACTTCGTTTAACATGATGTCTTCCAGTTCCATTCATGCTGCTGCGAATTGCATGAATTCCATTCAAAGAGATGCCTGCGCACCGTTATTCACTGTAGCACTCAGTACAATAGCTAAGATATGGAATCAACCTAGATGTCCAGTGACAGGCTGGTTGGATCATGACGATGTAGTATACATTTTATTTTTATTTGTAGTTTTATTGAATCACCGTGAGATATATGCTCACAAAGTTGTTCGTGATTGAGTTCAGTCATACCATGTTTGAGGGGACATTCTTCCCATACTGACAGACCTATGGGGAACCAGGTGGCGGTCAAGGACAACCTCAAACCAGCCCCCAGAATTAGAAAGTCTCCCCGCAACACTCAGTGATTTTCCCTCTCTGGTTCTTGACAGGTGATCAGGCACCAGTTCTTTTATTTATTTTTTAAAAAATTTTATTTATTAGTTAATTGGGCTGGAGCAATAGCACAGCAGGTAGGGCGCTTGCCTTGCATGCAGCCGACCCAGGCCTACCCTGGTTTGATTCCTCCGCCCCTCTTGGAGAGCCTGGCAAGCTACCGAGAGTATCGTGCCCGCCTGGCAAAGCCTGGCAAGCTAACCGTGATGCATTCGATATGCCAAAAACAGAAACAAGTCTCACAGTGGTTCCCGCTCGAGCAAATTGATGAACAACAGGAGGACGGTGCTACAGTGCTATTAATTAATTAATTAATTATTTTTAATGAGTCACCATGATGTACAGTTACAGATTTACTAACTTTTCATGATTACATTTCAATCATAAAATGATCGAGTACCCATCCCTCCACCAGTGCACATTTTCTACCACCAACGTTCCTAGTATCCCTCCCACCACCCCACCCCATCACCCCCTACTTGCCTCTGTGGCAGGCACATTCCCTTTACTCTCTCTCTCCTTTTGGGTGTTATGGTTTGCAATGCAGGTAGTAAGTGGCCATCATGTTTGGTCCATAGTCTACTTTCAGCACGCATCTCCCATCCTGAGCGAGCCCTCCAAGCATCATTCACTTAGTGGCCCTTTCTCCATCCCAGCTGCCTTTTCCCCCAGCATGTGAGGCTGGCTTCCAAGTCGTGGAGCGATCCTCCTGTCCCTTATCTCTATTACCCTTGGGTGTTAGTCTCCCATTCTGTTACTTTATATTAGGCCCCAGTTCTTTAATGTGGCATGTAACTTAATGGTGACAGCACCCACTGGCGTCTTTCACTGTGACTACATAAGCTCTTTAGCTCTCATCATCTCAGCTGCTTTTCCAACACTATTTTTTTAATTAAAGTGTAAAGCGATCTGCTAGAACAACATTATCCCCTCACCTCCCTCCATTTTTTTTTTTAAATTAATACTCTGTTCAATGCCCTTCTCTGTCCATGCTACAAACTTCAGGTGGAATGACGGGTAGGAGGTGGGTTGGGTGTCACACACAGGCCTACTTTGGGTCCTTCCTTTTCTTTTGGTCTAGTCACTGTTCCGATCACTAGTGAGTCGAGGACTTTTCACAAACTCACACCCAGGCTGACGTGCCAAATTGCTCCTGGTTTCCGTGGCTTCCCTCTCACTCGTTTTTCCTTTTTCACTGTGATCAGCTTTGCTCTGTGCACTGACCGTGGATCCCACTGGGTCACGAGTTCATGCCTGCTGCTGAGACAAACCAACTGCCTGCCACTGTCCCTGTTTCATGACCAATGGGTGGGGGGGAATCACACTGGTGCCGCTTGGATCCTGCTTTCTCCTTTGGTCCAAACAGAGGGGAGTGGAAAGGAAGGTGGAGGGGGTCCCTGGTGGGGCTCAAGGTGGTGGGGGTGGAATCTGGGTCAGCTTGTACAAGACAAGCGCCTTCCCCACTGTACTTTATCTCTTACTCTCCATCCCCTTGATCCTAAGGCCCCCCAGAGCCTGAACTCTGACCTCAACTTCTGATGCTGTTAATTCTATTTTCCATCCCTGGGACCACCAACCTTCTTCCCTCTGACTTGCTCATACCCAGCTGGTCAGGTCAGTTCAGGCCTTGGCCTTGGGCTCTCCTGTCCTTTCACTTTCTGAAATTTTTGCTCGTTTTGGGCTCACACCCAGCAGGGCTCAGGAACTCTTTCAGATTTGTTGTGCATGGTACCAGGGAAAGAATCTGGGACATATATGTGCACTCTAACCCACTGGGCCAGCTCACAGATCTGTGGTCAGCGACCCTAATGTTTCTCGGGCCCACAGTGAATGGTTTGTAGACACGTCTGGCAAATTCCCATATGTCACTTTTCCCAGGATGCTGTGTAGAGAGTTTGAAAGATGGTCTCCAGAAGCCAAAATCGTGTTTTTTTGCTCATGGATTAGATCCACTAAACTTGACTCTGGTCTCCAGAGTATTGTGGATTAGAGCTACCTGGAAATCACAGGCCCTGGGTCCACAGTTTCCAAACCCAGTTCAGAGGGAGTTCTAGAAAAGCCAAAATGTAACCAAACAGAAAAGGTCTCCTGGTTTAGTCGATTTGGGAAAACTTGCTTCGTCATCTTTTCTCTTTGAAAGAAGAAATTAATAATGTAAGTGACATAATATTCAAAGCTCTCAAAAGCCCTAAGAAGAAACTAACTCCCTCTAAAATCAAGCAAATATGTCTAATTGTGTTTAGCTTCGTTGATCCCAAGCCGTTTCCAGCATGAATTGCTTTTTCATGCAGTCTGCATTAATGGACTTAAAATTGTTCTGAGCATCATTTTGGAAACTATCTCTGTCTATGATTTCCAGCTCTCGTGTCCATCTGGCAAACTTTTCCACATGTCGGATGAGAGCTTCGAGAAGCAGGATAACCTCTGTAGAGGCTTCGACTCAGAACTTGCAGAATTGGAATTTGAACCCCTTCCCAGTGGGTTGAGTGCTCGCCTGTCCTATTCCCGAGGCTGGGTGAATTGCCTGGAATTCATTTTAATGATTCGATAAAAATAATTTGCAATTAATCATTGATTGCTTGTCAGGGAAAGCTATTCTGAAGAGCTTGAAGACAGGGCATTCTCAGCTCCGATAGTCTGCTTTGCATTATCAATTTGTTAAGAAACCTTCATTTTTGTAGACCCATGCGAAAGGAAACTTCCAGACTGTCTGAATTAGCCAGCAATTCGGAACTGAGGACATCCAAAGGCATAAGGCTTTACAGAACTGGATTTGGACGGCTGATTGGATTTGTCAGTTGGCCTGTGGATATCAAGTCCAGGGTGGCTTGACCAAAAGTAGATGAGAACATAAATAATCGCCACATTTTCAGGTGAATTCCACGGGGCTTGCGAGAAAGAGAAAACGGGCTATTTGAGAATTCACCGGCATTCTGAGAAAACTCTGCTCAGGCCCTACAGAGGAAACTTGATGATGAGGTTATATGGAAAAAAAAAATTTTTTTTCCCCTTTTGGAAGCCAAAATGCTTTCCAGCAACCAGTGCTAAGATGTAATAGCCAAGAAGGAGGTCGGGGTGTTGGACTTCCCAGTACTCATGGACATGAGGCCATCAGTCTAGCTTGCCAAATCCCCGATGCTCAGGGGGTCAGAAAGTAAGGGTGCTCCAGCTGGTCTCAGAACTACACAGATTTGGGCTGGGGTGGATAGATTGACAGGCTGATTTTCCACCGAGGGGTTATGAGAGGGTCTTAGCTCTTGACTTCCCGTCTCTGCTTCCTCCTTTTCGCAGAGGGTGAGCGAGAGGGCAGGGCCTTGGTAGAACCAGATTGAGACCTTTCTCATTGATCCTTTCCAGAGGCTACAAGCTGGTGATGAAAGATCTGACCCAGGAATCTCAAGTTCATAAGTGGAGAGGGGTGGAGCGGGAGAGCTGGATGGCCTCCCAAGCCCAGCTTCCGTCTCTCCCCCTGGCTGGCCTCCAGCCCCTCTGGTTCTCCTGGGGCTGGGTCAAGACTGAGATCCGCCTGCGGCTCCATCCTCCCTTACAAGGAAACGTCTTGTACTTGCTCCTTTCCTGGGCCCTATGAGGTGTCTGTGGTGAGTGTCACAGAGGTTTCTTCCCTGGGGTGTTAGTATCCCTCCATAGAGTCCTCACTGAGTGTTTACTCCATGCCTGGGACTCAGCAGCATGCTGGAGAGGTTTGGAGTAGACCCCATAGACTGTCTCCTTATCATCTCCTTCAAAGGCCACTAAGGTGCAGAGGAAAGACCTCGCGAGAATCCTCTTCCCCACCTCTCCCATTCTACAGATGGGAAAACAAAGGTTCAGAGTGGGGACAAGAGGTTGGTTCCAGCGTGCAAGGGATGAGGGGATCACAAAACCAGAAGAGTTTAGTTTTCTTGCTTTCTAACAGCTTGTTCCTTTTAGGTAGGCGGGGGTGGGGGCGGTGGGGGTGGGAGGGGATGGAGAGAAACACACCAACTGATGTTCAGGGCTTACTCCGGTCTGCCTCAGGGGTCACTTCCGGTGGGCTTGAGGGACCATATGGGCTTCCAAGAGATAGAATCGGGGGTCGACCTCCTGAAAGGCAAGTGCCCTATCTGCTGTCCTATGTCTCGGCCCCTGAAAGCTTGTCCCTTTGAGCCACGTCACCTCTCACCAGTTCACCCATCAACTTGTTTTTGCTGAGCCCTCAGGAGGTTTGGTCTGGTATAAGATGCCAGGACGTCACTCAAAAAAAACAGCAGATCTGAACTGAAGGTGAGGGTGGATTGAGAAATGCAGAGGAGGGAGTGTGGCCTGGGGAAACGGAGAGACCCCAAGTCTGATCCTCAGGCTCTACGTCCTCAGCATGTTTTCCTGGGCGAGTCCTGGCACCTTTGCCACCCTCAGTCTTCTTATCTTTAAGACAGGAGCCATCATATCTACTGCTTCACATTTTATTTGTAGAAGTCATAATGCCTGGAGGTTATTTTGCCAACGGATCAATGACTGGTTGTCATGCATGCCACCCAGTGCACATGCCTGGGAGAATTCTAGATACAGGGTTCTAGAAATGCATAGAAGCATGAATACTGTGCCGTGTCAGGATAGAAAGCAACGTGCTTTCTTGATTTTTTTTTTTTCCTTACCCCTACCTCATTTGTATGTGTGTGCTTTGTGGCTGAGATCTTGCCATAGGATTTTGCCTCTAAGAAGTTCCTTTTATGGCGTGGAGGGAGGTCAGTGGCCAAGCCACTGTTTGATGTCCTTGAAGATTAGGACCTTCCTGAACCCCACTCGTCAGATGAATCCATCATCCACCATCTTTCCTCCCCAAGGAAGTGCCCACATGTCCCAAGTGCCAGCAAACACGTCCAGTGGTCCGAGATAGGGGGACTCTCAAAATGCCTGATGATTCAGAACAGATCAAATGGGTTGAGTCATCTAAGATTATATGCATTTTTAATATTAATGTTGGAATGCTTTGAAAATTGGTAATGGTGTAGAGTTTGTTCTTCCATGCTTACAGCAGCCAGGCCTGACAAGTGTTTTTAAAAGCCTGCTTTGTGGAACACCAGATCTCCAATATGCTCATTAACTTTGAGCAAAACACACCCCCAGAGTTTGCTAGTGTATGTTGGTATAAACACCCTGGTATTTCATAAAGAAAGGGTCCCATGTGTGTTCTTGATCCCAGCAGAAGTTTCTTCAAGTCCTACATTATAAATTCTGCCAGGCCAGGGATTATGTCTCACTGTTTTACCATTCTTGGTGGCAGTGAATACTTAACACATATTTATTACAAGTAGTGATTTTTTCCCCCTTAATTCACTCAACCACTGGAGCTCTCCTTTTATCCTCAGTTTACTTACTATCATTTTGCATAACTAAAGTTTCCTTCCAACCAAACTAGGAAAATTTGTGCTAACAGGGCTGCCACGGTGGTAGATTGGTGGTGGTGGTGGGGAGAGACATGAGTGGAGAGGCTTCAGACACCCGAATCTCTCTGATAACTCTATGATATATTAGGATTTCCTCTGAATGAAGTCTCATGTGTTCATAACATGTTTGAAATGCACATTCTAGAAGGAATTATGTCACTGGGACTGTCAGTAAAATTGGAAGGAAAAATCGAGGTTAGTTCAGACAGATTTAGCTACGTGTGTTTTGGGAAAAAATATATACCTCTGAAACTCATTAACTGATGAATTTATCATCCATACATTCACCCATTCATCTACCTACCCATTTCCACCTATCTATCCATCTATCTACCCATCCATTCACGCATCTCCACCCATCATCTACTCACCATTCACCTGTCTATCTTCCCATCTCCACTTGTCTATCCCATCCATCTGTCCATCAACTCATCCATCCATTATCCATCCAGCCATCCAGCCATCATCCATTTATCCATAATATTAATTAAATACCAAGTATTCTTGAATATTTATTAAATGCCAAATAATAGCACAGCGGGTAGGGCGTCTGCCTTGCACGCAGCCAACATGGCCGACCTGAGTTCGATTCCTCCGCCCCTCTCGGAGAGCCCGGCAAGCTACCGAGAGTATTCGATATGCCAGACACAGTAACAACAAAGTCTCCAATGGAGACGTTACTGGGCCCGCTCGAGCAAATCGATGATCAACGGGAGGGCCTTTACTTACTTACTCGAGCAGGTAAATAAGATAAATTAAGTCTGTCATCTAGCATTTAGGGGTTTGTTGACTTTAATAAACCAGGAAGCAATCACACCCCAAGCAGGACTTCCCTTACAGAAACATACTCGACGGCATCAGTAAAAGAGTGGGATGAATGTGTAAGTATGTGGGGGAGGGAAAGTACAGCCCCCTCCTCTGGAGGGCCTGAAAAATTGAGGTCCGAAAGAAAATCTGAGGAATGGAGGGACGACATCCTGGGTGGAAGGGCTAGCAAGTTCAAGGCCATGGAAGCAGGGTCAAATCATGTGACCTTCGGGGAGATCCGTCACTCAGTGTTACCAGAGGCCAGCACCTGGGGAGGGCAGGAAACGGCTGTTGCATGCTGAGACTCGGCCTCTCTGTCTACTTCTCCGCTGCCAGTCGTGTATGGGCAGGCACCAAGCACCCAGACCCTGGGCCTAGTGTTCTGACTTGCACAGTAAATTGATTGAATTAGGAGGATCCCATCTTCCACAATCTTTGGGGCCATTGATTATGTCTCTTTTAGAAAAGAAAGCTTTGGGGGCCGGGGTCATAGTACAGTGAGTGGGTAGGGCATTTGCCTTGCACACATCTGGCCCGGGTTCATATCCTGGCACCCCATATGGTTCCCCAAGCACCGCCAGGAGTAACTCCTGAGTGCAGAGGCAGGAGTAACCCCTGAGCATCGCTAGGTGTGGCCCAAACAAGAAAGCTTTGGTTTTGAATTAAAAGCTAGATATTGCTTTTGCAATTTGGGAAGGTATGACCATAACCATGGTGAGTAGGAGGATTCAGTATGTATATTAACCACGGGGCTACAACCTGCACTCCAAACTGAAGACTTGGAGACCCATTATTGATAGTTGAGTAGCCTGGGTATGCAGATGCTGTTGGGGCTCTTTAAGGCAAAAATATAAAAAGGGTCAAAGAGGGCCCAGGATGTGGCCACTGTTGCACCGGTACATTTCCGATGCCCAGGCGGGTGACCCTTCCTTCTCGCCCTGCGACTGAGCTCGTGGCTGGCAGGATTAGCTGATCCATTTAACTCCATTTACTGTGACGTGCTCACACTTGAAGCTTCCCCCAGTACAATGTGCTCGGTTCCCAAAATATGGGATTTTAAGTGAAACCCTGACATTTCGCTCTAGGGCTAAACAGCAATCCTTAAACCCCCCAATTAGAAGCAGAGATGGAGATGAAATGGTCCCAAGGAATCCGGAGACACAACAGTTTCAAAAGGCAGCAGCAGGCCGGGGCAGGGAGAGAGAAGTTTTAGATCTCGCACGAGGAATGCGAAGCTAAATGAGAACCAGTCGAAAGCTCTGGGGGTTATAAAGTGGAATTCCCTCTTGTACAGTACACAAGAGTTATTAAGTGTGTATATGAGACTCCTGTTTTACTTCATGTACATGATTATTTTATACAGGCGAGTTTGGAAAGAATTATAGGCTGAGAGCTGGCCAAGACGCAGGATGAGCTGCGGGGAAGAGACGGCTGGCGGCTGCCGTGTCCTTGCTGGAAGCTCAGGCCTGCTTGGAGAAGTCACTGTGGGGGTGTCCCTAGGGCTCAGGGGTTCGGAAGATGCAGAGTCTTCCTCAGGTGGTTGCTGATAGACGCACCTCCAAAAGGGAGATTTTTTTTTTTATTTATCACCATGTGATACAGTTACAGACTTAAAACTTTCATGATTACGTTTTACTCATACAATGATCGAATACCCATCCCTCCACCAGTGCCCATTCCCCACCCCCAATGTTCCCAGTGGCCCTCCCCCCACCCCGACCCCATCCCACCCCCTGCCTTTATGGCAGCCACATTCCCTCTTACTCTCTCTCTCCTTTTGGGTGTTATGGTTTGTAATACAGGTTCTAAGTGGCCATCAGGTTTGGTCCATAGTCTGTTTCAGCACGCATCTCCCATCCCGAGCGAGCCCTCCAACCATCATTTACTTAGCGGGCCCTTCTCTATCCCAGCTGCCTTTTCCCCGAGCATGTGAGGCCAGCTTCCAAGCTGTGGAGCGATCCTCCTGGCCCTTATCTCTACTATCCTTGGGTGCTAGTCTCCCATTATATTACTTTATATTCCACAAATAAGTGTAGTAATTCTATGTCTGCCCCCCGACTCATTTCACTTAACATGATACTCTACATGTCGATTCACTTATATGCAATTCTTATTATTTCATCTTTTCTAACAGCTGCATAGTATTCCATCGTGTAGATGTACCAAAGTTTCTTTCACCCAAGTGTTCTTGGGCACTCGGGTTTTTATTTTACAGATTCTAGCTATTATAAATAGTGCTGCAATGAACATACAAGTGCAGATGTCATTTCGATTGTATATTTTTGCATCTCCAAGATATATTCCCAGAAGTGGTATTGCTGGATCAAATGGGAGCTCAATTTCTAGTTTTTTTTTTTTGAAACGTTCATATTGTTCATATTGTTTATTCATTCCAGAAAGGCTGGACCAGTTGGCATTCCCACCAGCAGTGAAGGAGAGTCCCCTTCTTCCCATATCCACGCCAACATCAATTGCTTTTGTTCAAAAGGGATATTTTTGAGACATGACAGAATGGAACTGAGATCATATTTGCTGATGTCCTGAGACCAGAAAGCTGGATCATTGAGACTGGGCTAGCTGGTGCCTGACACAGGAGCATGGCCACGGGTCATCTCGGCACAGCCAGGGACCACAGTTGTGACACCTGCAGAATCCTTCTGGAAGATGATCAACAGGCAGTGAGCAGAGGATGGAGAGGCTTTAGGGCAGATCTGGGCTGGTCACCTCTTCTTGGAGCTGGTCAGAGGCAGCGGAATGGGCCGACTCAGTTCCTGCCTAGGATACAGGCCAAGGACTCGTGCTTCATCATTTGGCTTCTTTGTCTTGCTCTGAATTCTGCATCCTCAAGAATTCCTCTTGCCGAGTCTCAGTGTCACTGGTTGTAAAATGAGACTTTGATGCAACATAGGCTCATGGCAGGAGACCTGTGACATTGAGTCACAATCAGTTGTAGCAAGAGCAACGGTTGTACATTAATAGTAATTGAAATGTGAGATGATTGGCAGGGTGGTTGGGCAGGGCTGGCATTGTGTAAGTTTCTTATTTGGAGTGTGGGGGGGGGGTCTCCTCTGATCTGTGTTTTGTGCTCTGGGCCCATGGCATACAGTTACAGAAGTCTTATAAATCTGAAACGGAAGCTATAGTACATCAGGCAAGGTACTTGCATTGCATACAGTCATCCCAAATTCGATCCCTGGCATCCCACAGTGTTCCCCGAGGCTGCCAGGAATGATTCCTGAGTGACCACTGAGCATTGCTGGATGTGGCCCCAAACAAAACAAAACAAGACAAAACAAAACAAAACAAAACAAATCAAAAAGAAGTCTTATAAAGCTTCCTGCAGTTGGCAGAGTGTTTTTGTAACATGGGAACAGTTGTCCCATGCTGGTTGACCTCTTCCTCCTGGGCGATGGGGCTCTCTGGACTGTGTCTGGCCAAAGGCTAATCGTATCAAAGCCCAGAGCTCTCTGTGTCTGTGGAGGGACTTTGAGGACAGGCTCTCAACCATTATTCCTCAAAACTAAACCTTACATGAAAGAAAAAAGTGTGTATAATGTTGTGTTATTAGGACATTAAACATACCTTTTAAATATAGGGTTTAAATTAGGCAGACATTTATTTTTTTTCTTTCACACCAGGGAAATTTCTACATTTTAAGACCCAGGATCCCCCTCCTTCCCTCCCTCCCTCCCTCCCTACCTTCCTTCCTTCCTTCCTTCCTCCCTCCCTCTCCTTCCCTCCCTCCTCCCTCCCTTCCTTCCTTCCTTCCTTCCTTCCTTCCTTCCTTCCTCTCTCTTCCTCCCTCCCTTCCTCCCCCCTCCCTTCCTCCCCCCTCCCTTCCTCCCTCCCTTCCTCCCCCTCCCTCCCTCCCTCCCTCCCTCCCTTTCTTCTTTCCCTCCCTTTCTTCTTTTCTTCTTTCCCTCCCTCCCTCCCTCCCTCCCTCCCCTCCCTCCCTCCCTCCCTCCCTTCTTCCCTCCCTCCCTCCCTCCCTCCCTCCCTCCCTCCCTCCCTCCCTCCCTCCTTCCCTCTGTCCTCCCTGCCTTTCTGCCTTCCTGCCTTCCTCCCTGCCCCCTCCCTGCCTCCCTCCCCTGCCTCCCTCCCTCCCTCTTCCCTCTCGACCCCTCCGTCCTCCTTCCTTCCTTCCTTCCTTCCTTCCTTCCTTCCTTCCTTCCTCCCTCCCTCCCTCCCTCCCTCCCTTCCTCACTCCCTTCCCCTCTTCCTCCTTTTTCTTCACAAAACATCTCATTCCCTTAGTAATCTTGGCAACATGTAGCCTCAGGACAGCACCAGAAGGAGAGTATCCCCAGGCCTTAACCACTAGGGTTTTAGGCCTCCCCTGTGAAGGGTCTCTGGAACAAATCCAAGATTCCATGTGTATTCCATTCGTCAGTTTGCACCCCACTTCTCGTCCAGAGGGGTGCACTGAGGCAGATGTGATCAAGAATGTGCTTCAGTTAGCTCAGAAGCAGCAGAAGTATCCCTCTGTCCAGCTGGCCCAGGAATCTCCAACAAACTTCTCAGAGTCTCGGAACTCAACTGGAGGCGGCTTCAGATAGCCCAGGAGAACAATTCATGGTTGACGACGGTTGCCGTCAGGCAAACATTCATGTGGGCAGTTGGAGCCAGACCATTCGTTGCAATCCGTGCTTGTGAGTCGGACGTGTTTGTTTATTCTAGGCGTCTGCAAAGTGCCAACTCCCCAGCAGTAAATAACTTAATGATTCAAAGGCAAACCCCAAACTCCAAACTGGCTCAGGAGAAGTGGCAATGATGGAAACTCCTGCTTCATCTAGCCCAAGGAACTGACCACCCGGGAGTGGAAAACAGACCACTGAGCAGGGAAGACACAGGAGAGGAAATGGAAAACACAACCAGAAACCAGCGAACCTCCCCCCCCCCAAATATCACGTGGGAGTTAATTCAGGGGTTGGCGTGTTGGAGTGACTTTGCTGGGTGATTTCTCAAGGGCATGGGACTCCCGTGACCAGGATGATGAGGCGCTGTGAAGACTAGAATGATCTGCTTTAAGAGGCGCCCCAGAACTGGACCCCTGAAGCCTTAGCTTCTCTCCTCGGCTCTGGGATTGCAAAGTCCGCCTTCACCCAGGGCTGGACAGGAAGTAGACGTTAGCTCGAGCTGAGTGTAAGATGATAAAAGGCAGCTGACGCTCAGCGTGGGGAGGCGAGGGGAGCGATGGGGAGCTGGGGGTGGGGAAAGACTAGAGAAAACATCTCTCAACTAGGGAGAGGCACAGCCCCTCACCAATTATTGCCGTGGAGGAAAGTGGCTTTGCTTTTGGAAGCCCATCTCATTTATGCAAAGAACCTAAAATTGTGATTTTTGGGGGGGGGGGTGGAGGGGCCATTTGCTTTTCAAGAGATTTCCCCAAACAGAATGTTTCACACACATTTCTGGGAGTGCTTTCTTCCCCTCCCTCTTAATGGTAGTGGAGTCCCCCCGGGACCCTTGGAGCAGAAAGGGCACCTCTAGTTCTACCCCTCTATTTTACAGGGAGTTCAGACTCTCGAACCATCTTTGTCCAGGGCAGACCTGACCCAAGTCTCACGGCTTCCTTTGGAGACAGGGTATGAACAGTGAGGGCTGCGGTCTGTATAGGCAAGGACAAGCTTTGGCTGCTGCTTTCCAGACAGCTCAGCAGAGCAGAGCCCATTATAGCCATCAGAATAAGGCTATTGTCGCTGGTCTCTGAGGTAAGAACTCTCTGCTCGAACTTATTGGGAAGCCAGGAATGGAAATCCTGATCGAGCAGGGAGAGTTAGTGGGTAGGGCTCTTGCCTTGTGCGTGCTCCCACAGAGCCCCTGAAACCAACAGTAGAAGTTCCTGAGTGCAAAGCTGGGAGGAACCCCAAGGCACCCCTAGGTGTGACCCCCAAACAAACAAAAGAAATCCTAATGGAAGCAGTCTTTGATGATGCCTGCAATTTGGACCACACATACATGGGAGACCAGAGAAAAGAAGGACAAGTCTGGTGTTACCAGCTAGGCAAGAGTGGGGTGCTCTCTCCTCCTACCCAGCAAGGCTCCCTCCTCCTCTCTGGCAGCCCATTCTCCCCTCCTTCCCTTCATCTTCTTTTCTCCCATCTCTCCCTTCTTCCTCCTTTCCTCCCTTCCTTCTTCCTCCCTCTCTCCTCTCCGTCTTCTCTTCTTACACCCTCCTCCTTCTTCCCTTTTCCTGTTTATTCCTCCCTTCCTCCTTTGCTTTGTCCCTCTTCTTCATTTTATCCTCCCTCCCTCCCTCCCTCCCTCCCTCCCTCCCTCCCTCCCTCCCTCCCTCCTCTTGGTTCCAAGGCTGCCAATCCTAAGTGCATCTACCTGTTTCATTGTCCTTCTCAGAAGAAGAGACCGAAACCAAGTGGAAAACCCCAGTCCAGGCACGGATTCTAGGGCCTTTCCAAATAGTTCCTTGACTGTCCCCTCCTAAGTCAACAACAAAAGTAGACAGAAGAAGCCGTGTGCTGGACTGCTAAACTGTGCACTGCCTTCAGAAGCCGGGATGGGACTCTGGTGGGAGGGTCTGCGTGGACTTGACCACGAAAACCCTCACTCTTCAGTTTCCCAACCTTTAGATTTACCTCACGGTGGGTCCTCAGGGCTGCCTCTGGGTACACCTGAGGAATGAGAGAGAAAGAAGGCACTGGGAAGAAGCCAGCAGGCAGCCCCTTTCCCTGTTCCCTACACCCCACCCTGGCAGTACAGGGGCCAGATAGTAAAGCCAGGGAGAGGCTCAGGGCAACTCATCAGCATAATCCCATTTGGGAGCTGTTGGTCTCTGCTTTACCTAGGCGGCACTTATAATCATTTCCTTTCAGTTCGTATTGAATTATTCCGATAACCCCAGGCTACCTAGTTCGAGAGGGAATGCCTCTCCAGAGCTCGCCATGTCTGTTTTGGATAAAGGGAGAAGAAGGGCTGGGATTTGGAGGTTAGAAATGAATATCAGATCATCACACTCCTTGGACTATCATGAGAAGCTGTGAGCTATCCTTTGGGGACTTTGTTCTGCTGTTATCAGGTGTCAGCTAAAATGCATAGGAGCTGGTTGTTGACTTGAATAAAGCCAGAGGCCAGATCTTCTTCTTCTTCTTCTTCTTCTTCTTCTTCTTCTTCTTCTTCTTCTTCTTCTTCTTCTTCTTCTTCTTCTTCTTCTTCTTCTTCTTCTTCTTCTTCTTCTTCCTCCTCTTCCTCTTCCTCTTCTTCCTCTTCTTCTTCCTCTTCCTCCTCCTCCTCCTCCTTCTTTTATTGAATCACCATGAGATACAGTTACAAAACTTTCATGTTTGAGTTTCAAACAATGATCAAACACCCATCCCTCGAACAGTGCACATTCTCAACCACCAATATCAGTATCCCCCCTCCCCCCCGCCATCCCAACTCTCCCTGCCTCTATGGTAGACAATTTTCCCCCGACTCTCTGTCCTTTTGGGCATTATGGTTTGCAATACAGTTACTGAGAAGCCATCCTGTTTGGTCCTTTATCTGCTTTCAGCACACATCTTCCATCCCGAATGATTCCTCCAACCATCATTATCTTAGTGATCCTCTCTCTCTCCCAGCTGCCTTCTCCCCCAGCTCATGAAACTTGCTTCCAACTATTGAGCAATCTTCCTGGCAGAACTGTCAGTCTTATGTGACATGCATACTGCTGGTCTATCGTGGAGCGAGTGGGCTCCAGATGTTGGAATTACTCAGGAACCCAGGCTGATGCAAGGACCCTTTGTCAAACATTGTCAGGGCTCATGGCTGAAAGAGCTTACGGAAGTTCTCACATTGGCTACTAAACAGTGTAACCTGGACATGACCCTCAGCTTTCATTAGCCAGAACTAGTCACGTGGCACCACCCAATCATGTGATCCTGGGAAGAGGGAGTGGGAGTGGATTATTATCTACAGACCAAATGATGGCCATGGGTTGGCGAACTCTCAGTGATGTCTTTTATAGTCAAATATTAGAAAAAGAAAGGGAAGAATAGGGAAGAGGAAAGGAAGAAAAGAAAGAAGTGGAGAAAATAAAGAATCCTCATGTCCCCAGAGCCTTCCCCTGCCCTGCCTCTTGAGTTTTGCCCACCTTGAGTGCCCCTTGGTCTTCTTTGGCCTTTCTGACATTGGCAAGTATTTGGTTTGCTTTTGGGGGGCCACATGCAGTAGTGCTCAGGGCTTACTCCTGGCTCTGTACTCAGGGATCACTTAAGGTGGTACTAGGGGGACCCTATGAGATGCTGGGGATTGAACCTGGGTTGGCTGCATGCCAGGCCAGTGCCCTTCCTGCTGTGCTGTCTCTCTGGCCCTGAAGAGTATGCTGGAGACTGCGTACCTTTGTGCATCCGCCATACACTTACAACTTTTCACTGGAGAAGTAAAGCAGGAGGGGCAGCAGGGGCATCATCTCCTTGGGGGTACCCCAATCTGGGGATGCTCTGCCTGAGGTCACAGTCACTTGGAGCCTCTGCAGCTTTCCCTACGTAAAGTGGCTCCCTTCCCCGGTGTGGGGGATTTTCTGGAGAGATGTTTGGAAGCTTCATGAAGTGATCAGAGCCAGGACTTGGAACCAGGCAGCCTAACCCCCAAATTCAACCTCCCCATCTGCTCTCCCCAATCCCCTCCAGAGCCAGTGTTCCCTGGGGACTCCCCAGGTGCTGTGCCTGGGGCTTTCCAGAGTATCATCAGCACCACCAGCATCCTGTCCACCTCCCCGGGCTGCTCCTCACCTACATCCCACAACGTAGTTAAGATCCAGACAGAGCAAATTGCCTCTTCTTAAAAGAATTGGTGAACAGGCGAGCTCTGGGAACCAGAGAGAGAGTACAGGGGTTTAGGCACTTGCCCTGCACCTGGCCAAACCTGGGTTCCATCCCTGGGCACCTCATTTGCTCCTCTGAACCTGGGAACCCAAACAAAGCCAAAAGAAGTGCTCTCGGGTCCTCACTCAGAGTCAGAATCCAGCCCCGAAGGGAGACAAAGGCACAGCAGAGCCCGGAGGAGCAGATGGCCCGGGAGGTAACCTCGAGCCAGAATCGCTGCCAAAGACTTGGACTCGTGGGCACATCTGTGTGTGCGTGGTTCAGCAAGGGCCAGGCGGCCTGCAGGAGCAGCTCCGTGTGACAGGGTATTCACTGCCTCGCTGGAGATGCATTACTATCAAATAATAAACAGCCGCTCCGCTGGTGTTGATCTTTAAAGTAAATCCCCTTGCTATTAGCTTATCTCCCCAACTATTAGAACTAATAAAATAATAAACTTTATGACGCAGACACTTAGCTCAATTCAATCCTCCTGGCTAACTGCAATTTTCTCCTTCTATGGCTGTTGGTTTTTTCCAGCAATTTCCTGCTTATCACTCAACTATCTGGAAACTTTTCCTGTTTGGATGGCAGTTTTCAGTTGTGCTGGGATCTCTCTCTCTCTCTCTCTCTCTCTCTCTCTTCATTGAATAACATGTCTCTTTTTACTTCCATCTTTGTTTAACTCTTATAGGCCATTCTCCCTGCAAGCAAGACCACCTCTCCTAATCAGGATCAAGATCAGCTGCCTTGTGAGGGCCATTACAAGCTGCTAAAGAAGAGAAACACTCTGACTAACTGTACTGGGGGCAGGGGGAAGGGGGTGTTGGCATCCTTTTACAGGCTCTGGAATCTTCTTCAGGCCACTCAAAGTGGTGCTACCAGGTTGGAGATCGGACTTTAAAACACGCAACAGGAGCTGGATTGAAAGTGGTCTCCCGAATTTGATCTCTGGCACCATACTTACGTGTGTGTGTGTGTGTGTGTGTGTGTGTGTGTGTGTGTGTGTGTGTTCCCCCGAGTACCACTAGGAGTGATTTCAGAGTGCAGAGCCAGGTGGAAGCCCTGGGAACCTTCAGGTGTGGTCCTCAAACCAAATTAAATCAAATCAAACCAACAATGACAGTAACAAAAACCCAGCATCCAGAGGGGTTTCATTGGGGTGGGATGGGGTTTGTGTGTGTGTGGGGGGGAGGGGGGTATCAATACCATGTAGTGTGGTGATGGGAGGCACCAGGCATGTGGCATACAAATGTCCTAGTGTGTTCTTGATGCTCGTAGTTGTTCTAGATGCTCATCCCCGAGGATCATCTGGTCTTGAGAGCCAGAAAAAAGTCACTTGGTGATGTTTCCGGGCATGCTGTGCAAAACTCTCTACACTGCAGGTTGAGGATGGCATTTGGCAAGTGGGTGTCCCTGCAGAAGAGGGTCACAGCATGGTCATCCAGTGGCCTGAGAAACTGGTAACTGCATCCAGGGGACACAGGTTCCCGAAACGTCAGTCCTCTCTTTCTCCTCCTCAACACTGTCCAGGACCTTGGGCTGGGTTTCTCAGGCTGACCATGTCAGGAGGCCTCCATGCTGCCTTGCATTCTCCAACATCCGGAATCCCTGGGACCCATTCATGCCATTTCATCCCACAAGTCTTCTGGCCTCTGACAGAAAAGTGCGTGAGATATGGGAAGACCAGGTGATGGGGGCAGTGCTGAAACACTGTTCAGGGGGTCCCTAGTCTCTCCCCAGTCTTTCTTCCTTCTTGGATCAAAAAGCATAATAGTGGCTAACAGTTGCCCGAATGAACGAATATTAGGTAATATGACTCACTGCCCAAACCCCCAAATCTTACACCTTCCCCCCTCTTTCTGAGCAAGTGGATATATGTTGGTCTGTGTTGGAATGGGGTGAGGAAAAATGCCATTCAGGCGAGAAGTGAGCCATGGTGAGGAGGATTGGGAAGTTCTATGAAAATGTCTTTTCTTTCCACCCTGCCTCCACCCTATTCTGAAAGAAAAGGACATTCATTCCTGGAGAGATGGAAAAAGCAGCATGCTGCAGCAGATTCAAAAGACGGGGAGGGACATAAGCCAGCGCTGACCAGCTGCCGTGAAACCCAATTTCTGTGCAGTCTCGGCTGGGCTGCTCAGATTGGCAGGAGAACCTGCAACCCAGTTTTTGAAAGTGGGAACGGGTCCTGGGATCCTGACTGTTGGGGTCTCAGGGGAGAGCTGGTGTCACAGTGGGAGCCAAGGACAGAAGGTGAGGCTGAATCTCATCACCATGGTCAGTGACCCTGAACTCCCATTCATGGGATTTTATAGACCGAATTGGAGTCCTTTCACCCCAATTCACATGCTAAAGCCCTAACCTCCAATGCCTCCTCAGAATAGGGTGTATTTGGTGACAGGATAGCCAAGGGGGCAGGGACGCTCCAATGAAGTGGCGCGGTGCAAGCCTGACAATCCTTACAAGCAGGAGTTTGAACACGCAGAGAGACCAAGGATGGGGCAGGTAACAGAGAGACTCTTGTGTAAAGCCACAGGGGAGCTCATCTGCCAGTCAGGAAAGGGAAACCAATTCTGGGATTGGACTTGGACTCCCGGCTCTCCAGAAGAATGAGAAAATGAATTTCTGTGGGTGGAGCCTCAGGATCTATGAGTCTTGCAAACAAATATATTCCTAAAGGTAAAGGCTTGGAAATGGATGTCCAATTTGCTGAGCAGAGGCTCCAGATTTCCTGGCTCAGTCTCCCAACTCTGGAGACAAAAAAGAAAACAATGGACCCTTGGAATCAGCAAACACTAAGACACAACCGAGAATTCATAATCCTCCCAAGTTGGATTTGCATGTGGAGCCTATATTATTCACACCTGCTCTGGAATGGTCTCCAGAACCTTCACACCTTTCACCAAACAAAGGAGAGAAGGTCTGTGGGCCCATAGTGTATGCTGTAGAAAGTGGTTTCTCCATCAGGTCATAAAAAAATCCCTGACCTTGGGGCTGGAGCGATAGCACAGCGGGTAGGGCGTTTGCCTTGCACGCAGCCAACATGGCCGACACAGGTTCGATTCCCAGCATCCCATATGGTCCCCCGAACACCGCCAGGAGCAATTCCTGAGTGCATGAGCCAGGAGTAACCCCTGAGCATTGCCGGGTGTGACCCAAAAAGCAATATATATTATATATATATATATAATATATATATATATCTCCCTGACTTCCTCTAGGTGTGTCTCTACCCCCAACAAAAAGCAAGAACTGCCATGGGGAAATATCTAGAAACCAAATCCTGCTTCTTCACTCCAGGTCCACCAGCAAGATAATCCATTTCCCCAGCCTTGCTTGCTCTACCTGTCAAATGGGGCTTTGAAGATAGATCGCAAGAGAGAAGCGATTGCATTTTGTCTTCAGAGAGAGGGAAAACAATACCCGATCTACTTGGGACCATGCAGTGATGCCAGCCCATGAATTCCATCCATCCAATGAGACATCACTGGGTGGGGGATGGGGGGCCCATGGTGCTGGTGATCTAGACAAGCCGGCACCATGAACGCGGTAAACGCAGTTCCTACCTTTGGGTGGGACACTAGAGAAGTTCGATGTTAAACTAAGTCAAATTATGGTGCCATAATAATAACTCGGCAACAATAACAACTCAGTCCACCACGCGTTTCTGCCTGTACCCCTCACATTGGCCCCCGGCTCTCCATCATGCCCTACTTAAAGGTCTCCTGAGTCCGGAGCTTCAACGGTTTTTCTTGTTGGTTTGCTGAGTACTGAAAAGGAGAGAACATTCTGGGGCTGAGCCTGCCAAGACAGGGAAGAGTTAAAAGAGCAAAGTTCCTCAGAGGAACAGCTACGAAGAGGTCGCTGCCAGGTTGGCGGAGCCGCCTCGCTCCTTTGCCATGGTTTTAGGTTTATGGAAAAAAAATTAGCACTACAGAGAGGAAGAGAGGAAGTCGTTTTTCCTCCAGCACAGCTGAAAATCCCATCGTTCCATGTACCCTCCCCCTTCCAATGTACTCCTTCTGGGAATCCATTGTGCTGGTCAGTCGGTTTCCTATGGACATCTGACTCAAGTGGATCTTGAGTGACTCTGAAAACCAAAGAAAAATGGTAGAGCACGAATCCCGTGGTCCTTGGTTTCTTGGGCATGGCGTGGCGGCTGGTAGATGCTGGGCCAAGATCGGCTGGGTCAATTGTGACCTGGAGATTCTGGTTCCAACATGGTTCTATGAAAGTTCTGTCTCATTGGCTTAATCTGGCATTCCTGTAGCACTGTCCTGTAACACTGTCCTCCCGTTGTTCATTGATTTGCTCGAGAGAGCACCAGTAACGTTTCCATTGTGAGTCTTGTTGTTACTGTTTCTGGCATATCAAATATGTCACGGGTAGCTTGCCAGGCTTTGCCATGTGGGTGGAATATCCTCGGTAGCTTGCCGGGCTCTCTGAGAGGGGCAGAGGAATCAAACCCAGGTCAGCTGCGTGCAAGGCAAATGCCCTACCTGCTATGCTATCGCTCCGGCCCTAGCCTGCAGATAGAAGTTAGAAACCATCTAAACAGACAAATGCCTTCCTGGCTCTGCAGTCCCGGTTTTGGTCTGTTGAGGTAAGAAAGCCACGAGGGCTCCCTGGACAGAGAGGGTAAGAAAGACCTGTGAGAGGCAAGTCATTGCATCATGTTTGACACATCAGGTCCTTGTTTTGTCCAAGACACAAGGAGGTGAAGCGTTCATAGCCATTGTCTCCTTTCCCGAGAAGAGGTGATGAATTTGTTATCCTTTCATCCCTCATTCCTTCCCCTGAGGCGCATACTGACTCTGCCTCCCTTCTCCCCTGTCCGCTGTGCCTGGCTTCTTGCTGTCTACTGGTTTTGTCATTAGTTTGATGAATAGACTTGATGGGACATTCTTCAAATGCAGGGTAGGAAGGAGTCCTCGGCCCCCTCCTCCCCGCCACCACAAACCCTCTAATGAAACAGCGACTATGCAAGATGACCATGGGGTGCTTTGTGAGGGAGAAGACACCATGGCCAAAGGGCTTCTCTGGCACTGGCCTGGTCTTTGTGGAGTGGGGAGTTGAGAAGTTGTGACCCAAGCAAATAAAGTCTGCTTCCGGTGCAATGTTTGGAATCACTTTTCTAGAGGGAAGGCATGCAGAACTTACTTACTGCTTCCCTTTGCATTTTGGAGGGACCCTAAGGCCAGGAGAGGTTTATTTACCCAATAGAAGATTTGATTAAATGGAAAGAGGACAAATGATCATACTCCAAAATATTGATGGATAAACCAGGGGAGGAATGCATGGAACAAAGAGGCTCAGGAAGGAAAACAATAATCAGGATGAAATCGGCCTTGGGTGGCTGAGGCAGAAGGTTGGAGAGAATGGAAGCCGTCCACCCCTGGCTCAGCTTCCCATGATCGGAGGGGCCCAGCACAGTTGCCTCCAGCCAAAGCCACTAACTCCTCTGACCACAGCTGTCTGGACTCAAAGTGGCCTCGAGTCCAGGAGTGCAAACTCGGAGCTTCCGTCTGTCTGGGCTGTGTCTGTGTGCATGGCGGTGCTTCCTCACCATGTTGAAATGGAAGAAGGAAAAGGATGCTTTCATAGGCCGAAGAACAGGAGAGGGAGGGAGGAAGGGGGACAGAGAGAGAGAGAGAGAGAGAGAGAGAGAGAGAGAGAGAGAGAGAGAGAGAGAGGGAGGGAGAGAGAGAGGAAGGGAGGGAGAAAGAGAGAGAGATGAGATAGAGACAGACAGACAGGGGTGAATGGCAAGGGGCACCCCCAGAAGAGAAAGAGTGACTGGGCTGGAGCAATAGTATAGCGGGGAGGGTGTTTACCTTGCACGTAGCTGACCCAGGCTTAATCCTCAACACCCTATGTGGTCCCCTGAGCTCTGCCCGGAGTGATCCCTGAGCTCTGAGCCAGGTGTCAGCCCTGAGCACTGCTGGGTGTAGCCCCCAAATGGAACTAAACAAGAAGAGAAATAGAGAAATCCAGAATTCCTGAGCTCTGGTCCCCAACTCTAACTCGGGATCTTTATATTTGACCCCACATTCTCCCTCCTGGCCGCAGACATGGATGCATACGATTGCCCACCCCCCCACCCCCAAACAGCGCTCCCAGCTGAGTCTCCACACTTCTGCTGCCCAAGCGGTGCCCGACCCATTCCACCATCTTGGTCCCGTGGCTTTCGACTATGAGAAGAAGAAGGAGAAACCCAGCCCTCTGCACCGTTGCCCACCGCCGACTGGGTGGGGGCACTGACTGTTTGCTTTGGTTTGCCTTCAGCGCTGGGGTTTGTCTCTGCTTCTTGCCTGGGTTCCTGTGGTTTGAGCTCTCCTTCTGGCTGCTAGGCAGACCAAGGACTGCCCAGGGCAGGGCCGTGCCGTTTGCATTGGCTGTTTGGAACTAATGAGGCAGGAGAAAGGCCCCTGGGGGCCCTAGAATTTCCCACTTGGGAACCAGCATGCATGGCTTACTCTGTCACTTCTCTGCCACCCTCTGCAAGGACAAGGTCCCTGTGCGTATCTCCTTCAAGTGCTGTTTTGTAAGGCTGCAGTCAGGGGTCTGGGAATTTAAGGACCCCCCCTTTCTTCAATTCAGCAGGGGAGGCTGGTGGTTTTGGCTGCCTGGGTGGAAAAACAAATACCCTTCCACAAATAAGTTCTTTGCACAGCCTTGAATTAGCGTTGGCAATGGAGGCCTCGGAGCTGGGATTCCACTGAGGTTGGGGCCTGCCGCACCTTTGAAGAAAGACCTCAAAGAGGAGGGGCGGGGGCCTGAGTGTCGCCTGAATGGAGATCCCACCCTGGAAAGAGCCAGTGGGGCACTGGGGAGCAGGGTGATGAGTCCCTTTCCTGGATTGTTCAGATTCTCTTAATGGGAGGAGGTGGAGTAAGAGGAGGAGAAGAAGGAGGTGAGAAAGTGCAGGAGGAAGAGGAGGAGGAGGAAGAAGAAGAAGAAGAGGAGGAAGAAGAAGAAGGAGGAGGAGGAGGAGGAAAAAGAAGAAGGAGGAGGAGGAAGAAGAGGAGGATAAGGGAGGAGAGGGAGAGGTAGGGTAGGAATAAGGAAGAGGAGGAGGAGGAGGAGGAGGAAGAAGAAAGAGGAGGATAAGGGAGGAGAGGGAGAGGTGGGGTAGGAATAAGGAAGAGGAGGAGGAGGAGGAGGAAGAAAGAGGAGGAAAAGGGAGGAGAGGGAGAGGTAGGGTAGGAATAAGGAAGAGGAGGAGGAGGAAGAGGAGGAGGAAGTAGGAGGTGGAAGAGGAGGAGGAGGAGGAGGAGGAGGAAGAAAGAGGAGGATAAGGGAGGAGAGGGAGAGGTAGGGTAGGAATAAGGAAGAGGAGGAGGAAGAGGGAGGAGGAGGAGGAGGAGGAGGAGAGAAAAAGAGAACTTGCTTTGCTGATGAACTCACAGAGTATCCTGAAATAGCACAAGTTACAAGTTTGTGTGTGTGTGTGTGTGTGTGTGCGCGCACCCGAGTGCGTGCGCGGGGCGGGGGCCACGGAGGGGGAAGTCGCTGCTCACAGGGGCGTCCCTGTTGCACCTCAGTCACTCCTTTCTCGCCATTTCCGAGCCAATCTCCCTCCCGAGCCTCCTGCCTCCCTCTGCCACCCTGACCCCGGGGCTGGCCCTTCTGTGCTCTCGCCCTCAGCCGTGAGCGGCGCTGCCAGGGTCCAGGCCCGGCCAGGCGGCATTTGCGCATTTGCACCAGGCGTCACCAGTGCCCACCTTCCAGGGCCCGTCTAATGAGAAGCAGAGCCGGGGAGGCAGCTTCAAAGTGGTTCACGGAAGGAAGTGCCTGGAACGAAATCCGACTTGATGTCCCAATTAATACGTCCCCTAATTCTATTTCCTGCCCTTGCGGGCACCCAGCCGCCTCCCTCTAATTTCTGTGGGAGACAGAGACACGGCTGATGGGGAGGAAGGAACCTGGAAATGGGGCGGCTTGCGCGGATGGCTTGATAGGCAGGGAATGGGCATATTAGGACAATTAGAGAATTAAGGAGGAGGAAAAAAAAGAGACAGCGACCGTCAGAGGAAATGTCATCCAAGTAATGGTATTAATCGGAGGGGGACTGAGGGCACGGGTGGCCGGGAGCGGCTCGCAGCCACCCACCCAGTCTTGCAGAGACGCGGGGCTCCCCCGCCCCTGCCTTTCCCCCGCCCCCGCCCCGGACTGGGCTCTGGGTAGGTCCTGGAGGATAAAGGACAGGCCCAGCTCCCAGGCCGGTGCCTCAGGGATCTCCACGAAGGCTTTGGGGGGGCAAAGGAGTGAGAGCTGAAGACCCCCACCCTGGAGGACTCAGACAGAAGGAGTGACGGGTACTCCCGTCGATGGTGTGGGGTGCACTCGGAGCCTCAGCTGGTGGGGGGCTCTGCCTGCCTTCCCTCCTGCCTGTGGGTAAAGACACTCTCCAGGCAAGGGTCGCCAGAGCAGGATGACAGGTGTGCAGTTTTCTTTGCAGGGGCCCATCTGGAAGTGCTCAGGACTCATTCCCGGTTCTGTGCTCAGGGCTCACTCCTGGCTCTGTGCTCAGGGCTCACTCCTGACTCTGCTCAGGGCTCACTCCTGGCTCTGTGCTCAGGGCTCACTCCCGGCTCTGTGCTCAGGCCTTCCTCCGGGCTCTGTGCTCGGGGCTCACTCCTGACTCTGTGCTCAAGGGCTTATTCCGGGCTCTGTGCTCAGGGCTTACTCTGGGCTCTGGGCTTTAGGAATCCTTCCTGGTGGTGCTTGGGGGACCCTAGGTGATGCCAAGGGTAGACCCGTGTTGGTCGCCTGCAGAGCAAGTGCCTCCCGCTGTCCTAGCTCGCCATCCCCTCACAGGGGTCCCAACCAGCCTCCAGATTCTTGACCCCTGTCTCCCACTGGCCCACACCTGCCCAGTGCCATTCTAACCCATAGAGCTCCTCTCCTCTCCTCTCCTGCTCCCTTGGCAGCCCCTGGGCCCTCTCCAGTCAGGTCTGACCATTGCAGCCTGGCCACCTTCCAGCTGTGAAGTGGACAGATGCTCCGGGCTTTCTCTGGGGCTTCATCACCCTGCTACCAAACCCAGGCTCCATGGCACCCACACCATCAGCCCAACTTGGACGCCCCCCCCCCCCCAGAGTCCCAGTAATTTCCGGTGGGTATTTCCGTCCGGGGTTTGCACCTCTCTGCCCTGTTCCCCCAGATTCTCATCATTTGCTTCCTGGCTGGAAGAGGCTTTCCCAGAAGGCCAGAACCCTAGGGACCAGCTCTCGGAGGAGAAGAAGGAAGGAACTAAGAAAGAAAAGGGGGAAGGCGGAGGTGGCAGAGAGAAGGCGCAGTCAGGGCGGGGCTGGTGAGAGGGCTTTGACCCAGCGCATAATTGTATTGTGGGGGAACTCAGGTACTCGCAGGAACAGACACAAGGGCTGAATCCACTCTCAGCAAGTTCAGTTTCAGCAGATTGACTGTGAACACGGAGTGCTGGTGATCAAGAGCCTGGATTCAGTCCCTCTGAGGTCTCTGCATTGGGGAGCGGGGAAGGGAGTCCCCTGCACCCCCATCTCACACACACACACACATGCACGCGCGCATGTGCACCCCAAGCGTCAGCTCTCTTGGCAGTCAAACGGACAGAGAGGCCCACAGGATCGAATGTGCTGAAGGACGCAGAGTGGCAGAGTGCTTTGCTGGTGCCTCGTACGTGATCGATACCATCGAATCGTCCTGAAGGGTCGCTCCTGGGAAGGCGTCCAGCCCTCAGCCCGTCTCTGCATCCCTTTCCCCTGCTCTTCCTGGTCTCCCGGGCCTCGGCCCTGCCCCAAGCTCTGAGCTGTTCCCTGTCCATCCTCATTGCCAGGCCAGCGGCCATGTGCAAGGGGTTGGGGGGAGGGGGACAGGCAACAACGCCGTGGTGTTGTTTTTGCAATTTCTTCAAGGTCCTGCCACCCGGGGACCTGACCTGTCAGTCTGGGTGACTGTGCATGGCACAGCAGACACGAAAGTACCGGATGGTGCCGGGGTTGGGTGAGGAGGCTCACCCAACACAGCCCCACACAGCGGCTCCCCGTTGGGGTGTCTGGAAGACAGAGGCTACAGGGCGGGGGCAAGTTTTTCCTGAGGGACTCAATCTCTCAATCTCAATCTCTCCCCAGTTCAGGGTCCTCTCCTTGGGCCGCTGCAGAGGGAACAGCAGTGGTCTCCGGCCCACACAGCACCTCCTGCAGTGGATGTCAGTGGCATCTGAGGGGTCCTGGACACCTCGGTGCTGGCTGACTTCAATGTTAGGGGCGGTTCATTGAGGGCACCTTGGGGCTGTCAAGTCTTCATCCGGGTCACTCCCCAGGAGTTGGGCTGGATGTGGTGGCCTCCTGGATGTCCCCCCGGGGGTCCTGCCCATTGAGAGAGGTGGGAGGCTGTGTCAGGGCCACCCCGCCCCCATGCCAGGCCCATCCTGCACAAGGCCCCGACTTTCTTCCTGCTGCAGCCCGAGGTGCTCTGAGCCCTTCCCCGTCCTCTTCTTCACTTTCCTATGGACGCCTGTACACCAGATTCTTCCTAAGAGCGTGCAGGTGACACCCCAACCCTTGGGAAGAAGGAAAGCCCAGGCGTGGCCAACCATCAGAGCATGGAATGGGCTACTCAGATCTCCGTGAGGTCTGACGCCCCACAGCTCAGAGGAGCATTTCCTGGATGCTTCAGCTCCAGCCATGTGCAGGGACCTCTCTCTGCTACTCCCCTCACAATGGTGTCCTCAGAGCCAAAGGTGGGCAGCTGAGGGGCTGGAGGGCTCGAACAGCAGGTAGGGCTCTTGCCTTGTGCAGGGCTGGTCTGGGTGGGATTCCTGGCAAACCTACCAGGAGTGATCTCTGAGAAGAGCCAGGTGGAAGCCCTGAGCACCGTGGGGTGTGGCCCCCAAGCAAAATAAAACAACCGGTGGGTGGGAATGGCCGCAAGCCCCAGGGCCTTCTCCCTGCTTAGCTCCTCTCTCCACCCACTTCCACGCCTTCCTTCCCCGCCCCCAAGTGATGGCGTATGAATCTTCACCCCGGTACCTACTTACCAGGGAGCCCCCCCAAGGCAAGCTTCTCCCATGGAGATGGGGTCTGTGGGAGGATGGAATCTGAGCACCGAGCTTCCCGCTCACCTGTGGCTGGTTTTGGAGAACTCATGAGGTGTCAGCACTGAGCCAGGGACACCGTGATTGGTGGAGTCCCTATCAGCACATCCGGCAAATGCTCCCGCTGCCTGCGCCAACACTGACACAGATGTGGGGGTCCTGCCCATGCCAACACACGCGTGGGAAGCCTCTTGCGGCCAAGGCAAGGGGAGGGACAAAGAGTTGGGCAGAAGAGAGATGCTTCCCTGCTAACCCGCTTTCAGACTGGGTTTCTTTGATTGGAAAATGTGGTGGCAGAGAGACAAGTTTATGGGTGATAAGCAAGGGGACTTTTAAAATTTACTTATTTTTATTGAATTGCTGTAAATTGCAAAGTTGCAAAGATATATACAATTGCATTTTAGATGTATAGTGTTCCAACACCAGTCCCTTCACCAGTGCCCCCTACCCTTCACCAACATCCCCAGTTTCTTTCGCTCCCTCCAACCTTCCTCTGTGACCATGAGGCTCGTCCCCCTCCCTCATGGTCCTAGCGTTTCTTTCCCTCACTTATCCACCTCACCCCTGCCCCAGTGCCAAGCTTCCTGCTGAAGACCAGTTCTCCTGCTCTTGGCATCTATTGCCATTGGGCATTTGATCTTCCTCTACGAGGTTTCTTTATATTCCATATATGAGAGATCATTTGGAGTCTGTTCAAGAGGATTTGTAATTCAGACTAAAGGTTAGGAAGATTCTCTGGCATGAAAAGATGGTAACCCAAGGAGCAAAGCAGGTGGCAGCATCCCCTTGATGGGGAAGTGGGGGGCTGGACAGGAAAGGGACAGAGATCTGTGGCTGGGACCAGACCTAAGAACCCAAGGACCTGTGCAACACTGGACAGTACTGGCCAGTGCTTGGGTGTCAGAGTGCCACCAGGGTGCCCCCAACTAGGGCTTGAAAGCTCTCTCTCTTGGTCAGATTCCTACTTCACAATGCCAGCTTTCTTTCTAGAAGTGTTTGCTTAGAATATCTTCTTTCCAATCTTTAATTTCCAATCTTTCTATAATGTATGCATGCCTCAGTAAAAGCACACAGCTTTTCCAAAAGAATCAGTTCCCAAGGTCTCCAGTGAGTTTTCTACTTACTTATTTATTTATTATTCTTTGCTTGTTTGTTTGGGGGCTACACCCAGTGATGCTCAGGAGTTATGCCCGGCTCTCTGCATTCAGGAATCACTCCTGGCAGTGCTCGGGGCACCATGAGGGATGCCAGGATCAAACCTAATTTGGCCATGTGCAAGATAAGAGCTTTACTCACTATATTATGGTGCTGGCTCCATCTCTGGTTATTTTTCTCTTTGGCCTCTCAGGCAGTGCTCATGGGGTTCAGAATCTCTGTCCTGGTGATTCTCAGCCAACAAGGCAAGAGGTTGAATGCAGTCACTCAAGGGTCCAGTGCCGCTCTTGTTCTAGCATATTGGAGGTTACCTCGATCACTCCCGTGTTACTCAGGGGCCTCCAAGGCCATCCCCAGCACTGCCTGGGAGTCTCTGGGGTTGTATTCAGTATTGTCTGGGGGAACCATCTAGAACCAGGGGTTATCAGGCCTTGGCTGCATGCTAGGTGTGTGCGTTAACTCTTGTGCTGTTTCTCTGGCCTCTGTCTTTACTGACCCAGTCCTTGCCTATTTTCTCTCCACTACCTTGTGATAGAAAAGCCCTTCTCCCTTATTCTCAGAGGTGTCACCTGAAAACGTGCAGATCACATCTTTCCTGGACAAGGGCTGTGCATTCGGAAACAAGCTGGGAAGTGTAAAAAAATCCCAGAGCTTGGGGAGTGTTTGTGTGTGTGTGTGTGTGGGGAGTGTCCCCAAGTCTCCACCGTGCTGTTGGAGAACTTGGGCTTGATTCCTTTGCCCTGCCTCTTCTTTAGTTGGCTGTCTTTGGATCAAAGGCTCATTTTAGAACCTGTACTTTATGATCCGCGCCTGTTGGGAGCTTATGTCGAGGTGACAGAAGCTGATGCATTCATTGGCAGCTCATGCTGTGTGCCTGGGGGACTGTCCACTCTGCCTGCCTCTGTTCCGCCATCTCTGCCCCTTTCGTGCCTCCACTTTTGGGCCTCAGACCCTTCTCAGATGCATCCTTCTAGACTGCACTCATTTGTGGAGTATAAAACAACCTAACATGAGGCTGACACCTAAGGATAGTAGATACACAGGCCAGGAAGATTGTTCCAAGGCTGGAAGCCTGCCTCATGAGCAAAGGGGAGAAGGCAGCTGGAATAGAGAAGGGATCACTAAGAAAATGATGGCTTGAGGAACCGGTCAGGATAGGAGATGTGTGCTGAAAGTAGATACAGGCCCAAACATGATAACCTCTCGGTGTCTGTATTGCAAACCATAATGCTCCAAAGTAGAGAGAGAGAGTATGGGGAATATTGTCTGCCATGGAGGTAGGGGGAGGGTGGGAAACGGGGAGATATACCGGAGATATTGGTGGTGGGAACTGTGCACTAGTGGAGGGATGGGTGTTTGATCATTGTGTGGTTGTAACTCAAACATGAAAGCTTGTAACTATTTCATGGTGATTCAATAAAATTAAAAAACAATATATGCATCCTATTCTCAGAATAGACGCGTCCCTCCCGTCACCCATTCTCTCCTCTTCATCTCCACCCTCCCGCCCCCCGAAGTCCTATTCCCCTGCATCTTTCTCTTTGTCTCTCCAAGGCCCTGCTGTTCTCCTAGTCTCCTGTGTCCACGCCTCTGTCTCTTTGTCCTTTCCGATCCGTCCACTCCTCAGCCTCAGCCCAGCTGGCTCTGCCTCTCTGCCTCCATCTCCTAGTCCCCACCCTCCCGCCTCCTCCACGGCCTTCCTCCCTTTCCCGTCTGTAGCTGGACCCGTCCTTACTTCCCTCTTGCCCACTTTCTCTCCAGGCAACTCTCGCCCCTCAGCCTGCTGGGCCCGGCGTGCCTGCAAGGACTCGGTCTCTTCCCCCTCTCTTCCATTCTGCAGCCAGGACTCCGTTTCTCGGCCTGGCTCGCCCCCAGCCAGCCCCAGGTCCATCTCCATCCTTTCCAGTGCACTCCCTGGCTTCCATCAGCTGCGGTCCCAACCTGGTCTCGGGGCTCCAGGAAGCCCGGCCAGAGCCTGCTGGCCACGCCGTAACTCAGGAACTCGGCCGGCAATCATTTCATTAAGCAGAAATGGCCCTCCATTACCAGATAGCACGTCTGCTCCTTCCGCCCCGCGGCCCCCCTGCCCGCGAGCCCCCCACTACTTCCTGCTCCACAGCCACACAAGGCCTTATTCTAATCCCCCGGCTTGTCTGTTTAGTGTCTTTGCAGAGACGAAAGGAGCAGAGAAGTAGCTGGTCTTTTATTTTTATTTGTTCTCTGTCTTTCTCCTCCCCTTCCTCCAAGTCTCTCTCCCCAGGGCACTGGCCTAGAACAGAGCAACAAATATTTACTAATTCCATTAACAGAAGTGGGTGTTTTTTTTTTTCCACTCCCCCTCCAAGTTCATGGTGAGCTTCTACCCCAGCCTGGCCCCGCACCCCCTCCTCCCTGCATGCCCAGGACTTATATATAGTTCACTCTGTGCCATTTCCCCAATTTTTTTTTTTCTGAAGTTCAAAACAAGTTGAAGGGTCAAAAAGGCAAAGGGTGCTTTAGAAGTTTAGCAGACAGCTTTTGGTCCGCGGGAAAGAAAGGGGAGCGGGAGAGAGGGGGAGAACGAGGAGACGGGATCTGGCTCACATTAAGCTGAAAAGTTCCAACCATTGATTCACTCTGAAATTATAGCTTAAAAAAAATCACAAAATATGGTTTATTCATGAGCCACCCCCCACCCCCTTTTCTTCTTCTCCTTTAAAAAAAAAGCAAGCCAGAGTTATACTTTGCTCCCTCAGGATGAAGACTCATACTTCCTTTGCGGGGAGGGGGCTCTTTCAGGGGAACCCAGAGAAAAGGCGAGGGGAGTGAGAGGGGAGGGAGGGGGAGGACGGGGCTCCCAGACCCCCCCCCCCCCCACAGGAGCACAGGACACCTCCTCCGGAGAGGGCAACTCTGAGAGGAAAGCCAGTCTCTTCCCAGAGGGCAGCTGGGAAAGGGGCGTTGGGCCTGGTCCGTGGGTTGCACTGACCAGTGTGGTGTCCAGGAGGATTACAGGGACACCCTTACTTTTCTAGAGCTGCCGGACCCATGACCCCAGAACCAACTCTTGGCAGCCAGGCCCTAGGCTCACTCCTAAGGCTCTGGATGAGTCCACTTCCTTGCCCCCGACTCCCCACATTCCTTGGCTACTGGCCACATCGGCTGTCCCCTTCCATTTCCCGCCCTCCCTGACCCCCAGTCCAAGATGTTGAGATGCTCCCAGATGCTCTTCCACGCAAGGTCCATTCCAATGAGGTCCCTTCTCAGATGTCCCCAGGAGGGGATGCACAGTTTTTGGAGGAGGCTCCCTTAAATGCACTGTGACCATCACTGTGCGTCTCCATGTCACGGGGGGAGGGGGGGCGGGGGGAAACAACACATCCTACCTAGCTACCTAGGGCAGGTAGGAGGCCTCAGAGGGGCCCGACCCGCCTCCCTGCCACCTGTCAAGCTGCCCTTTGAAGGCAGAAGGGGTTCTCCTCTAGCCAATAGCTCTACGTCTGCGCCATGACGTCAGCGGAATGGGCGTGGCCTGCAGCTGCGAAGCGGAAGATGCTCATGTCCCAGGAAGAGGCTGCTGCAGAATGGGACTTGGGGACACGTGGGGGTCCTGCTCCCCCCACCTCCCCCAGGAGCCCACTCACTAAGAGCCTCGCTCTCCCAGGAGTGGGCAGGAATGTGTGAGTCGCTGGAAGGTCACTGTTTCCTCTCACCACCAGCTACAGTTTTGAACAGTGTGTGTGTATGTGTGTGTGTGTGTGTGTGTGTGTGTATGTGTGTGTGTGAGGGGGGGGTTAGAGTTGGAGTTGGAGAGGGGAAATCTGGGGGGGGGGTGTCGTTGAGATTCCATTTCTGGAGGAAAACCTTGTGGGGGGGAAAGAAGGCTTAGTGAATTGGTTCTCCTCTTCAACTGCACCCTTGTCCTCGGGATGAAGAAAGGAAGGTTCAGAAAGAAAAACAATGAAAAACTGAACCATCCAAGGTCACCCAAGCTGAGCTGCCATCTCCAGAGCTGCTGTCACACAGGGATTCGCCAGCGCCCGCTCCTGTGCTCTCAGGTCTCTGGGACAGCACTGGCTCTTTAAGGGAGGACCAAAGAGGTTCAGAGCCAGTCCAAGATGACCGATGACCGGCTGATAGGCGAGCTGGGCTGACCGCTCCCCCTGGGGCTGTAGCCTCCCACTTTCCTCATTGCAATGCCTGTGTGCACTCACCCAACACACACACACACACACACACACACACACACACACACATGACATGCATACATGCACATATATGTATGCTGCTGCATGACAGATTGATAGCGGAGGGGCTGACTGCTCTCCCCAGGGCCACAGGCTCCCACTTTTCTCATTGCAAAGCCTGTGTGCACTCGTTCAACACACACGTGCATACACACGGCATGCACACACACCCATACTTGTACACTGCTGCCCACACTTGCACAATACAGGCACCTGCACATGTACACCATTCACTCTGATGGGGACATTCTGCCGAAGTTTGCCTGCACCACACACCCTGTCTGACCACTGCACCACCTTTCTGAGCCTCTGGGGAATCCTTTGTGGTGGGACTGATGCTTCTGGCCACCCCACTGCATTGGGGGGGGGGGCAGGGGAAGGAAGAGTCCTTTTTGGGGGACAGAGGCAGTTATGTGGAGGGAGAGGCTTTGAACAGAAGTGCGCAGCCAATAGATTTTTGTCCTGAAGTTTCCTAAACCTTGAGCGATCATTGAACAAAATCAGATATTTCACTTCCTCCTCTACCTCCCCAAAAGTCAGGTGCTTAGAGACCCTTCAAGACCCTGAGCCCAGCACCAGGGGAGTGACCGAATCAGGTCTATCAACTATTGGGGTCTTCGTGGGTGGCATGGCTGCCTTCCAGAATCTCCATGGACTCTTTGAGGAAACTGATGGATTGGGGACCCCCTTTCACCACCCACCCACCACATTTCTCATAATTTTTTGGAGGGGACAAGTTCGGGTCATAGCCAGGTGTGCTCAGGAGCCATTCATTCCTGGCTTTTGTGCTCAGAAGTCATCCCTATTGGTGCTCAGGGGACCATATGTGGTGCTGGAGATAGAACGAGGGCCAACCACATGTATGACCAGCACCATAATCCCTTTAACTATCTCTCTGTCCCCACAGTTCTCGGAGTTTTCCGCCTCTCTTAAACTCTCTCCTGGGCTCAGGGTTAAGACTTCCTGATCCAATTCACTAGTCCCTGAACTGGTTCTCCTGGATTTCCTCACTAAGAAGGATTCCCCCAGGCTTACCAATGGGGCAACTGAGGCCTGAGAGGAGTAGGATTAGGAGAAGGCAGCACTGGGCTTGACTGCTGGTTCTCTCAAATAGGCTCGGGATGCCTCCCCTCTAGGAGCTTGAGGAGATGCTGAATGACGGAGGAAGCCCCACCAGGAGCCCAAAAGGTAGAGCAGGGGTCTGTGGCACGGACTCCCACTCACTTCTCGATTCTCTGTCTACTGGTTGTGAAGCCCGAGGAACTTACTAACTTCTCTGAGCCTGCATTTGCTCCTCAGTCACATTGGAGGAAAATGCACCTACTCCATGGAATTGCAAGCTGGAGAAGACACCGGAGGTCTCTGGGTCGCCCTGTCCATCTTGCATCTATCTACAGAGTGGTGAGATTCGCTAGAGCTGGAACATGCTTCTGGGTGCATCAAAGAGACAGAGACGTCTCCCACGTCCTGGTGCTGGAGGTTGGAAGAAAGAAATTCTGGGGTTTCTCAGTGGCTGGATTCCCTGATTTCCCAACAGAGCAAACCACAAGTCAATGAACTCAATGACTTCACAAGTCAATGACTCTCTTCTGGTCCCACTGCTCCCGAGAGGCCCAGTGGATCTCCAGAACCTTTCTGCCTCCCATCTTCCCCATCTTGGGACCCTGTTCTCCAGAAGAGCAGGTCCCAGAGACCCTGAAGGGGTTAAGGCGGCACCCTGCAGCTGGCTTCAGCAAGCTTCCTACACTCTGATTTTCATTTGCAAAACAAACAAACAAGGGCTCTCTAATAACTCCCAGGCCTCCTTCCTTGTGGCTAGGATGTGGAGTTTGCAGGAACCAGGCCTCGCAGAGATCCCTAATTGCTGTGCTGTTGTTGGGCAAGCAAAGGTTTCATGGTTGGTAAAAACTTCAGATGTTCATTTGTTCATTCGCCAACTGATTTCTGGAGGTCGGCTTCTTACCTCAGCAAGGTCACAGACACCCCCAAGCCACATCAGCACCCTGGAATAGCCACTCTCCTCTCTCCTCTTCCTTTTCTTTCCTCCTCTTCCTTTAGAGTCAGGACACCAGGAATTGAGCATTTGCCATGGACTGGTGTTGAGCTCAGCTCTTGGTAACTCCGAACTCATTAACTCCTTGATGTGGGCGTTAAGGAACCACCGAGTCACTGCCTTTAGTTTCAGACAAGCCAAGGAGGTCATTGTTATAGCCACGTGGTCCAAGACTCATTCTTAGTAGCAAAGGTGGGGGCATGATGGGAAGTTCCGTCTAAGCCCCTCCAGATTCCAGGCTCACCTCCTACCAGAATGTGCCTTGTCCTGCTGGGTAGCACATCACCGACACTGAGAGGTAGACGGATGTCCATCACAAAGTCTCAAAGCTGCCCACAGTGGGAGAAATCTCAGGGCTGGGGCTTACATCCAGGGCTGGGGGTTAAGTTATCAGCTAGAATGCCCATCTCCAGAAACACCGTCTGAGTTCTGGACGAAGGCAGGGAGCAGGTAAGCGAAGCATGAGGTCAGTTTCTTGCATTGGAGACACATCTACTGGGACTTGGAAGTGGCTAGTTGTGAGAGTTGCTTCCACACTTTTCTGATGATGTTCTCATATCCCTGAAAGGATGGAATGGACCTGCAGTGGGAAGAGGAGATCATGGAGGGATAGGTTACGTGACTTTGGAGTTGATGTGGTAGAACCCAGTCTCTTAGAACAAAAGGGAATGCCCTGCCACAGAGGCAGGGTGGGATGGGGGGATGGGGGTGGGAGGGATACTGGGATCTGTGGTGGTGGAAAATGGGCACTGGTGAAGGGATGGGTATTTGATCATTGTATAATTGAAACCCAAGCACAAAAATTTGTAAGTCTACAACTGTACCTCATGGTGTTTCACTAATAAAAATTTAAAAAAAAAGAACCCAGTCTCTCGTGAGAGGAACATGTTCCCAGAGGAAGCCCCACTTCCAGCAGTCCTCTCTTTGCCTCTTATTATCCAGACTGAATTCCCAAGACATCACAGAGGAGACCTGAGCTGCTCTCAGATTAACTGCATTGAGCCCCGGACCCAAAAAAGGTTTGAACATCTTGGAAGAACGTTGCCTGAGGATGAGGTACAGGCACAGTGGGGTTCACTTTGGAAGAAGCATGGAGGCCAGGGATGCTGGCTTTCCTCCTCCCTGCCAACCCCATGATTGGCTTTGAGACTATTTCCTCTTTAGGAGTCCTCTTTTCTCAGGATATTTTAAGGCTCTGAATGGATGCTGTGTGAACGTGAACATCACAAACCTAGCAGAGATTGATATTCTAAGAGATATGCGACCTCTTGTTCTGTCCACCTACTGTCTAAACCCCAGGTCTGGTCAAGGGCATAAACACTGAGTTCTTCTCTGTTCTCAATCAATGCTCTCTCTCTCCCCAAACAGGTATTTTCTTGCATAGTCACATTAAACTTGTACATCTTGTGGTGACTGTTGAGTCTTGTAGAAGCAGATGTTAAAATGGAGTAAGAAAGAGATGAGATATTTGTGCATGCGTGTGTGTGTGTGTGTGTGTGTGTGTGTGTGTGTGAAAGTCATGCTTATGAATAATAATGGGAACACAAAGCAGGATTCCATAGGAGGAACCCCAGATTATAAGAGTAAACAAAGTCTCAACCAACTCAACGGTGAGTTCTGGAGTGAAGATGCCCCGTTGGAGAGTCCGGTGTTGGAGAGGCCACTGCGCTCAGGTCAGCGCTGAGCTAAGGAATCTCAGAGGTGATGCGGCTTTGACTTAAAAGCAGAAGTAGATCTCAAAAGTGCTGCTATTGGTAATGGACCTACTCTCCTTCTTGAAGCTAAATGACCTCTTCTTTGCAGAAGAGAGATCAGCAAGCCACCTGGATGGTACCAAACTCTTCTGTATCTTTTGTATTCTAGAAACTAGTGAAGCGGAAAGGGCTAGGTGGCCCAACCCTTCCACGAAGTCCTCCCTGCACCTACACGCTGTGTTTCCTTGACTTGCGAACACAATTAATTGGGTCTAAAATGCCCTTTTTGTAGATATAAAAAGTCCCTGAAAGGAGCCATTAATTCCCATTACGAAGAATGTAAAATCCCCAACATTCTTGTTAATGGAGAAGTAAGTTCAAACATTAAGCTGGTGACGCATAATTAGGGCCGTAATTATATGCCACAGACAACTATAAACTCTGTTATTACACTAATAATTTGAAAGAAATTCTGCAAGAGATTGCTGGCAGCGGCATGCCCATACTTACCATTTTATTGGTTGTTCGCAGGATCTACAAATGAGTGAGTAAAAAGAAATAGGAGGTATTTGTTTGAGAGCATTCTATTCATGTATATTCCCATTTGACACTATATTTCTGTATGAAAACTATTTGGCAGGAAAGATGGCATTCTGCGGACACCTCTATCAAGTTGGTACCCAGAGCTATAAAATTACTCTGAGGCATTCTCCAGAGCTGCATAATAAACCACCCTAAGTTTAGCACCTAAAACTAAGAGCCATGTTGGAGGGATAGTACAGTGGGTAGGACGTTTGTCTTGCACTCAGCTGACCTGGGTTGAATCCCCGGCATCCCATATAGTCCCCTGAGCACTGCCAGGAGTAATTCCTGAATGCAGAGCCAGGAGTAACTCCTGAGTATCTCTGGGTATGACCCAAAAAGCTGAAGAAAAAAAGAAAAAAAAATTTTTTTCCAGGGTGAAATACAATAATCTTCACACACTGTCCTCTTAGGGTGGTGGAAAGGTGCATTTTGGTGGGATTGGTGTTTGAATATTAAATGTAATGAATTGTTGTGAACAATTTTATAAAAATAAAATTAAATTTTAAAAAGTTAAGAGCCATTTTGTCAGGCGTGTGAATTCTGTGGGTCAAGAATGGATGGAGCAAAGTGAGGTTTCGTCTCTGCTCTGACCAGTGTAAGCTGGGAAGGATCTTAAAGGCCGGCACCAGGAAGCATTTGGAATTTCTTCCATCCATACCATCGATGTCTGGACTTGGCTGAGACCATCTTTTTGTGAGCTGATGCCTGGTATTTCAGCTAGTTGAGCTTCCTCACAATGTGGCAGCCCAGGGCTCTCTGCCCTTCATGACACATGGCTTTGGATTTCCAGACACAGCAGAGACTGCACAGCCCCTCCTGATCTAGGCCAGAAGTCAGATAACATCATTTCTGCAGTTCTCATTTGTCCAAAGAAGTCACAGCTCCATCCAGGTCCAAGTGGGGGAGGCACTGACCCTACTGCTGGATGGAAGGAGGGTGACAGATCTTGTTGCCCCGGAAGAACCACCTCTCTTGGTTATTTAGGTGCACCTTGGAGAGTCTATGGCTTTGGCTCCAGATCACTGTAATAAAGCAAATAGAGCAATAAAATGAGTCACCTGAGGTGTTAGGTTCCCCAGTGCATATCAAAGTTAAGCTTATGCTCTACTGTGGTCAAAAGTATATAACGGCATTGTGTCTGAAAGAGCAATGTGCACACAATTTAAAACGTTTTATTACTGAAAAATAAAGAATGAAGTGAACACAGGCTGTTGGGGGGAGGGAAAGGGTGCTAGTAGATTAACTGGACTCAGGTTTACTCAGATCTCAGTCTATAAAAAAATACAATATCTGTGAAATGAAATAAAACCAGGCATGACTGTAAAAGCTACCCAATCCATATGCCACGCCTGGTGGGAAGCCATGGTGCATTTACTCATCCCAATGAACTTAAGGAATCAGGTATCACAATCCTCATTTTACTCTGATTTTTTTTCACTTTTAAATTTATTTTTTATTTGGACACTGTGACTTGCAAAGTTGGGTTTTTTTCTTTTTTGGGGTCATATCCAGCATTGCTCAGGGGTTCCTCCTTGTTCTGCACTCAGGAATTCTTCCTGGTGGTGCTTGGGGGGACCATATGGGATGCCGGGGATTGAACCCAGGTTGACCTCATACAAGGCAAATGCCCTATCCACTGTACTATCTCTACGGCCCCTCGCAAATTTGTTCACAAGAGGGTTTCAGGCATACAGGATCCCCACCATCAATCTCACAGCCCCATTCTCCCATTCTCCCATCCCTCCACGCTCCCTCCCACCTATCCCAACCTGAATACTGGACAGTGATAAACGTGATGGTTGTAGAATGGTTCTCAGAACTTCAGTAGTTTTTATTCTAGTGCTTTCGGTATATGTCACCTCTGTGCCACAGATGAGTCCAAAGCCCCTGGCCTGTTACTTCCACGTCCTTTGCGTCCTTGCTCCATTTCTTCCCTTCCTTGGCATTTCTGTTTCTGGAATCCAGAACCAATGTTTTGTCTCTCTCTGATGTCTTCGGTCCCTAGACATGATGCTATTCTCTATGCCAAAGATTAGTGAGATCATCCAGTGTTTGTCCTTCTGACTTATTTCACTCAAACAAGAGACTCTCCGGTTCTCCCCATGTTGCAGCAAATGATGGGATCTTCATTTTAGAGTGGAGTGGGTGGCCTGCCCCAAGTTACTTAGTGAGAGACTTCACCACAATGAAACCCCAAATATGTTAGATAACCCTTCACCATGTCTTTCTTTCATGGCTGAAAGTCCCTTCTGCCTTGACCCCTTTACCTGGGCTGGTGTGAACAAAGTCAGAAATTGAAATGCTGCTTAAAGATGCACGAAATATTCTTGCTTGCGAAATTCTTTTCCCTACTGAGAATCTCATTATTCTTTCTCAGCCATTCCCAGGTTCCTGAGCCAGGTGTTTTCCAGTAGGTTCTATTGCCTGAGATCTTTCACACCCAGCCATAGAGAGATAAACGTGACCCTTAGTGACTATAAGACACTCTCCATGTATTTGGAATTAATTGGTTGGGTGAAAAAAAAGGGGGGGGGGTAGCAGGAGAGAACATGAATTTTGCCCTCAGCTTGACAAGCATGCATTCTGACTGCATGGGGCCGATGGGGTTTGCCTTGGGGAAGGAAGGGTCTGGAAGACCACAGGTGTTGGTGGGCCAAGGGTCCCATTCTTAGAAAATGATGCTATTTTGAAGAGAAGAGCCAAGTCCTGGTTTTGACAGCTGGTCTGGGTGGGGACAGCTGTGGGAGATGGGAGCCTTCTTGCCTTCTGTACACTGTCTCTACCCTTTGGCTCCTAGGCTGTGCTCAGAAGTCTGATCTGGAGGCACAGGACAATCAGCTGTGTCCTCCGGCCACATACTGGAGTTGGAGGTGACTATGGAGGTGCCTCTGACCCCTTCCACTTCCCACTATCATGGCATCTCTCAAGATGCCAGCCGGGACCCAAGATGCCCGGCACACAGTAACTGTTGGTTCTGGTGCTGAGAAAAATGCCTCCCAATGTCTTAATGACTCACTGTGGCTAAGAGCTCTCCCTCACATATTTCTCTTTCATATTTCCATCCATAATGTCTTCTTTGACTTGAATTCCCACTTCTTTTATGGTCCTTCTCCTTTCTCACTTGTAGACAAGCTCCAAGATTCAGATCACCTCTTCTTTCTCTCCAAGAAGCCTTCCTGGAGCTAACTTCCCAAGTCTGAGATGTAAGACAAGAGACATCCCCGACCTCCTCCAGCCCCTATTAACTCCTATGGTCGCACCCATAAGCCACGTGCGCTGGGGTGTGCTCGTGTGCAGGGGGCTTAGCTCCTCATGTCATGATGTAGGTGCACCCAGAAGAATTTAATCAAGACAATAAGACTTTCAGGGGCTGGAGCGATAGCACAGCGGGTAGGGCGTTTGCCTTGCACGCGGCTGACCCGAGTTCGATTCCCAGCATCCCATGTGGTCCCCCCAGCACCGCCAGGAGTAATTCCTGAGTGCAGAGCCAGGAGTAACCTCTGAGCATTGCTGGATGTGACCCAAAGAGAGAGAAAAAAAGACAATACGACTTTCAGCTTTTTTCTACAAGTGGTTTCATTTCACCCCGGAGTCTCCATTTTTATTCATGACAGGGGAAAAAAATGAACACAAACTCAGAGTGCCCCTCAAGAGGCCATGAAGCAGAACTCTCTTTTGAATTTGGAATTTAAACCCTGGATCAGAGCTGTGTCCTCTTAGTCTAATTCCCCTGCTCCCCTGCCTCCTTTCGCACACCCCAGCCTGCCCTTCTGACAAGAGGGGCAGGTTCCTGGGGGTCTCGACTCTGCTGTGCTGTGAGTGCCATCCCGTGAGTGCCATGTTGGTCCTTGGTCCTTGTCATTGCTCTCTTTGCATCTCAGTCTCTTGCTGGTTTTCTTGCTCTTACCTTTCCTCCCGGGGACATGCAGGTATTTCTAGACTTCTGGGCCGCTCTGTTTGGACCCTTGGGAAGCAAAGACCCCAGTTTAACCTCCCAGCTAGAGCAGGGGTCACATGCCAGATGTACTTAGATTCCCCTTGAGCCTCCCTGCAGGTTCCTATTTCACCTGATGCCCACGAGCACGGGATGCCTCTGTGGGTCGCAGACCACCCTCCTGCTCCTGACGACCCCGTCAGAAATAACGTCCTGTGTGAGGAAGACTTCCTGGCATCCTCTTGGCCTTTATTCTCGCTCTGTTGGGTTCTCTATTCAAAGTGGCAATCACTTGCCCATTTCCCTGGGCTGGATTTAGATTGGTTTTAGAGTGGAAGCATACAGGGGAGGGGGGAGGGAGGGGGAGAGAGAGAGAGAGAGAGAGAGAGAGAGAGAGAGAGAGAGAGAGAGAGAGAGACAGAGACAGAGACAGACAGAGACAGAGAGATAGAGAGAGATAGAGTATGTGTGTGACAGGGAGAGTGACAGACAGAGTGAAAAAAGAGAGACAGAGACAGAGAGGCAGAGAGAGACAGAGAGGTAGAGAGACAGGAAGAGACAGAGAGAAAGTAAAGCAGTGAGATAGAGGCAGAAACACACACACACACACACACACACACACACACACAGAGTCTATTAGAACACAGCAGCACACACCCATTTTCCTAGTACTCAGGTCCTTCTCGGCTTCCTGGAACCAGGAACCGTGTCTGACTCACTCCTGCAGCCCTGAGACCTTGGATGGGAACACCAAGGACTCACTTGAGAAATGTTTTGTGGAAGGAACCTTGGTTTCCCAGAGGCCACCCTGGACCAGAACCAGGCGTGCACGTGGTGCTGCCCACTGGCCTCTGGACCTGCAGGAGGACTCGGGGCTCAGGGTGAAGACCATGAGCACCTCATCTCCTTGGGTGATGTGGGCAGCTGCTTGTGTGGGATCCTCAAGGACTTGGGCTTGATAATTTTCATCTTGTGGATACACATCTCAATGTTCAGAGAAGCAAAATCTCTTTTTGGGGGTTGGGATGGGGGCTTCCAAGCAGTGCTCCTTGTGGGGGCCCCTCCTTGCCATACTTGGCCCAACAGGGCTGAATAATTCAACACTGGCGTCTGAGACCGTTTGAGATCTGTGGGGACAGGCCAACCAGGGTGGCAGCCCGGCACCACACCAGGGATGGAACTGGGATCCCACCTAGCAAAACCTTCACCCCTCACCTCTGTATCCTCTTGCAGGCTCTGAAGCCAAACCTCATATCTGAATATGCTTTGGTCAAAGAGTGAGGATTTGGACCCAAAAACTGCTGGCTCCAAAGCCCAGGCCTTTCCACTGGAAGGAAGAGGCCTGCGTGGTTACGAGGGGGCGGAGAACGCCCGTCCAAGGTGCCGCTGGGCCAGAACCATGGCCAAGGCTGAAGCCCATCCCCAGTTGGCAGCCCTCAGAGTTGCAGGTTAGCGCCGGGGAGTGGTTGGTGCCAAGTCTCTGTTCTAGGGACCGCGCCATATGGAGCCGAGCATTCATCCCCGCCTTTGGCAGGCGGCCTGGCCCGAGAGTCACCCCACAAGGCTACATTTTGATCAGGAAACTCGCAGCTGTTTTTCAAAGTCACCGTCGGAATCTCACATTTCATTTCATTTCTCAGTCACCACTGGTGCCCCCTCGCTTTTCATCCAGTCTTCTCGTTTCCTTGGTGTTCTGGATGCTGGCCCAGGGTACCTGGCACGTGTCGGAGAGCTGCTGTGCGGCGGGGAAGTCGGGAGAGGTTAGTGCACCTCTTCGGGCCAAGCCAGGAACAACGGGGCCTCAGGAAAGAAAGGGGGAAAAAAGCACAGCGAAGTTAAGCACATAAACAGCTGTGTCCTCGCAGCTGAGTCTCAAGGTTGTGGCAGGGAAGGGGGGGGGAGAGAGAGAGCGAGAGAGAGAGAGAGAGAGACAGAGACAGAGACAGAGACAGAGACAGAGAGAGAGACACAGAGGGAGATCGATGCAGAGACAGAGACACAGAGACACACAGAGAGAGACAGAGACAGAGTCAGAGAGACACAGTGAGAGAGAGAGAGAGAGCACACAAAGGGGTTCTTGGGGCCAGCCAGTCTGCCCCCCGCCCCCGTCTCTTCCTCCAAAGTAGTCATCTAGAAGGATAGGCAGTACTCCCTCGGATGGCCTGCAGGCTAGGGGAGCTTCTGGGGTCCCCCCTGCAGGCCCAAGTCTGACCTTGCCTGTGAGCCAGCAGCTCCCCCCTCTGCCTGGGCCAGGTTCTTGACAGCGAAGCCTCTTTTGAATTCTCCAATATCAAGCCATGCCTTAAACTTCTGGTACAAGGGCGCCAGCTACCCCAAGCTGGGAGACAATAGCCATTTTGTTTCATCTGTGAGGTCCGAGGCAGCCTGGAGTGTAGAGGCTGGAGGGAGACTGATTTCAGTGTGACGGGTTGTTCCCCTGTTCCCTTCATCCCGGGACCCAGAGGGGTGGAATTGAGCAGGCTGTGGCATGAGCTTGACCTCTATCAGGTGGACAGTGAGCCCTCTGGGTGACAGGCCCTGACTCACTAGGGGACAACTTCCAGTTCACACAAATACCCCAAAACAATAGCTCGTGTATTCCTGCCTTAAGTGCTTACACATACCCGCATGCAAGCATGTGTGTTTGCATATGGGCATGCATGTCTGCATAGGCACGCATGCACTAAAGACTACATGGGTATATGTGTGCATGTCCATATGCATATGCATATGCATATGTGTCCCCCCCCCTGCCCCCCCGCCCAGGCAATTCTTCTGGGGTTGTGTCTATACAATGGGCTGACGGAGTGGAAAGGTAGGGCAGGAAGAAGCCACATGTAAAATTCAGGGTTTTGACTCTTTTCCTTTGCCTGCATGATGTATAATTGACTTGTTTTAAACTGGGTGTTCGTGAGAAAGAACCAAGCTGGTCTGTGGCTTGGGCACAACGGAGATCAGAAACAAGCTGATCCCAGACACCAAAGGCAAACACTCAATGGCTGTACCCTCAACCCACAGTAGCTAGGGTAAGACCTACTTATATATGTGTAGATCTATCTCTATAAATCTCTATAATGTGGCCTGCCTTGAACTCTGGTGCTCCACAGAGAAGAACCAAAATGACCTACATGACTGACCCCAAATCAATGGTCCTGTCCCTTCTCTTTCTCACTTGCTTGTGTCTGGTCCAGCTTTCAAGAAATTTTGGGGAAAATGGCAGCTTGAGAAGTGGGCCATAAGGAAAATGCCACAAGGCTCATAAGAACTGTCTGGAAAGACCAAACAGCCAGCAGGAACTCAGTTACTCCATAGCCCAGTGACTGCAGTTTTTGTTTGTTTGCTAGTTTGTTTGTTTTGGGCTACACCCAGTGATACTCAGGGGTTACTCCTGTCTGTGCACTAAGGAATGACTCCTATTGGTGCTCAGAGGACCATATGGGATGCCGGGGATCGAATCTGGGTTGCCTGTATGCAAAGCAAATGGCCTCCCTGCTGTATTATCACTCCAGCTCCAAGTGACTACACAGTTGATGGATCTTTAATTCCTTTCTCTGAGGTAGGGAAGCTTCCGTCATCTCTTTTTCATCCCTCTGTTGACATAGGATGAAATCGGGCAAAGTAAGCTCTGTGCTATCAGGATCCCCACCCCTGCCCAAAGCTGTGGCGAGTGTCTCAGATGGACATTGGAGTGACCAGCTGCCAGCCAATACCTTTCCGGCATGGGGATCACATCCAGAAGCTAAGAGAGAGAAACAGGGGTGCGGCTTATCCAGTATGGAATTCAGGAAGTGCAAAACCTAGAGGATACCTTCTGTCCCAGGCCTCCAGCCTCCAGACCTGTGATTGGTTTCTGTTGTTCTGAGATGTTATAGTCAATCCGGGTTGCTCAGAAACCACCTCTGGGAAATGAAATAAGCCCACGGAGACAACTGGGAATCAGGAAATTCTGACTCTTCTGAATGGAAGATCCATCTCAGGTCATGTCCGTCTCACTTTCAGACATAGATTTTGCAAAGCATCCATTCCCCCAGATGCATGCCAAATACATATTCCATCACCAAACAAATTTGGAAAACATTCCATGCCATCCTTATGGAAAGAAGAGAATGGCTGTAGCCTAAAGAGCACATGTCCCAAAGCCAGCAAACCTCTTCCAGTCGGATAAACCTTTTCCAAGAGTTTTTGATGAGGAGAATGTCTTTATGGAGAGAATGTCTCTCCCTGCTCCCTGCATAACCAACTTCGGACCACTAAGTTTGAACCCTGTGCCAATGGGGCTGGTAGATCCTCGTTATGGGGTGGTTGTGAGGCTGACTCCAGAGGAAAGGTGCTGAAACAGAGCTGGGGGGGAGGGTAATGAGCATCTCAAAGCAATCAAGGTCATCTGTTCTCTCTCTCCTGGCACTGAACCTCCATTTGTCCTGCCAATGGACACTGGGTTTCCTAGTTCTTGGGGTTCTTGACTCAGACCCAGATTCTCTCCATCATGTAATACCCATGTTCAGGTCTTCAGAGTAGGAGTGAATCACCCAGCTGGGCTGACTGTGAATGCTTGGCCTCCACCATGCACTCCACTTACCATCTATAAATCTATCTATCTATCTACCCACCCATTACCCCTATGTACATCTACCTACCTACCTATCTTGATACTATCCATCCACTCTTCCATCTATCCATTATCTATCATCAATCTACCCAATCTACTCATGGATCCATTGTTTTTTCCTAAGCATTATCTAACTACCTACCTATCTAGCTATGTTATCCATCTATCCATAGGTACCTCTATTTCCCAAACTATTCAGCTATTTTCCATTCCTTTACCCATCCACTACCTATCATCAGTCTATCAATCTGCCCAGTTGTCTGTTATCTGTCTGTCTGTGTCTATTTACCTGTCTATCTTCTCTATCTCTATGATCGTTCAACAGTCTACCTATTCACGATTTCAGGGGAACCCTGATGAATACAGACACTACAGCTTTTCATAGAGAGAATCAGATCTAGAAGATTAAGAAAACACATCCCACGCCCCGAGCGACATGCTCTGAATTCAAATTGCTCTGCGGCACAGTTGCTGGCCACAAACCGCGGGCCTCCTGGTGAAACAGGAATGACCTGCTTCTCTCGTCAGCTCCACCCTCACGATGTTGTGGCCTTAGGAGAGACAGAGAGAAGGCCAGCATCCCCGAGATTTCAGTTCCCCATTTTGAACTAAGTTCTAAGATCCCGATCCCTACTTCATGTCTTGAGCCCTCCATCTCCAGGGTGATGGTCTGGGATAGTGAGTCCTTTGGAAGGTAACTAGGTTTGTGTGAGGATGAATGAGAGAGAAGAAAGAGGCTGGAGTACATGTCTCACTCTCTCACTCTCCCACTGTCTCTGCCTCTGTCTGTCCCTGGCTCTCACCCCATCCTAATCTCTCCATATGCTTTCTCCTTTTCCTCCCTTTGTCCCTCTCTGTGCTCTTCCTCTGTCTTACATCTGTCTCTTTTTGTCTCTTCCCCACTCTGTCTCTATCTTCTCTCTACCCCCTCTCCTTCTTTCTGTCTTTCCTTGTCTCTTTCCTCTCTTCTCTCTCTCCTTCTCTGCCTTCCTCTCTGTCTCTCTGTCTCTTTCTCTCACTGTCACGTGAGGATACAATAAGCAAGAGAGGGACTCCCAGGAGCTGACCGTGGTGCACCCCTCCTTGAGCTCCCAGTCTTCCGAAGTGTCAGGGCCCAGTCGTGACCCCGAGGTGACACTGAGTCCAGTCCAAGTGGACTCAGAAAGTCATCGCCAAGACCCCTTCCTTTCAGTATGAAGCTGATATGACTATTGATCTCGCCCATATGTGGCTGGAAGATGTAATTCATCCTTGGATGGAAACCTCTCCCGAAAGGGCCAAATTATTATTTTGGTCAATGATGTATTACACTTCCCTTGTCCATTTCTCGTCTTGGCCCTGTCAGCGGATTCAGCGCTGATGAGTTAATGTATAGGAAAGTGCTTTGTAAACGGCAGGGCACTGCCCAAAGACAAGAACTGTTTTTTTTTTTTCATGCTCCTGGGGAGGAGAACCCAGCAGCCAGCAGCCGGCAAAGTGCCCCTGAGAGTGTGTGTTGGCCCGGAGGTCGTGGCTCAAGTGGCTCTGGGTGTAGATGCTTGCAGAGACCAGGGCAGGTGTGTGTCTGCAGGTGCTTCTGGGAAAATGGGGCTGCAGCTGAGCCCTCTGTCCATAGCCCTGACTGACCTTGAGCAAACGCTTCCCAGCCCAGCCAGGTCCTTATACTCGCCCCACCTTCTCCCTGCCTGGTCTTCTTTCGAAGAATGGGTCTGGGTCGCCTTCCTACTTTGCAGGATCACCAGGAATGAAGACGAAGGGCCATGCATGGCCCCACTCTGAATTCATGGCGGGTCCACGGGTGGTTCCTGCAGGCATAGGTTGTGTGTCCAGAGCATCTTTCCTTCTCTCTGGGATTCATGGCTCTGCCCCCATGGGACTCAGTGTGTCTCTCCACCCCGGTAAGCCAGCAGAAGCACACCCAACCTACCTTGGAACCCTAGCATTGGACAGCCCGAGTTTCCATCACTGCTTCTCTGCAGCTTATAATCAGATATATGAAATATGTGCTTGGGGCTTTACAGCAATGGTTTTCAACTTTTGTACATTCGGGGCCGGCTTCTGTCCTGTGAACTGCTCCATGGGCCCCCGGCAGTTAGAACGAAGGTTACAGACCAGACCACTAGTTTCCTTTTATGGTTTGGTTTTGTTTGGGGGGCTACACCCAGCGGTACTCGGGGCTAACTCCTGGCTCTGCTCAGGGATCATTCCTGATGGTATGTGTGGGTGTCTTATGTGGTGATGGAGATTAAACCTGCTGGAGTTTTGATGTGGACAGCAAGTGCTGTGATCTCTCCAGCCTTCTCTCCAGCCCAGAGACCAGTGGTTTTCAATCATTCTACCATGAGCCGGTGATGGAAGAACCCTACTTTAATGCCTGACGCCCCCAGTCTGGAGGCCACACTTTGGCCCAAGATTCTTTGCTGCCACTCCCTCCCCTGCCCCTCAAAAGTAGCCCCATTTTGTGAAGATGATATTCTCCTCTGGACAGGGGAGAATGAGGGAGCATCGCGTGCATCTTAGGCCATCCAACCTCCCTGCCTTAAACTCTGTCCTTGGCACGCGATCGTGGCGTTTGCTTGAGAAGGGAAACATTTGAGTCCATTACTTTAAAAGCAGCAGAAAATAGACTCCAGGAAAAAAAAAATTGTACACTGGCCACAGGAACTTAATGGGCCATTTTGATCTCTGCTACTGCCTGGCCGAGGGTGTCAGGACCCATGCTCTCAGCTAGCGGAGGGGAAAAATGTCCTAATGAAGTGTTTGCGTAATGGAGAGTTAATGGAACCAGGGGCCGGAGTTATAACAAAAGGGCCTTAAAAGAGGGGGAGGGCATAATTTATTAACAGCAGTGCATGGAGCACGGAGCCTGCAACATTTATGAGAAAGGGAAATGGGACCTTCCAGGAGATCCGGGGCTTCTGGTCTCCCCAGGACGGGGTGAAGCTTGTTGGAGGCATCCAGATGTCTCCCTTTGCTCTGCAGACACCCCCCTCCTGCTTCCTTGGGGAACAGAGGCATCTCTCCTGAGTTCTATGTGTCATAGACATGTGAGCAGTGTATGTTTATTGAGAAGATGTCACATTGGCCTCCATGGAACTGGTTCCTGTAACTTCCTTTAAGCCTTTCAAAGGTTCCCAAACCTGGGCACTGGTCCGGGTGTGGCTGGGTGTGAGATGCAGAAACACAGTTCATAAAGACTCAAGTCTGGGGAAAAACAGTGGGGTCATGGGTCTTCTTGAAAGAAAACTTTGATTGTGGGGCCACACTCCGAAGTACTCTGGGGCTACCCCTAGCACTCTGTGCTCACTAGTGGCCCCTCAGGGTGCTCAGGGGATCTGCATGTGGAGTGTGTGTGGGGGGGAGGGTGTTGAACTAAGATTGACCGCATCTCAGGCAAGCGCTTTAACTCCTAGACTCTGCTCCAATCCAGTGGGTCTTATGGGAAACTCCTGTCCCCAAACTGGATCGGAGACAAGGAGGGAGGAACATCAGTGGTTTATTGGGGAGAGGGTCAAGAAACCAAGTGGGAAACGAAGGCAAGGAAGTTTGAACGCAACCGAAGGGGTTTGTTCTCAAGAGAGTAATGGTGGAGGTGAGCAGAGCATAGGCATTTGCACCCAGTTCTGGGAAGTGGATTCTGGGTGGTGGGGGTGGGGGCGGCATGGGAGGGCATCTCCCTCTGTTAGCTCCACTGAGGGACCAGGGATCTTGGGGCATGGACCATCCTCTCCCTTCAGTCCTTGGTGGAGGGCTTTTGCTGGGGGGTTAACTATGGCGCCCTTGGCTTTTCCTGGCATCAAAGGATCCTCCTGTCACCAGAGCTGGGGTGCCACAGAGTCACAGGGTTTCCCACAGATAATTGTCAGAATTTCAGTACACAGAAGTAGTGCAGGGGTTCCTGTGTTGGACTTGCCTGTGCCCAACCTGGCATCCCCTAGGGTCCCCTTAGCCCTATCAGGAGTGATCTCTGAGCACAGAGTGAGGAGTAAATCCTGAGCACTGCCAAGTGTGCCCCCTCCAAACAATTGTTAGCATGTTGATGTGGATGTCAAGGAGATATGGATGAAACACTCACAGATTCCACGGAGGAGAGGGAGGTAATTTATGGAATTCATGATGGAAGACTTTGATCTTGCTTCAGGCAGAGTTGGATCCAGGGGCTGAGATGGTCTTGGTTTTTCTTTCTTACGAGGATTGTTCATGAGGGGGATATTGACCCCTGGTAGTTAAAACAAAACACCGCCTTCTCCCCATCACCCCAAAACGTTTCATTAGAAGTCTTAGAATATGTACTTAGGGACTCAGCTCAGGTACTTAACAATGAATCCCATCTCTGTCCCTCTTTCCCAGGTCTCCACCACCCAAGGATGTCGCAGCTCTCAAGTTCAACTCAAATTGTCGGGTTTAAAATGATCCCAGTTCAACCCCCTTCCAGAAATCTCTTTCATTGTACCCCACACCGTTGGATGAGCTTGATTTCAAACACTGGCCTTTAGTTCAGCTCTTCTTTCTTTTTTTTTTTTCAAAATTTTTATTTATTGAATCACCATGAGAATAGCCACAAAGCTTTCCAGTTTAAGTCTCAGTTGGTCATACAATGATCAAAGGGTTTGATCCCATCCCTTCACCAGTGCACATTTTCTACCACCAAGAACCCAGTATACACCCCACCCTTCCCGCTGCCTGTGTGACAGATTTCCACTTTACTCTCTCTCTCTCTCTCTCTCTCTCTCTCTCTCTCTCTCTCTCTCTCTCTCTCCCCTTTGATCACATTCAATATTATGACAAAAGACCCACCATTATTATTTGGACTTGCCCCTGACAACCAGACCTGCCAAAAAGACATCATTGGGTAATTTATTTTCTATTGCTGATTATGAAGAGCATATGATGGTGCGCTGGGTTCTGAGATTGGTTTGTGTGCCTCTGAGATCATGGCCGTTCAGGAGCTGGAGGAGGCATACGTGGGTGGCAACTCAGAGCCTCATCAGAGCAGGGAGAAGGGTTGGTTCCACCCCCCCATCCAATGAGGCCCTGTGTGCCTCGCCACTGCAATGTCATACCTGGTTGTCCATTAGGCTCTGAAAGATGGTGGCCACCATGCTCCCACTGCAAGGGGGAAAAGGCGTCAGCTCTTTTTTCTTGATCTGTCTTTCCAGGACAAGTCCTTCTGTCCTTTGCTTAAGGTGCAGAGTGGATGACCTTCCAAATTCTGCCCAATAGTTCCTCTCAGAAGCAGCCCTTTATTTTTTTGGCGGGGGGAGGGACACTGCATAACACGGTCAACACGTTTGGACAACACATGGCAACATCCTAATAAAATGGTGTTACTGTGGGTCTATGGCTGCCTGAATATACACTACTAAGCATTGCAGGGCCCGTCTCTCTCTTCTGTCTTGGCTGGATTCTGCCAGCTCTCTCACTGCCAGCAATTCACGGCCCCCTTCTTTGGCCTCTCTCTTCTCAGAAACCCACCTCACCTGCAGAGCTCCTCCAGGAGCTCCAGCCCCAGGTGTCTGACTTCTACCAAGAGGAAGATGGGCCGTACCCAAACTCAGGTGCCCAAATGGTCTTGGGTCCCAGGATTGATCTTTTCTGACCCCACTGTGGATGGCAGAAGAAGCTGCAGTGCCACTGGCAGCCTTGGGTAACAGCCACTCTTGATGCCCAAGTAAGCCGATCTGACCAGAATTGTGTGGACTAAAGAGGGAAGGAATCGGGAAGATGGATTTCCTCTTCCATCTTTGCAGTAGGAGTTGGATTTCCACTGGATTCTTTTTCCTGACATGCAATCATCACGTCCTCAGTGCCTGACGCACCTTCACCCCTAAACTCACTATCTCCATCACCTCTGGTATGTTACCTAACGCCTTTCCTCCCAGGTCTCCTCCTCCCCATCATCTCCACTGTTGAACTCCATTTTGGAGAAAGAATACAACTGGTATTATTTCAGATACCTCTTGTCTTTTAGCAGGTTACTCCTACCCTCGTCAGTGTTCTCAGCACCAGGTACAGGTACAGAGCATGTAGGATAACATTGTTCTGTTCTTCCTGCATAGCCTCTGGTAGTTTAGGTTTATTGGGTTGCTCCCATCACAGTGCTCCCATTCCTCTGTGCTTATTTGTAACTTCTTTCTTTGTGCTCTGTTAATTTGTAAATATTGTTTTTGTCTTCTCCTTAAGTCCTTTGCATAGTTTATTCAGAGCAATATCCTTTTTGTATGGACACAAGAAGACAGTAAATTCTATGCTTTTGTAGTGTGGAAGTCGCTTGACCCTAAATGATATTTTCCTCCAGTGTATCTGTTCTCTCACCTAAGCCTCAGCTGCCCTTACTTCCCAGCACCCCCAAAGGCAGGTTTGAGCAGGGGCAGATGGGCAATGCCAGCTCACCACTGGGCTTCACCAAAGGGGCCCTGGTTTCTTTTTACATTTGCTTTTTATGCCAGTGGGAGAGCTGGGATGGGCACCCAGTGGTAGTCAACACCCACTCCTGGTAGTTCTTGAAAGACCATAATGTGGTGCCAGGGATCAAACCAGGATCAGCTGCATGCAAGACCTGTGCCTTGCGCCCACATCAACCCTCCAGTGTGCACCCTGATCCCTCTTTTTTTGGGGGGGTCACACCCGGTGATGCACAGGGGTTACTCCTGGCTATGAACTCAGGAGTCACTCCTGGTGGTGCTCAGGGAACCATATGGGATGCTGGGAATTGAACCCGGGTTGGCCGCATGCAAGGCAAATGGCCTACCCGCTGTACTATCACTCCAGCCCACCATAGGCCTTCTAGCTTTTGTATACATGCCAACCATGGTTTCTGATCTATATTTCTCCAGGAGGGCAGGATGATTCCTCCTTGGTGACTTAGCCTTTGATTTTGGATAGGCTCGTTCAATCTGCACAAGTGAATAAATTGTCAACTGGGGGAGGAGATGAAGAGGACAGGTCGAGTGGGTGGTGTCATTTCTGTCTTGGTCATTCCAGGTCTCAGCTTCTTTCTTTCAGGGACTTCCTCACTCTGCCGTGGTCACGAGTCAGCCTGGGGGCCCTCAGACTACCTATGTCAGAGCTCCAGTGATGCAGAAAGTGACCTTATTGGGAGGGAAGGTCTTTAGAACAGTCATGGATTTAGGAGAGGTCATGAGGGCAGGTTCTTGACTAATAGGATTGGTGTCCTTAAACCAAAGGGAGAGAACCAGAGCCCAGGGGGCAATGAGAGAGGGCCAGGGTGAGTGAGAGAGAGAGAAAACTGGGAAACTGGTCCCCAAGCCCATGGATGCTGCTGGAAACTTTCCCAGGAAGAATCCACTCTCCCTACACCTTCATGGAGAGAGTCCAGCCTCAGATTGGGGCATGGTCCCTTTTGTTCTATGCTAGTCGCATGGCGCCCAGGGGCTGTTTCAGACAGACCTGTCCTCCCCACCAGCAGGCTGCGCTCACTGTCGGCAGCAGGCCATGGGAGTCGCTTCCCATCCCAGCTCCAAGCCCTGAGCAGAGGCTGGGAGACGGAGCCACACAGTTCTGCTGCGACTTCAGCATCCCCATGCGCCCTGGGAACAGACTGCGTCTTTCACCCAGCACTCACGCCAGGCGTCTCTTATTCCGCGCACCCTACCCCCACAGCAGGGGAGGCCCAGGAATTCCTGTGTTTGTTGTTGCTTGTGTTACTGAATATCCATGAAATGCAGAATGGCACCGTGACCTAACGAGGCATTAACCCTGCCTCATTACCGCACATCAACCGTGAAAGCAGGCTCGGCTTGGCCAGGACTATTTCAAGGCGATTTAGGAACTATTTGAGGCTCTGGAAGAACGGCTGGAAACCCAGGACTCTTCCGTAGATCTCTGTTTGGAGCTTGAGCAGGAGATGTGGGGCCAGGATCTCCCCCTTTTTGGATTCCCAACCCGAGCTATGTCAAGGCAGCTCCTTCTGCTTTCTCCTCCCAGCTCCTGCCCAGGTGAACCCAGAGAGGAAAGAATAAAAACTCAGCCAGAAGATCTGAATTCACATCCCAGCCCCACCTCCAGGAGATGTGATGCTGACACATGATTCTCTTCTGTGCCTCGGTTTCTCCATCTGGGGAATGGGCATCTTCATTGCAGATGTCTCATGGCAAAAATATGATGGAATTCGGCCATGTCTCACAACCTTTAGGTTGGGTGTGGAGGCTGTCTGAAGGGTTCCAATGGGCTAATCCAAATAGTCCTGTATTTTTTTGTTTGTTTATTTGTTTATTTTTTTAAAACAATTATTTATTTATTGCCTTTCTTTTCTTTTTTTTTGGGGGGGGGGAGGTCACACTCAGTGATGCACAGGGATACTCCTGGTTTTGTACTCAGGAATTGACCCTGGCGGTGCTCAGGGGCCGATATGGGATGCTGGGAATTGAATCGGGGTCAGCTGCATGCAAGGCAAATGCCCTACCCACTGTGCTATTACTTCAGCCCCCATAGCCCTGGTTTTTATAGTTACTGCATGAGGTCCAGAGGGCCAGCCAGTTTCCTAATCATACATTTCTCAGGATTGGCCCCAGAAGGCTCCGGAGGGAGAAAAAGCTCAGGGCGGAAGTAGCGAAACCTGTGGGCGTGGGTGAACTGGAAGAACGTTTGGGAGGAGAAAGAGGAGGACAAGAGTTTCCAGCGAGTCTGTGACCAACTGTAGTGGACTAAATGCCGCCTTGTGTCTCTGCAGAGGGCACAGGTTCAGTCCCTGGTGCTGCGGAGTTCTCCAGACAAAGATCTCGGGGAAACCGTTGAACCCTTGGTTCCCAGGGGGGTTCAGGAAAACAGGAGCAGTGGTTTGAAGAAGGAGCTTCCTGCCTGCCCTCCCCAGAACCCCTTCTGTGGGGAAATTCTCCCCCAATTTCCCAGCCTGGCCTTTGGGGCTCAGCCTCGTGGAGGAAAGGGGCAGTTGGAGGGTTTCCACCCTTTCCAATCAGCCACTGCTGGGTCCAGGCCAGTCTGAGCTCCCAGGGGAATCCAACAAGCGCCCTATTCCGGAACATAAACCCGAGACCCGCTTCTTCTTGATCCATCCTGAGGTTGAAAGGTCAGGGGTCCCGGTGCCCTAACAGCCCCCATCCTGGCTCTGGAGTTCTCAGGAGGGCTTTTGATCGCGTTGGGTGTCCACTGCATCCCAGCCCCAGTCGCTGGGAGGTCAGCGTCCCCCACTACCTGGGGACTCCAGGGGCCAGGAGCTGTGTGGCCTGTGTCTGCAGAGCGTTTTGATGATGTGTTAAGTATCACTGCTTAATGAGCTGCAGAACCCAGGGCTGGGCAGGGCCGAGGGGAGCCGCCCCGGCCAGCCCCCCTCTCCCACGCAGGCTCCTGCCTCAGTTCCATGGCAAACGTCACCAGCAAGGTGGGATCCACAGCCTCCCCATCACCCCCCACCAGGGCCAAGAACCCCAACGCCCCTGGCCCTGTTGACCTCAACCAAATCCAGTGCCCACACTGGACTTCCTCCCTCTGCCCGCAGCCCCTCCTTGGTGTGTGTGGGGGGCTTGTCGTCATGGGAGGTCTTTTCTCACAACAGGGCAAAGCAATTAAGGCCAGACGGGGTGAATTAAACCAGAAAGAATGAGTTTCCTCCAGCGCCAGAGAAATATTTGGGGCATTGCTTTGGAGGAAAAGTCGGTAGGCGAGATGGATGGCGGTTGAATGGGGGAAAGGAAGGGCTGAGAGCAGGAAGGAGGAAGTTCAGGGAGAACCAAGTGCCCTGGGTTCCCCCAGGACCCTGTGCACAGTGAGGGTAAGCGTTGGAAGAGTGAGTGCTGGAGACTGGCAGGACGCATCCGTCTGACTCGCCTTCCTCCCTTCCTGCAACCCTGACCTGGGAAGGTGGCAGCAAACCTGCAGCTCTGCAGACTGATAGGGAGCGGGGGTCTCCAACCCGTGGAGATCATGCTGGTTGCATGGCTGATGAGTGAGGTCACACAGGGCAAGACCCTCCCCCTCCTTGAGTAAGTCTCCGCTTCTTAATCTGTAAAATGGGGATAAAGCACATTCATCTCGCCAGACTTGGGTGGGAGGAGAATCCGATGATATCATTTCAGTAGAGTGAGTGTTTTGCTGGTAATTGCTGCTCACGGAAACAAACACCAGGCCAAGGGGTTTCTGAGCTTGGCTGCTGAATGAGGAATGAACAGCGGGTGTTTCTTTTTCTAAGCACTGCTAAGCCTTTGCTTATTAAGTTCTCAGAGCCCACCAGGAAGATGTTGTTCCGCCTCCCTCTCGTGAGATAGATACAGAGGCATCGAGGGTTTGGAGGTCCCCAAAGCCCCCTGGTTGTGGGGTTGCCAAGGTGGGGTTTGAACCAGGGCAGGGGGTAGGGTTTGTTTCAGAAATAAGGCATCTCAAAGACAACTCACACTACTTAATGGGCAGGCTGGAGCCAAGGGTGTATATTGATGCTTCGGGTTAAAGATCTGAGAAAGGGGTCAGGGTTTGGGGGAAAACTTTACAAGAGCATCTAGGGTCTCCATCCACTGAGGGCTGGAGGTGGACACACACAACACACACACACTCAAACACACGCACGCACGTATGCATGCACACAAGCCTGCCCTTGTGTACGCAGGCTTCCCTTCGGCTGACCTCCAGCTGCTCTCCTCCGTACCCTGCGGCTTGGCTGCTTCCTGTTGACCCCGTAACCCCGATTCCGTCCCACACTTCCCTTCTTTCCCCCAGCCTCCCCCCCTCGCCTTCCCTCCCTGCAGGGCCCGGTGCAAACACGGCGTCCAATTTGTTACCTACACACGAAGGTCAGACCTGGCTGGCCCCTGAGCTTTCCAAGGGTCTGGTCACTCGGCTGTGTCTGCTGGTCTTTGTCTCTGTTCTTTGAAAGTGCAAATAGGCCACATAACTGAGGCCACAAGGCAGCCTCCAACTTTAAGAGGGTCACTGGATGGGGGGGGGGGAACGGGGAGAAAGGATCAGAGGTTTGGAACTCAGACTTTGCATGTGGGAGTCTGGAACTTGATCCCCAGCACTATGTGGTCCTCCAAGTACCATCTGGTATGGACCCAAAGTGGACAGGAAGGAAATACAGAACGGAGGTTCATTGGACAGGGACCGTTTCTGACCCTCCTTCATCCCATCAGTTCTCAAAGTTGTCTGGGTTAGGCTCTATGCAGGGAGGATTTTGATGGGGATCTTGGGCGTCCCCACAGATAAATCACACCTCTGACACTAACTGGGGTTTGCACGCAGAGCACCAAGTGACATTGGAGGTATGCAAGTGTGAGTTTGTGTGTGTGCATGTATGTGTATCCATGAATGCTCAGATATATATTTTCAGATATATATTTTCCTCACTGAAAAGTTCAGAAATAGCACCAGAATTTGAAGTGCAATTGAGTCCCCACAGGGTTAAACCTGCTGGCATAAAGTCAGGTGATGAGAGAGATTCTGAAGTGTCATGGGGAATGCAGGTAGCAAAATATAAAACCAAGGGGTTCACATGGTCTGAGTCCCAAGCCCCTATGTTCCAGGCTCTTCCCCGTGCCTGCCAATTAAATATCTGCAAAGACTAAATGGAAATTTAAGGGACGTGTCCAGTTAGCTCTCTAGAAGAAAAATCAGAGTGTCTGGAAACAGCAAGGGAGTAAGAGAAGCTGTAGGGAACCAGGGAGAAGAAGAGAATGGTTGGATCCATCACTGACGCTCAAGTCATGGGCGCCATGTTGGAAAGTCAGCTCTATAATGGAATGTCAGCCCAACCTGTAGGGGAAAACTCTGAACATACCTGAAAGCTCAGAGCAGTACAAAGCTGACAGTTAATTTATTCATCATAAGAATATAATCATTGAGCTTCTACAAGCATGGCTCTGGCATGTGGGTACCAGGACATTTTCCGAACTGCAACGGGGCCGCCCTGGCTCCCAGGCAACCTCTATTCCAAAAGTCACGCCCACAACCCTCCCCCAGCGCCATCTTACAGCACACAGCTGCGAAGCAAAAAACCGGCAGGAGGGCCCCACAGCTCCCGGAGAATTCTTCGGGACCCAACCAGAGCTGATATCACTAGGAGTTCCCAGATGGGGTAGGTGCTGTCTCCCCACCTTCTCCGGATGGAATCCCAGTAACCATGAGCTTCTACAAGCATGGCTCTGGCATGTGGGTACCAGGACTTTTTCCGAACCGCATGGCTACTTATGCGCTTATGCGGTCACGCAACATTTCCTGATATGCAAAGTGATCAGTGGAAGGTAAATGAACTAGCATTTGTCCCTGAAACTCAGGCTTGAGTGGTGGTGGGAAAATCTGAGCAAAATATAATGCCCAACTGAAAAATATCTGGACTGTGTATTTAATTATGGTGCTATGCCGCCCTGGGAGGGGAAGGGTGTCTGTCCCTCCGCCTGCCCTCCTTTGTGGCAGTGACATGGTGGCTTGCATCTTTTAGAGCCTAATGGACAGCCAGGTATGAAACTGCATTGACGAGGCACGTGGGGTTTCATGGGATAGGGGTGGAATCGGCCCTGCTCCCCGCCATGACAATGCTCCGGGTTGCCATCTTCAAATGCCTCCTCTGGCCTCTGACCAACCATGATCCCAGAGGCACATATGACAATTTCAGAACCCAGGGCCTTCTGGCAATAGTCCCTCTAGGTTTATTACTAAAATATCAGAAATCCAAATTCGTGTGGCTATTGTGGCCACACGACATCATATGCTCTTCATAATCAGCCCTCCGTTGATCATCGATTTGCTCGAGCGGGCCCAGTAACGTCTCCATTGGAGACTTTGTTGTTACTGTGTTTGGCATATCGAATACGTCACGGGGAGCTTGCCAGGCCCTGCCGTGCGGGTGAGATACTCTCGGTAGCTTGCCGGGCTCTCCGAGAGGGACGGAGGAATCGAACTCAGGTCGGCCATGTTGGCTGCATGCAAGGCAAACGCCCTACTGCTGTGCTATCGCTCCAGCCAGCAATGAAAACAAATTATCTAATGATGTCTTTGTGTCAGGTCTGAATGTTGGGTAAAATTCCAAATAACAATCTAGGGTCTTTTGTCATAATATTGAATGTGATCGACATAGAGAGAGAGAGTAAAGTGGAAATCTGCCACACAGGCGAGGGGTGGTGTGTGTGGGGGGGTATACTGGGGTTCTTGGTGGTGGAAAATGTGCACTGGTGAAGGGACGGGTGTTTGATAATTGTATGACCGACCAAGACTTGAACTGAAAGGCTTTGTGACTGTTCTCACGGTGATTCAATAAATAAATAAATAATTTTTAAAAGGATTGAAAATTAAAAAAAGAATATAATAATTGTCCTCTTCCCTTTTTGAGAAGGTTGTCTACTTTATTAAGATCACAGGTGTAGGAGAGGCCAGAGCAATAGTACAGAGGGTAAGGCATTTGCCTTGCATGCGGAAGACCCAGGTTCAATCCCCGGTATCCCATATGGTCCCCCAAGTACTGCCAGGAGTAATTCCGGAGTGCAGAACCAGGAGTAACTCCTTAACATAGCTGGGTGTGGCAAAAAAAGAAAAAAAAGCAAAAAAAATCACAGGTGTAGGAGCAGGGGATGAGCTCAAAGGGCTCTGCTAGGAATCCACTCAACTCTAAATAGCAGAACATGTGTCAAGTATCCAGGTTTATAAAGCGCTTGGGTGGTGGGGTCGAGGAACCTGCACATCTGGCTGGTAAGACAACTTTTATATTGCCCATTGCCAATCAAACACCCAACTGACTGAATTCTCTGAAGCATGTCCATCCTAAATCACCTTAACTCAGTTCTGATGTGATCACCCAGCCTTCTCACCAAGAGAGCAGCATCTTCTCTGGCCTGTCACTCACAAGTATACCTCATTTCTGAGGGCCAGAGAATAACATGCTTCTGAGGATCCAGAGAGTGAGATATTAGACTCACCCCATTATTGGATACTCTCCCAAGAGGATTCAGCAACCTAAGAGCATATTTGATGAAAAATATCAGTTGGAGTATTCTACCTCCATCGACTCTCCATGTGCTCATGTTACCTTCCCTACTATGAACCCGACAAACTAGATAAAATTATACCCACTTCACAGAGGGAGAAATGGAGGAAGGAAAAGAATAGCACAAACTGCCAAGGTCCCTTAGCTTGTAGGTGATGGTTTGCACTTTGAATCTGGTTCTCAGGCTGCCAAACCCATACTCTTTGTCACCCTGCTGTCTTGTATTTAAAATTATTCCCCAGCTGCTCCAGAAGTACCAAAAATGTTTTCAGAACATCAGGAGGGGTCAAGTTGTGTTAAGAAAGACACCAAGCAGATCTCACTGACATAGTTCACTGTCGGACCATTGAAATATGTATAAGACCCTTCTTCCATGGGAGCGAAATTTCCGTTTTAGGCTTTCCTGTGAGCTGATAATTAGCACCATCTATAGTCTTGCTTCCTTGGAGGTGAAGGGTGGGATGCAGAAGCTTCTCGACTTCTTCCAGTGAGCAGTCAGTCTCTTCTACTTATCAGAATGGGTATCTGTTGATCCCAACCCTTACCGCAGGGTTCCTTGTTAACTGCAAATACCATGTTTTTATTATATCTGTTATTTGTTGAGCAGACACTCCCTAGTCCCCGGCTCCCACTCTGCAGAGAGTGATTTGCTGTTGAGTTGGGGCTACATCACTCCTGGGTGGGGGATGTCAGAGCATATGAGTAGGTTCTTGGCTGCGTCCGCATGAGCTCCCTAACTCCCTATGGCCCATGGGCCACTCTCATTACAGACTCCAGAAAAACCATATGTGGAGACCCAAGAGAACACTGAACTTGCCATCCATGCTCAGGCCTGGGTTTGATACCCAATACCATATTGTTCCCACTAACCAGGAGTAGTCCCTGAGAACTACTGCGTGTGAACCCCTCACCCCCCCAAAAATAAATGTTGGTTTTCATTTTATTACCCATTGTTCTTTTTCCCTGGAGGGAGCCTTCTGTTCTTGTTCTTCCCCCCCCCCCCCCATTTTTATTGAGGTTCCGTGACTTACGGGACTGTGAATGAGAGTACATGCACATATCATGCCAACACCAGACCCACCGCCAAAGTCCCTCCTTCCCTTCATTATTGTACTGGGGACCCCATCTGTGCCCCTCCCCCCAATCAGGTAAGCTCAGTTCTGTAGATCCACCTCCAGTTTTCTTTCTTTCTTTCTTTCTTTCTTTCTTTCTTTCTTTCTTTCTTTCTTTCTTGGTTAAACCCAGCGATCCACAAGGGTTACTCCTGGCTCTGCTGTCAGAAATTACTCCTGGCGGTACTCAGGGGACCATATGGGATACCGGGAATCGAACCTGGGTTGCCTCCTGCAAGGCAAATGCCCTACCCGTTGTGCTATTGCTCCAGTCCCGACCCACCTCCAGTTCTATTGCTGTTGTTTGGTTTTATTTTTTCCTCCCTTAGTATGTCTTTTTTTTTTTTAATATCCCTAATGTGACAGGGAGAGAAAATGCTTCTTTTATTTCATCTCAAGGGGCTGGCCTAGATGTGATGGGAGCCAGCCCAGGCGGTGACTGAGATAAGCTGCTGATGCTTGCCTGGTGCACGAGCGCTAGAGGAAGGAGGGCCCTGACTTGGAGCACAAGCGCTGGGATTGATTATTGATGCCTGCCCTGGGTGCACAGCCACCTTTCATCTCTGTTCCTCCTCAGGTCCCTCCTTTGCTGGCCCCAGGATCTAACATCTGGGCTCCCAGGAGCCTCTCAGGCCAGTCTGTGGTCCTGGTGCCCCGACACAGACGGAGCTAGACAGAAACCGGATCTCCTGTGAAAGAGCCGGGAGACTTGGAGGCCAGGGGTGCACAAGCGCTGTGGGGTTAGGGTCAATGAGGGCTTTTCTGAAATTCCTCACATTTTCCTCAGAGTCTTGGGAAGTGGCAGCTGTGGCGGGGAAGCTGGCGGGCTGCTTCCAGCACACACTCCCTGGCCCACCAACTGGCAGGGAAGCTAAGCCAGCAAAATCTGGGACTTTAAAGAATAAAGCTGATTGGGCATTTTGGCGGGAGGGGAGAGTTGGCAGCCTGGGGCTCTTTCAGGGCAGGTGCAAATCCTCGTAAGGGGGAGACGAGGACCATTTGGTCCAGGAAACTCAGTTGTTAGACCTGTAGTCAATGTGAGCCGAGCAGGAATCAAAGCAGGGGGCCATCGAGGCTGCCATTGGTCCAAGCATGGCTCCCGGAGGGGGGGCGGATTTGATTGGCCGTCCCTCTCCCACCCCAGAGATTACTTTAGAAACTATTCCCCCCGCCCCCCTTTGCCAAAACACGCTCACACCTGGCACCACGGCTCTTTCTACAGCCCTGGGATTGAATGGCCAATCTGCATAGTTTAGAGCAGCTTAGAAAACATAGATGCAAAGATTAGGCGATAGAAGAGAGGATGTCTGCTGAAAAAGTCAAGAATCCTCCAGCAATGGGAAAAAAGACAGAAGGGCCAGGAGTTAGCTTGGGGTAGAAATCCTTGCGGGATCTGTGCCTTTGCCTGCCCACTGTCCTTGAGGTCTGAGCACCCTGAAATTGGTCAGGTCAGGGTTTGTGCCAACTTGGATGGGTTGCCAAGGCTACCAGGTCCTCCCCGAGACCGGGCTTCTGGAAGGACCTCAGTGGCCCTTAAGAGATGGGGGAGCAGCCTGCTGGAACAGAGATCCCCATTGATGGGTGCATGCAGGGAAGTGCCTCAAATAGGAAGGAGAAATGAGAGGTTTGTTAGTTGCTCGGGACTGGGGTCTGGTTCTCCATTTGATTGCTATTGATGACAATTTCTTGGGGACTCGTTGCACCCGACATTGTCCAGTGTCTTGCTCATGATGTTCTCCTCCACCTCGTGCCATAGCCCTCAACTCAGGCCTATAATTTCCCCTCCTTTGAATGCCAACTCTGAAGTATGCCCAGAATCAGACAGCCCTGGACTTTGTCTACTTCTGTCTACTCTGTCTATTGGAAGGTAGCCGATGTGAGGAATGGGAGCCCAGGACCCTAAAACTCTCTCTCGGGTGCTGGGTTATGTAGAGCGGTGGTTCCTGGGGGCATTGGGAGGGGAGCAGAGATTCTATGACTGGACCCCACCCAATCTGAAGAGTTTCTGATTTACTCCACTTGGAATGGGCCCCACTTTCCTGGTGATGCTGATTCCATATGTTCAGGGACTCTTTCTTCAGATGCACTGCTTTAGGGTCATGCTGAATGTCCACAGCTGCCCCCTAACTATGTCTTTGTCTTTCACCCCAAAGATGGGAACATCCCTGGTTGGTGGGTGCTTTCCTTCAAATTCAGGAATTTGTACCATCTACCAAGTAAGAAGGGGTCACATTTGGCTTGTTTTACCCCAAGCTGTGCAACCATGGGGCGACATCTCTGCCCATTATACCTCAAACTGCACATACATACACACACACACACACACACACACACACACACACATGCACGCACTAGAGCCACAGCTTTGGGGCTTGCTCTGGTTGCTGCCCAAGTATTCCTGAGATCAATACCTTCTTCCCAGCGATCAATTTACCCCACAGAAAAGGCCTCCAAGGCAGGGGTGGCCGTAAGAAATCATAGCCCCTGAAATCATAGCTGGAGCAGAGACAAGCCCAAAAGGGCCTTAAAAGCAGACCCATAATCCATGTTGGACCTCAACATCGCAAACTAGAAATAGCACAGTCTCCGGAAGAGTCAGCTGGGAAGGAGAAGAGCAACTTCAGCCTCCTTCCTCAAAGAGCCCTGGTGGGCATGGGGGTGCCAGATTCACCCTCAGACACAGCAGGGAAGCTGCTGAGAAGCTAACTCATGTCAGTGAGTGAAGATCATAGCCTGGAATGTTCTCCCGGCACCAAACAACCAGCTCCATAACCTCTCAGAGAATGACTTTGAGAGATCCCATGATGAGGTTGTTTAATGAGCTCAAAGAAAGGATGTGCAGGGGCTGGAGCAATCGCAGGGCAGGTAGGGCATTTTCCTTGCACACAGCCGACCCAGGTTTGATACCCAGCATCCCATATGGTCCCCTGAGCTCCGCCAGGGGTAACTCCTGAGTATAGAGTCAGGAGTAACCCCTGTGCATTGCTGGGTGTGACTCAAAAAGCAAAAAAGAAAGAAAGAAAGAAAGAAAGAGAGAGAGAGAGAGAGAGAGAGAGAAAGAAAGAAAGAAAGAAAGAAAGAAAGAAAGAAAGAAAGAAAGGTGCAGATTCAAGAAAGTTTGAGGGCAAAATTGAGAACCTCATGGCCGGAAGTGACAGAACCAAAGAATGTGGTAGGGGATATTAAAAAAAAGAAGAAGAAAAGAGGGGGCTGGAGTGATAGCACAGCGGGTAGGGTGTTTGCTTTGCACACAACCAACCCGGGTTTGATCCCCAGCATCCCATGTGGTCCCCCCAGCACCACCAGAAGTAATTCCTGAGTGCAGAGCCAGGAGTAGTGCCTGAGTGCTGCCAGGTGTGACCCAAAAAGAAACAAAAAAGAAGAAAAGAAAAGACTCTGTGGGAGGCATTTGGCGAAGAGTAGAAAACAGCCAAGGAAAAAATCCAGTGTTATTTCTTAAAAATTTTTTTTTTATTGAATCACAGTGAGGTACACAGTTACAAGGTTGTTCATGATTGGGTTTCAGTTATATAATGTTCCAACACTTGTGCCTTCAGCAATGTTCATTTCCTACCACCAATGTCCCCAGTTTCCCTCCCCCATCCCCACCTGCCTCTGTGGCAGGCACTTTTTTCCTTCCTTCCTTCCTTCCTTCCTTCCTTCCTTCCTTCCTTCCTTCCTTCCTTCCTCTCTCTCTCTGTCTCTCTCTCCCCTTTGGGGCATTATAGTTTGCAATACAGATACTGAAGGGTTATCACGTATATCCCTGGACCTATTTCCAACACTCAGTTCATGTCCAGAGTAAGTGATCATTTCTATTATTGTCATACTGGTCCCGTCACTAGCCTAAGTGTCCTTTGCTCCCACACTCTTGTGGCAAGCTTCCAACCATTGAGCAGTTCTCTAAATCGAGTGAACTTTAAAGTGTGATGCAAGAAGCCTCTAGAAGAAAACAGTAGAAGATGGAGAAAGGTTTGAACATGGAGGAGTTTGTCTTCCGCCTGTGACTTGGCCTCTCCCTGGGTCCAATTGGTCCAGAAATAGAACTGGGGACCAAGGAGTTTTCAGAGAGATGTGAGCCAGAAGTCGCTAGCATGGTGTGCCTCTAGTTCTCACAAGACCGGTGGCGTGCAGAGGGGGGATGGGAGAGGGAATTGTCCTGATCACTCTCTGCAAGAGGAGGGGGTTCTGGTGCAGGGCTGGTGGCCTCAGCCAGAGAGAGATGGCTGATGGCCTCACCCTGTGCCAATACACTGGCATGAGCTCTTGCAAGTGGAGAAACTGCTTTTCCAGAGACCTGGCACACTTTTCTTGTTTGGCCCCAAACTCTAGTCTGGAAATTTCTCTTTGGGTTTTGCTCCTAAGCAGGATGTCGCAGTGGAGGTCAGGTTTAGGTGTGCATGTGTGTGCGCATGTGTTTATGTGTGTGTGTGTGTGTGTGTGTGTGTGTGTGTGTGTGTGTGTGCTGGGACCCAACCCAAGGCCTCGTGCTTGGGAATCATGTGCACCAACCTCTGGCAAACTCTCAAGGGGGCAGTGGAGACCCTATCCAGTCACATGGCCCCTTTGCCTTTTCACCAAAGGGCTTCAGCAATGCCGATGGGATGCCTTTATATTTTCTTCCCAACAAGTATTGAGGCTGCTTTCATATTCTAACAAGTTTCCTCTTCATTCCCCTGACTTGAATGTCTGCCTTGAGCTTTCTTGTTCGGGCTGTGTCTGCAGCACCCAAAGCCATACCGCTTTGCAGGAATTGCTCCATGGTTGATGGCGAATAGATAGATGCACGGAGTAATGGATATGGCCAGGAGCACTCTAGAGGGAGGCTTTGGAGCACCTGTGTGTAAGACTTGTGTTTTGGGGGCCATACCTGGAGTCCTAGAACCAGGAAACAAGGTTATTAACATGCAGGGCCACTCTCTTAAGCCCTGTGCTACCTCTTTAGTCCAATTATTTTTTAAAAAAATAATTAATCCCACCATCAACAGAGCCATCTTTCTGGGGGTGCCTTCCTGAGTGTGCCAGGCCCTGTTGCTCTACCGTGAGCTTCCCCAGACCCCAGTCACCACCATGGGCAGCCAGTGTCCCCCGAGAACCACCATGTCCAGCACCAAAGAGCCGCACTGGCACTGTGCAGAATTGAGCACCCACAAGAGTGGCCTGCCCGGCTGTCCACAGCCCCCCCCACCTGCAGCACCCCCAGAACCACAGGGATTGACCCCTATTTTAAAAAAATACACAGGGAGTGGAGAGATAATGTAAAGAGACAGAGCATCTACTTTGCTCATGCCAGGTGCCCCTGAGTTGGAGAGCCAGCCTGGAATTTCATGCCCCATTTCCCACCCCAGCCCAGCTGGTAGCCCTGGTGAGGGCCCCCAGTCCTGCTGGGCAGAGCACTGAACCATCTGGTGCAGGATCACCAGAGCAGCTCCAGGTCCCTAAGTACAACCGGGGAGACTCCCCACCACGCCACTTAAAGATAGGCTATAACTGCTATCTTCCAACCTGGCAGACAAGAAGTGCGCGTTAAACATAGCCTGTTCAGCACACATTAAGTTTGAGTCGTGTCAAAAGGACAAGCAGAAATATACCAGCCAGAACTTATGAAAGAGGAAGAGTGGGGAAAAATATCAGTTGAGTAGGAGGGGATCAAAGTTAGGCATCCCCAAGAATCAAGAGTCCATCGCATGACACGTATCAAGAATTCCAATTTATAATTTTTCAAATGTCTGGACATAGACCGACATAAATAATTTTGATTACATGGCACAATTATAAATGCAGATTTGGGAAGACTGAAATTGATCAACATTATCTGGATTGACGATAAGCCCATAATGTAGCATAATGGATTTTTAAAATGCGGCATAAATCTGCTTTAAAAAAAAATCTCAGCAGCCCGACTTCAAGACACATTAAAAACTGCCACCAGTTCCTGAACTCGGATGTCCCTGACAGCACCTTGCAGACTCAGCAAACGCAGGACTTGACATGGATGCCCCACAGTGGCGCCTCTGAAGACAGGGTCAAGGATTTGGCAGACAGAGCACACGTCTATTTGCTGGGAGTGAGTCGATGATTTTCTCTTTGGAAAACAAGAAAGAAGAAGGGAATGTCCCTCCTGACTCTTTGCTTCCAGAGGTAGAACCATTTCATGGGAAAAAGTTCAAAGACTACAAGTTAACGGTCTCTTTTCCAGCAAAGGCAGACCGACGGGACTGCCAGTGACAGAGAGAGACTTTGGGCGCGTCAATTAGCCGGAGCTATTCATTCTAGCAAATTCTCCGCCTTTGTCCCACGGGGGAAGTGCGACTGCTTTTGGAGGCCAAAGCAAATAAGTGGGTTGGATTAATCCCTGAATTGAAGGCTGAAGAAATTCTGAAGTGAATGAAGGAGGATTTGAGGTGCCTTGTGACTTGTCTCTCTCCATACTCCTTAATAGCCAATTTAGAATCGTGCTGGGTTATTCACTACCCCTATTATCCTGGTGCCAACCTCTGAAAATTGCTATAAAACAAAAATCTATTAAGAAAAAACAAATATTTCAATTAGACCCGTTACAATAGATACATGCCACACAGCTATTGTGTGTTGGGCCCAAGGAGGAGGAATTTCAAATTTTGCTGAATGTACATTTAGTTTGAAAATGCTTGTGATCTCACCAGAAGAAGAACCCTTAAGAAATCACAACCCAATAAAAAAGAAAAGGGGAAAAATCAGCAAGATAGTTTAAAGATTCTGTATTTAGGTATTTAATTCCATGTGATTCAATATATGGTGAGAAAGTTGAAAATTCTGGGAGTGGAGAGATAGTGTAGCTGGTAACATGCTGGCCTTACAGAAGGCTGACTCAGGTTCTATCCTGGGAACCCCACTGGGTCCTATTAACTATGCCACGAGTGATCTCTGAGCACAGGGCAAGGAGCAAGCCTTGAGCAGAGCCTGGTGTGACCCCAAAACAAAAAAAACTAGAGAAGAAAGATAAAAGTTCTTCAGTAAAAGTGACCAAATCTAATGTTTAATATTTGTTAAGAAGGACTGCTACCTGTAAATGTTTACCACTGGAAGTGTTGGTTAGGAATGCAAGTTGTAGTGAATATTGGGGTAGATGTTATCTGAAATAAGTGATTGAATAAATGAAGGAAGGATCTTCATGTTGCTAGAGCTAGATCATCTTTGTGAAGAATCCATGCAAATAACCTACAATAGAAAAATGATGGGCTGGAGCGATAGCACAGGGGGTAGGGCATTTGCCTTGCACGGAGCCAACATGGCCAACCCGAGTTCGATTCCTCAGCCCCTCTCGGAGAGCCTGGCAAGCTACCAAGAGTATCTCGCCCGCACGGCAAAGTCTGGCAAGCTACCCGTGACATATTCGATATGCCAAACACAGTAACAACAAAGTCTCACAATGGAGATGTTACTGGGCCCGCTAGAGAAAATTGATGGACAATGGGAGGACAGTGACAGTGACAAAAATGATGTAATAAGGGAAAATGGGGTTGCTACCCTGTTCTTCTGGTACTCCGATGATTCTTAAGTTGTGCCTCTTGAATTCATCCCCAAGGTCTCTGATTCTCCCTAGAGCTATTTTGAAGTATTCTCCCATTGTATGTTGTTCCCTGTATGTTTTTTGTAGCTCAATTTCAAGCTCATTGATTCTATCTTCGGCTGTTTTCATTCTTCTCTTGAGAGCATCTACTGAGTTTTTAATTTCATCAACAGAATCCTTTATTAGTTATACTTCTGTTTATAGCTTTCTTATTTCTGCTCTCATTTCTTCCTGTATTTTATTGGCTGTTCATTCCACTTTTTTTCATGTCTTACTTTAATTTACTGGATGCCTGTTGCACCATTTCTTTGAGCTCATTGAACATCCTGGAAAATGGCAATAAACATGTCACAGTTACGTAGAATGTGCTAAGCATTGTTCTGAGCCCATCACACAAGGTAGTTCATTAAATTCTCGTGGAAGACACTCATGAAGTAATTCCATCTCCGTTGACGACAAAAGAAAAGTGACTCTCAACAGGAGAAGGCAAATGTCCTGAGATCTCAAAACTGAATGTAATGTGACAACTGAAAGTCAAAGCTGAATTCAACCCAATGGAGAGGTAGGACGCAGAGATGCAACAGTGCGGGATGAGAATCTAGGACCGAATCAATTTTTTCTCTTTTCAGTAAGGCCAGGCCCACACCCGGAGCCATCCCCCATGTGGGACTTCCGGGAGCCCATTGATCATTGAGCCTGGAGAAGAACTCAGCTTCAGAAGCCCATGTCCCCCGCAGGGCCCTTCGCTCTCCTCACACCACCGCCACACTCCCAACTTCTCCCTAGAACCATGGACAGCAACCGGGAATCCAGGGTTGTGGACTGTCTTCTCCTGGCTCCAGGAGAGAGGTGATGGAACTCTCACTCAGGAGGGACTCGGGTCAGCACCCCCAGGCTTTGATGAAGAGAGGCACCTGGTTCTGGCTGTGGTTTCTGCAGAAGCAACCCTCGTCCATCACTTCACGTGTAGTCCTGGACACCACAGTGGTTTGGCAACCTCAGCAGGCCTTGACTAGCCGAGCATTAGCAGAACCTGCTGGCGGGTTTTCAATGCCCCTGGGACACCTGGTTGAGCCCTCAGAGTTCCACCTAGGGCTGACTCAGAGCTCCAAACTAAAGCCCAAGTCCTTGCAAAGGGAGGAATTTGTGTCTAGGAAAACTCTTGACATAAACAGATGCTTGGGAGTCAGATATTTCATCTTCCAGGCAGTATTTATCACCTTAAAGTTCTTCTAAAGGCACTAAGAGAACAGTTACCAGCACATTCTTCTTGAAATTGGTTCTAGAAGCATCTTAATCTCCTTGGCTTTCTACTTCCTCCCATCACACAGACTCCTTTAGTGACATTTATCAATGTATTCATTGACTCAAGCCTTTCCTGAATTTCAACAAGCTGTCCCCACCCCATCTTCAGAATATTGTAAATGACCTTAACATAAATCATCTGTGGCCCTTCTGCCTTTTCTTTTTTAAATTTAAGTTTATTTAATTTTCATAAAGTTATTCACAGTAATTTAGCACATTCAATATTCCTACACTAATCCCACCACCAATACACCTTCCCACTGCCATTATTTTGGGGTTTCTCTACACCACCCACGCTTGCCCCCAAAGCAGATCCTAAATAATTTCCTTCGCTTTGATTGTTATGAATTAAAAATGATCCAAGAAAGTTAGAGGAAAGTGTGTGAAGACTGTTGTATCTCACCCTGGAGTCATTAATCTCTTGTATAAGAGATTATGAGCATGTTGTTACTGATTGAGCCTTGTGTTCTATTATAGAATATTAGCATAGAGTATGAAAATCCAGGAATTCTAAGATCTTAAATAGGGTGATACAGCTGGAGTTAAATTTTTAATTGGATGGTGCTTTTGGGGTCTGGAGGCATCTCTGCTCTCTTCCGAGATTTATTTGTGAGTCTCTGGATCATGGCCATTAATGAACTCATTTGGCACCCGAGGAAGTTGGTGGATATGACTGCCAGGCTCCTGGAAGAATAGAGAGATGGCTGGAGGTCACCAATTCATGATTCCCTAAGATCTTGGAGATTTTGGTCACAAAACCTGCATACTGAGTTTTCAGCAAATTTATTCTTATGCGTGAGGTAGTCCCAAGCCTTCTGCCTTTTCTGAGTGTAATTTTTTTTTTCTTAAACGCACTGCTTGTTCTTGTTTTTGCTCATTTCCTCTCTTCCCTTCTCTTTTATTGTGGGGAGGGCCAGGAACTGACAGTTGGGCTGGGGTCCCAGGGATGCACTTAGTCGTGTGGGGCTGGCCTAGCCACGGAGCTCCTGGCCTCATGCTTCCCAGGCAGGTGCTCTCCCTCAGAGTCATGTCCCCATGTTTAAATTCTTTGGAGACAGGAGCTAAGCATGTGTTCTCATTCTTCAGGCCCAGCCCCCAGTTTCTGGCATCTGCAAGCTGACCCGTAAAGTTGTTTTCCGTTCTATTGGGTGGATCAAGTTATTAGCGGTCCCTCCTGGCCATCTTTTTCATACACTTGTCCCTGTGTTCTCCTCTCCACCTGCCAATCAATTAATCAAAGCATATGTTCATCCATCCATTGGTCCATCTGTTCATCTGCCCGTCCTTCCGTTTTCCCGACCGTCCACCCGTCTAGGCTATCATTCTCCCATTTCTCTCCCTTATCGGTTCAGACAAAGCCACTGGGTGCACTCACCAGACAGGACCAATGACAAAGATTTCCTGCTTCTTCCTTCCTTCCTTCCTTCCTTCCTTCCTTCCTTCCTTCCTTCCTTCCTTCCTTCCTTCATTCATTCCTTCTTCCTCTGGACCTCTCCTGATTTTCCTCTGTCTACCATCTCCCGGCTGGCCTGTCCTGTGTACCTTTCTCCTCCCTCCGGAGACTTATCTGGAGGAAGATGAGATGACTCTGGAGGCTGGTGAGGGGAGAAAATAGCCTGGTGACAGCTTGGGTCTGGGGACAGATGAAAACCTTTGCCTCCAGCACAGTTCGGGGAAGCCCGCGCTGTGAGCTGATGGACGTTCTGACTTGTTGAGGGTGAAATCAATTAAAGTACATCCAATCCAGAATTCATGCTTCCTCCGAGTGACAAATCTGCGTTGGAAACTGAGAAACACAAAAGGAGAAGAATGTCTTTGACCTCTGGGAGGCCGGCTGTTCTTGCTGTCAGGGGACCCAAGCCCTGAGTGAGATGCGTTCATGATGAATGAGAGCAGCCAGCCAGGATCCCCCCTCAAAAAAAACGGGGTGAAAAGGTTACTGAAGTGACCCCAAATGGGAGGAATTCAACCCCACATGAAAATAGATGAACTCCGCTCCAGCTCAGAATGGTTCCTGCTTTTGTGGTTTGCCTCATAGTTTGAGGCAGAGGGGAGCACGATTTGGGGTATTTTGCTGACACTCGGGGTATACTCAACTTCCGGTCTCCAGAAAGTATGGGAAACTGTTGGCAAGCCCCTCTCCTCAAGGGGGTCTGGAGATGGTCTCCGGAGGAAAATTAAGTAAGTCCTGCTTTTCCGGAAGCCGTGCCGGGTTCCGTCATCTCAGGGATTGAGCAGCAGCGAGCAAGGAGCTGACTGGAAAGGTCTGGAAGTTTCCCTGGCAGACTCAATTTGCCACCCCACCCTGCCTTTTTGTTATTTTTCTTTTGGTTCTGCTTTTGCTGCAAAGGTGGCAAACCTTTGCCTATTTGTAGAGGTTCCTGAGAAGTTGTTTCTGCCAGGGCGGAGAGAGAAGGTTTTCTTCTCACTTTGGCCAAGTCCCGGGTCCTTGGAGTTGGCTGTTTCCTCCTCCCCGTGGCCTCGCTCCTGATGCCACATCTCCCTTATCGCAGGGAGGGGGCCTTGCTGGCCGCTGGCATCTGTCTCAGCCCCGGTGAGGGTCAGCTCACAGGAAGGGGAGAAAACAGCACCAGACCAGCACAAGGAGTTTCTCTCTTCCACAGAGCTGTGGAGACAGCTTTGTTTGCACATTATGAGGTTTTCATTGGGGTGGAGGATGGGGGTTCCCTGAGCCTCATCCATCTACGAATGTAAAAACACACAGAGATACGAAGAGTGACTCTTGAAAAACCTGAGTCTAGGGGAGAAAAGCTGTGTTTTTAATTTAATTTATTTGCTTGTTTTTAATCCTAGAAAAGTGAATTTTAGTGGGGAAGGGGTCAGTTATCCATAGGGCACCTTGGGCAATCTTTGTTATCTGGGGGAAATCACCACGGCCTCTCATGGTGAGAGGACAGTCCATCGGCATCTAGCACCCTACACTCCCTGAACTTCTACTTCTACTTCAAGGGCCTGAGGTCAGCACTCTGAGGTTCGGCACTGGCCCTCCAAGAACCCAGGGGGACCCGAGAAAAAAGAGTTCACCAAGACCCTTAGAAAAGAACTTACAAATGGCTCCAGGCATAACTTTCCCGGTGCTTTTCTTTTTCCACCAGCTTAAGGCGAGGCGCCTCAGGCCAGTCTTGACCCGCTGCAAATCCACAGCCAGGCCCAGACGCATTGCAAACCAAACCACTCGACACTTGTACTTTCCGCTCTTGCCAGAACGTTCTGGGGCAACAGAAGAGTCGGAGGCAAACACCGTCTGTTTTTTATTCATTTATGCTGAAATCGTTGAAACGTTCCTTTTTTTCCCCTTTTCTTTTCTTTTCTTTCTTTCTTTTTTTTATGAGCCATTTGATGTCCCAAAAGCCTTTGGAGTCACATTTACAGCCCTTTAAAGAGCTCATTCCTCTTCGAAGCAGGAAGTCACTTTGTGAGCAGAGCAAACAGCCGAACCTTGGAAGAGGGGGAAAGAGGGGGACCCTCCCTCCAGGACCCCCATACTCAGGAGCCGGCCTTCAGCCCCTGAAAGCTACTCTCTGGGGCAGAAGAGCAGATGGACCCAACTGGAAGGCAGGGACCACTGGGCTTGCTTCAGGCAGGCAATGTGTGGGGACCCAAGTAGGGCAGGGCAGCAGCCCTGGCTCCTTCTAGAACTTTCTCCCGAATTTCTCAACCCCCCCACCCCCCCTCACTATACCCCCCACACCCAGGCTCATCGTCATGTGGGAAATGAAGGGGAAATTCCTCTCTTGGCCTTCAAAGTCCTTTCAGCTCTTCTTTTTTCTACTTTTCAAACATTTTCATTTGGTTATAGTCAAGGTCATATGGTTACCATGGCACTAACTCAAGGCACAAAGTTATCACACCCCAAACCACCAAAGTACCAGTGTCCTCCCTCCACCAAGGCCCTCCTGTTCCTTCGTGTTCCCCACCCCACCCCACCCCCTCGCCACACCCGCTGCTGTCATCTGAGTTTTGTAATCCAAGGCCAAGGGGTGATTATGATTGGATGCTGTGTATTCCCTTGCTTGGTCTCGCCATTCCTCATTATCGGTATTTGCCCTTCTTGCTCTTGTTTTGTTGACACGATGTGCCCTAGTTTCAACCACATTGTTCCTTTTGTACAGCTGCATAGACTTCCATGGTGTAGAGATTCTACAGTGTCTTCATTCCTGACTCTGCTGTTGGACATTGGGGGCACTTAGCTTCTTCCCTTCAGGGTCTCTTCAAGACATCTGGGTCTGGGTTAGGGGTCCACGGAGGGCTCCGCTGGGGAGGTGGCACTGCCAGGGGTGGGCCGTCCCAAGCTGGTCTGTGATGTCTCCACCACAAAGATGTCACCTAAGGACACATTTCACAGCATGTGTCCTCCTGGGTAAATGATCTCAGTAAGAGATCCAGCCATGTGGCATCAACCGCCAAACACCCCAAACACCCCAAACTCAGCTATGGATTCCACACTCCTGTGAGCAGCATCCCCGGGACAGTAGCTAACAAAGGATGGGTGTGAACACACACAAAAGGAAAGGCACCCTGAAGCCAGCCCCCACTCCCACCACCCTCGACCCCCACCCCACCCCAGGCTCCAAGTGTGATGGCGATTCCTTCAGAGCCTTTACTGATACCTGACCGCAGGGGAAGGTTCAGCAGGACAGTTAATGTACAAATCAAAGTCATGTGAACTGATGCACAATGAAAGAAAAGAAAAAAGGGCCAGGAAGATAGTATGGTGGTTAGTGCGCAGGCCCTGCATGTGGCCAACCTATTCCCATCTCTGGTACCATGTAATAACCTGAACTTTACGGGGTTAAGCCTGGAGACCCCTGAGCATGGCGGGGATGGCCTGAGGGGAACCCCAGCACCTCAGGCCTTTGCATAGGACCACTAGTTTGGTTGACTACTGCCCCAGGCCTCGGGACCCCCCACTTAAAAAAATTAAAGTCAAATGAAAGACAGATGAGCTGAGTTACTCATTATCTGACTGAGGGCAGTGTGGATATTTGACCAATCATTTCCGGTTTTTCCTTTTGCCTTACCCTGTTCTTTTGTGATTTTATTTTATTGAGGGACCACACCTGGCAGTGTCAAGGGGCTCCTCTTGGCTCTGTGAGTGGGGGGTGGGTCTTTCATGGTGGTGCTCTGGGGAGTGGAACATGCCTGGGTTTGAATGATTGAATGTGACTCTCTCTCTCTCTCTCTCTCTCTCTCTCTCTCTTTCCTTTTTGAGTCGTACCCAGTGATGCACAGGGGTTGCTCCTGGCTTTGCATTCAGGAATCACTCCTGACAGTGTTCGGAGGACCATATGGATGCTGGGAATTGATCCCTGGTTGGCAGAGTGAAAGGCAAATGCCCTACCCACTGTGCTATTGCTCCAGCCCCCAGAACTTGAGTCTCTTGCATGTAATGCACAAAGTCCCGCCCTCACACAGTCCCACCCTCTGAGCCACCTCCCTAGGGCCCCTATTTTATTTTTTTTCTTTTTGCTTCACACCCGGCAATGCTCAGGGTTTACTCCTGGCTCTGTACTCAGGAATCACTCCTGGCAGTGCTCAGGGGACCATACGGGATGCTGGGAATCGAACCCGGTTTGGCTGGCCACGTGCAAGGCAAACGCCCTACCCGCCATGCTATTGCTCCAGCCCCTAGGGCCCCTGTTTTTGCTTGGCTTGGTGTTTGCTTTGCACAGCTAACATCACACCTTCCCATCTGTGACCATAATAATCATCTCCTCTGCCCAAAGGCACTTTCACATCCCCTGGCTTTTGCATTCTGAAACCAGGGCTTATCCTGTAGTGGCTGCATTCAGGGAAGTGTCTGAGTCTCCCTGCTACCCGATTAAGACAAACGAAGCCGAAGTCCCATCTGGTCTCAGACTAAGACGTGCGAAAGTTTCCCCTCCTTACTGCAGATCCGCTTCCTAGCATGATTCCTGTATCTCTCTGTGCCACAGTCCCCTGAAAGGCAGGTGGCATTTGGGCTTTTATTGTTGTTGCTGTTCCCACCTTCCTTGTGGTTGCATTGTCCTGCACTCGCCTATGCATCACTTTTGCTGCACTCCAGGGGACTTCAGGGGACAGGGGTACGGCAGCCGTGCTAGAGATCAAACTCATGGCCTCACACCTGCAAGACAGGGGCTCACCCCAGCCAGGTCCCAGGGAGTTTCCGGAAGTGCCGTGTAAGTTAGCCTGGCAACATCCTTCATAGAGCCCGCTGAAACAAAGACTGAAAGTTCTCTTGCTCACATTAGCCCAACAGGAGAGAGCGGGCTTAGAGTCCGACTCTCGTTCCTCCGGCCTGTGTTCTTCATCAATGGCTCCTTTCGGCCTGGCCTTGCCCTAGCCGAGAGCCAGGCATCTCATGAGACCCTCTCCAGTGCAAAAGTCGAGACTCCCCCCACCCCCACCCGCCTCCAGCGACCACATCTTCCCAGGATGGGACTTTGGGGATCACAGTGAGAAAAACATGCTGGACCCCAGGTCTCTGAGCCGAGGAGGAAAAATGATGGCCGAGCTCCTGTCACGGATGGTGCTGGGACAGACTTGGCTTGAGGGCAGTCGCATCCTCCCGAAGTTTTAAGAGCCCCAGGAGAGCCGGAGAGGAAAGACAGCTGAACTCGCTGGCAAGTTGAAAAAGACGTATGTTCCCGGGGAGACAGGCCCAGATGGCGTGTGACATGTGTTCATTCATTCAGTCGGCCGCTCTTGAAAGTCCTCTGTGTGCCGGCTCGGGTTCAAGGCACTTGGGTGAGGACTGGGGTGGGGGGTGGGGGCGGGGGCAGCACGTGAGCGGACACCTCCAGGTCACCGCAGAGGCAGGGAGCTGGGGATCAGAGTCTGCTGAGGCTGCAAGTTGGGTCTGTCCTCCGGCACGGGGACTTGGGGGCTTCCCCGCTCCAAGCCTCCACCTCCATATGGGTGAAGCACTGTAGCATGATAGCACTGTCCTTCCCTTGTTCATCGATTTGCTCGAGTGGGCACCAGTAATGTCTCCATTGTGAGACTTGTTATTACTGTTTCTGGCATATCGGATGTGCCACGGGGAGCTTGTCAGGCTCTGCCATGTGGGCAGGATACTCTTGGTAGCTTGCCGGGATCTCTGAGAGGGACGGAGGAATCGAACCCAGGTCAGCTGTGTGCAAGGCAAACACCCTACCTGCTATGCTATTACACCGCTCCAGGTGAAGCACATCTGCATATTCCAGAAATACCTGCCGGGGCCCATCACCCTGGCCCCAAGACCAGATTGCCACCGGCATGGTCACTGTGATCTCCCAGCCACTGTTGGAGCTAATTTGTTTCCCCAACACCGAGTGGCTGGTGCTTGGGCTTGGAGGGGCAGGGGTGATGCTGGGCCCCAGCAGAGTGCAGACCTGGGGCAGTGGGACAGATAGAATCTGGACTTCTCCCACGGTGTCTGCAGGCAGCCTTGCTGCTGAGTGAGGCGGCAGGGACGGAGGGGAGGGGACATGGCCCCCTGGCTGCCCAGTAAGAAAGAAGATGAGTGTCCCCTCTACACCCTGGCAGCCCCTGGCCTTACTTGAAAGACGATACTCTGGGCTTCTCCTTGCTGGGGTCACTTTTGACTATAGCCCGGGGATGGCCGGGGGCAAATGTCCTTCCATCAATTTCCGGCTGTGTTTCCTTTTCTTGGTTGCTGGTGCCCACCCCTGGGTGTGGAGATGAAGTGTCTTCTTCCCTTAAAAGGGGTCAAACCCTCTGCCCTCTGGCCGGTGGTGGAGATTGATGATGTTGTAGAGGACGTGCAAGTTAGGGGCTGGGCGTGCTCCCGTGAAGTGCTCAGGGGAGCCAGGGGCTACTCCTGGGGATACTTGGGTAAGTGGGATGATGGTTCAACGAGAGGATGCAGTTCTGTTTGGACTCTGTGGTGTCAGGGTGCCCCAGGGCCATGCTGATCATGCCTGGGGGTCTCCAGGACTGTGCTCAGTAGTAACTGGGATGTGTGTGTGTGGTGGGGGGGCACATGGCACTGAGCTTGCTGATGATGAAGGTGCCATAGACTCTGGCCACTGATGGTGACGCTGGAGAGAGATACAGTAAAGGGTGCTGGTCAGGTCATGGTAAAGACGACCATGACCAATGACCCCCAATGACCACCTCGGTGCCTGCCCACCTATTCTCCCAAACATTTGCCAGTGCCCCAAAACTCCATTTTATAAGCACTTGCAATAAGGAGAGAAAGCAAGGGTGGGAGAGAATGACTTCCCCAAGGCCCCTGGTAGAAGGAGACCAGCTAATGGCACGTCCTGAACCACAGCACCTGCCGGTAGAGAATGCAGAGTGCTTCCTATCTGTCGGGTCAGCTTCTACGAGCTTTCCTGTTCTTGTCACATTCTGTCTCCGCTCACCCTCTTGGGCTGACACTGACTTCAATTTTCTCTTGCAGTTTCCGGAAGAGAGCCCTGGAGGTCAAGTCATTGGCTGTGGTTGGCTAGTCAACTGGTGGAAGACATGTGGGCAAACAGGACCAGGCTGACTTCTTTCTTTGTATTTACGTGTGTGTGTTGGGGGAAGGAGGGGGAGGTTTGGGCCACACTCAGCAGTGCTCCTGGCTCTGCTCTCAGGGATCACTCCCAGTGGGCTCAGGGGACCAGAGTGATACCAAATTCGAACCTGGGTGGAATGAGTATCAGGCAAGCACCCTACCGACAGTACTACCTCACCAGCCCCCTGTATATTTTCAAATTACTCTCATGCTTTTCTTTGTCATGGAAGGCTGCTGTATTCTGAGTAAAGGCCCTGTGGGGTTCTGAGTGCCAAGGGATTCTCCATCTCTCTTGACCCCGGTGAGGTAAACCCAGGATCTCAGCCCGGTGAGCCGTGCGGAACCAGTGTTCACTGTGTCTGTCATCTGAGGCTGCTTTTCTGGCCCGCCCTTACCTCCCACACCTGCTCGCCGCTACTCTGTTTTGGAGCTAACACACCCAATGTTGCTCTCAACTCCTCCGCTGTATCGATTCATGCCAGCTTCTGTGGATGTGCCTTCTACTTGGACCCTTCATTATGTCTCCGTTTTCCACACATGTCCTCTGGGGATCAGGGAAGGGAGGGGACTCGTCTAAGAGCCCCCAGCCAGTGGGTTGGCGTGACAAAAGTTAAGCCTAGACTTGGTTTCCTCCACTTGCTCCACTTCCTGAAGTCGAGTCTCCCTCAGCCCTACGCCCGGAGAGCCAGAGAGCCCCCAGCAAGTCAAAGGCACAGAGAGGGGAAGGAAACCTCCACAAGGTCAACTTGAATTGCCCAAATAGGCTGACCTACTCGTCAACCAGGAAGTCAGGACTTTCATTCTCGACGTGTCTCATCTCAGGAGAGAAGTCGGGCGCATCCCTGAATTGTTATTATTGCATTTAACCCCTTCCAAGATCCTCCCAAGTATGGGAGCTCTGTCTTACGGGTCTCTGATCGCCTGCAGCTCCTGTGCCCCGCCACACATGTATCAGGGTACAGGCTGAGAGAGAGGGAAGGTTTGAGACTAAGTGTGCGTGCTGTTGGGGATGGTTGAGTCCCAGGCCCCACGTGCCGATCCCATGCTAAACAAATGCCTGTCTCTCCAGCTGACCTCCTTAGCCACCTTCCAACTCCTGGGTCCACTTCTTCCTAGCATTTCCCTGTGGGGTAGTAAATTTTGATCTCCCCATCTTTCCTCCAGTTCGAAAGGATATGAATTCCGTAAATCTTGGCCAGAATGACCATCGGGATGCATGAAATATGACAGGAAGGAGGCTGGGGAGGCTGGGTTGATGCAGAGCACAGCATCCCGGGGTGGGGATGGGCAGAGTCCATGGGGACCCCAGGGCTTCAGAGCTGATCCAAGCTGTGGCCATCCTTAGCTCTCATGAACAGCTACAGCTGTACCCAGGTTCTGAGAGCGTGGACCAGCATGAGAAGCAGAAGAGATGGAGCAGGCAGAATTGGTGATTCTCTGAACGGTCCCTCTCTCCTGCCCTCGGCTCCTGAGAGTTGGGGAGGGAAGGAGACCCATCCATTAGGGCTGACAGGCAGCAGGAAGGACTTAGCTGGGATGGGGAAGGACTTCCTGCAGGAAACGTTATTAAGCTGCGGGATGAGTTATTGAGAGCGGCAACTTCCTGACTCGGTGACCAAGATGGATCGTTCTTGGTGGGCGTGAGTCCTCGACCCCTTGGGCAGACAGGGGTCTCAGCTGTGTCTGCTTCTGAGGTCACTGGAGAACACTTGGTGATGATAAAATGCCCTTTGACAGCGGGTGGTGTGTTCATCTTTTTTCTTTTGATCCCGTAGGATGGCACTATATACATTGTAAAAATAGAAATAAAAGACAGAATGAAAAAAGAAGACCTCCTTCTTACTTGCTCTGCAAAATAAATCCCACTCCCCGTCTCTGCAGGTAACTCCAGGGAACATCTGCAGGCAATCTTTATAAGCTTTACTAAACACACATCTCTCTCTCTCTCTCTCTCTCTCTCTCTTTCTCTCTCTCCCTCCATCCTTGTAGGATTTTTAGTTTTAAAGACAGATGATCAAAAACTACCATTCTTGTTTCAATAGTTGCCAATTCCCCTGTTGACATCATGCCATATTTGCATAGATCATTTTGGAAACAGGAATATCACAGTCTATAAATGGACCTGCCATGAACCCAGGCCCCATCTTTGACTGCTTGCCTGGCAGGCTCTTTCCCAAATGCTATCACTGCAAAAGGCTCTGTCAATGCCCCATCCTGAAAAGGTGCTTCTCGAGGACAGGAGACCCCTGGCTGATGCTGGAGGGACGGGGATGGTCCCCAGAAATGGCACTGTCCTCCAAGTTTGAAGGGTAGGGCATCTGCTCCAGCTTCCCTCACTGGTGTTCTAAGAAGCACTTTGTTTTTACTTAATTTTTAGGAATTTGGGGACTATACCCAACAGTGCTCAGGACTTACTCCTGCCTCTGTGCTCAGGGATCCCTCTTGATGGTGCTCGAGGGGCTTTATGTGGTGTTTGGGTTGGCTGTATGTAAGGCCAGTACCTTGATCCTTGGATTATCTCTCTCTCTTTTAATTTATATTTTATTTTTAATATAAATGTAATATATATATTTGTAAAAAGTAGTTCACAATATTTGATTACATTTAATACTAGAACACCAATCCCACCACCATGACACCTTCTCACCACTGTACTTTGGATGTTTCCATCCTGAACCCCAACCCCTGTCCCAAAGCGGAACCAAAATAATTTATTTTGTATTGTTTGTTATGAATAAACCGTGCAAATGCTCCAGCAAAGTTTCCTTAGAGGAAAGTGTGTGAATATTGCTGTATTTCATCCAGGGGCCATTCAACTCTCCTATAAGAGATTACTGATATGTTGTTGAGGGTTGAGTCTTGTGTGGATTAGTTCTCTTAGGTAAGTAAAGTAAGTAAAGGCCCTCCCGTTGATCATCGATTTGCTCGAGCGGGCCCAGTAACGTCTCCATTGGAGACTTTGTTGTTACTGTGTCTGGCATATCGAATACTCTCGGTAGCTTGCCGGGCTCTCCGAGAGGGGCGGAGGAATCGAACTCGGGTTGGCCATGTTGGCCGCTTGTAAGGCGAACGCCCTACCGCTGTGCTATCACTCCAGCCCAGTTCTCTTAGGTAGCTCCAAGAAACACGTTTAAATGCTTGTCAGCGGGGTCTATATCCCTATATTTCTGCCGTTCTTTCTTTTCCTTTTAAGGAGGCTGGACATTCTTTCACATCCTCTTTGACCAGTCATATCTTTTATCAATTTATTTCTCTCCCCTTCTAGGTCGCTTAAATCGATTTGCAGCTGTCTTTCATGTGCAACCCTTTTTAGTCTAACCCTTTTGCTTCCTTTATATCCCTTTGAATAGCAACTCCTTCTGCATAAAGGTAAAGGTAAAGGCCCTCCCGTTGATCGTCGATTTTGCTCGAGCGGGCCCAGTAACGTCTCCATTGGAGACTTTGTTGTTACTGTGTCTGGCATATCGAATACTCTCGGTAGCTTGCCGGGCTCTCCGAGAGGGGCGGAGGAATCGAACTCGGGTCGGCCATGTTGGCCACTTGTAAGGCGAACGCCCTACCCGCTGTGCTATCGCTCCAGCCCTAAGGTAAAGGTAAAGGCCCTCAATGACAAAATGTTTTGTAGAACTAAAACAATTTATGTGCATTGTTTTAAAATATGGAATATGCAAGGGAAAACTTTCAAGATGATGAAATGTAATCCCATTGAAATTTGCACTTAAAAAAAGAAAAGATGGTAAATTCTGCGTCACCTGTGTTTTTTTGTAGTCCACTTCATGTTAGAAAAGGATAAGTGGAGCATAATTTCATCTCCAGAAGAAAAGCTCTTGTCCTTGGAGATATTTTTCCTCTGCATGAATACATTGAATTGACTCATTTCTAACCTGTGCTTCCTCTGAACACGTCACATGTAACTTTTAGCATAAAAGTCAACAAGGTCATTGATGACTGCGAGGTACTATGTAGACATCAAATTAACCCAAAGAGCTGCTCACTTTGGGTTCGCTCTGCACCAAATCTAGAGCTGGCCTCTTAGGGTTTCGACTCCATTTCATCCCCCAACCGGATGTTCATCACTCTCACGCCTCGTTCTCCGGGAAGAAAACTGGGGTGTTGGGAATGTATTCATGTACGCACAGCCTCAGAGCTGGTCAGAGACGAACTGACATGCTTCCCCCACTTGATGCTTGATGCTTGCAACACTCAGCATCAAGACCCCAGCACTGCGCCCTGCATGCATCAGGCTCCATCCTTGGGCACCAGGGCTCCTTCCTCTGCTCTGTCTGTTGTAACTCATCCAACAAACCCATCGTGTCTTAACAGCACATTGTCTATTCGGTGTTTCATGATTGACTTCCTTCCCCTGCTTTCCCCAGCTTCCTTCCAGAGCAAGAGAAGCAGAGTGTGTGTGAGAGTAGAGTTTGGCTCTGGGCCCTGGGCCCACCCCTTTCTCGAAGTGAGACCCGAAGTCACTCATCTGTACTTGGTTTTTTTGTCGTGTCCTCACCTGTACCGTGGAGTTGGTAATAGGCTCTGGCATCCAGAGTGGGTGTGAATACACACACACAGTCGTGCACAGATGCTTACCTATTGGATTAGGTTCTTTATTGCTGCTGTAAATCCTGGCCATGCCTTTTAGTAGCTTCAAACAATGGACATTTGTTCTCTGATAGTTCTGGAGACCAAAAGTCCAGGCTCAGGTGCCTGTGGGTCTGGCTTCTGCTGGAAGCTCCAAGGGGGAGAATCCACTGGCTTCTTTTCCTCCTGGTGCTGCTGCTGTTCCTTGGCTGTTGACTTCAGAGGTCTTCTCTCTGCTCCAGACCTCACCTTTTCTCTTCTCTTCTCTGCCATATCTCCTTCTGTCTCCTTGTTATATGGACTGCTCCACCCCTCCCGAGAATATAGTCTATCTGTGACCCTTACCTACATCAGGAGTGACCTTTTGGACATGCTAGATTACATGCACAGGCTCCAGGTTCCAGGATTAGGACCTGCGTGTTTTGGGGTCTTTATTCAGTCTAATAGACACATACCACACTTTGCTGCCTAATCATCACACTGTTTTTTTTTTTATTTTAAATTTGAAGCATTTTGATTTACAAAAGAAACAATGCTAGTGTTCTATATTATCTATTTATCCATTTATCATCCATCCATTCCATCATCCATCCATCCATCCATCCATCATCCACCCATCTATCCTCTCACCCATCATATCACCATCCATCGCCTATCTCTCTACCTATCTCTCTCTCCCTCCGTTCATCGCTGGATTCATTCATCAGTGCACCCACTCTTCTACCCATTCATCTTGTCTCTCACCCTCTATTATCTTCTCTGATCAGCCGGGAGTCAACACCGCTCCCCCACGCCCCACACACACTTTTGCCTCGCAGGGCAAGTGGGGTGCTCATAGCTGCATTAGCATGACAAAGGTGGCCAAGGAACCTGAGCTGATGTGTCTTGCCCAGTATCTCCGCAGCAGGAGGAAGCCCTCCTATCTCTGGGGCTGTCTTCACTTTCCCAGGCTAGTTCCTTCAGGGAGCACCTTGGGAAACCAGGGCTTCTTGGGTTCCCTTTTGACAAGGGCTGAGTTGTGTGCTTCCTTAAACAAGGATGCCCCTGTCTCTTACCCTGCCTACTGAGTTCCTGGGACCCTGGTGCATCTCTGTGCCAGCTGCGTGATGCTCACAGTTACCTCAGACCTGGCTGCTTCATGCCCTCAGATGCTATTCTGCCCATTTTACAGAGAGGCAAAAAGAGACCTGGGCATCCATTTTTTTTCAAGGTCCTTGGTGGCAGAATTGAGGTATGGGCCAAAGGCTCGAGGCCCCAAGAATCCACACTCTGAGCAGGCCACCTCTCTTTCAGAGGCAATGCTGTTCGTTGTCTTTTACTTAGAGGATCTTCCTGGCCCACAGCATGAGAAGCCGGTGCCCTCAGATCTTGCCCATCTCTGCCCATTCCGGAAGGGCTGAAAGCCTGGTGAGACAAGAAGGGAGGGGTCAGCAGCCCCTCTCCTTTGGCAGCACAGACATAAACACAAGCAGGACAGAACCGGGCACTCTCTGGCCCCGCCCTGGGGTGTCGTCACAGCTGACAGAACAAAGAGCAGGTCCTGTGCCCAGCCTCCACCCAGCAGCAGCGCCTGGACCCTGATTACTGCCCGATGCTGCGAAATGGCTTCAAGGCCCAGGTCCATCTGGTTTGTGTATCGGGAACGAGCTGTTAAAGTGTCAGGACTTAACTTCTAGGGGTTCGAGGAAGTCTCATGAGGTTTTATTGAGCAGTTAAGATGGGTGTAAACCTCAGGGGTAGGACCGGTTCCTCCTGGAAGAGCTGACAGGAAAGTGCAGCTCACTTGAAAGAGAAAGAGGGGGGTCAGAGTAAGAGGACAGAGCCCCCCAAATACACCCCCAGGAGAGCAGGGGCTGGGACTCAGGTTTGCATATTAGGGAACTCCAGGAGACCCCATCCCCTGCTGTCTGGCACATGCAGATAATTCCCTCCCTGAACCCTGAGAGCTGTGTGCAGCTCAAAGATCACTGGAACTGTCAAAAGGTGCCTGGTAGGGGGAGGGGTTACCTTCTGCCATTCTCCTCCTTGAGGGAACCAGAAGGAACCGCAGGGGGCTGACCTCGACCTCCTCTTGCTTCTGTGGTTTGTCTGTCTCTCCTAGTGGGGGGGGGGGGGGGCTCTCTCTGCATAGCCCTGGAACACGCCCAGGATGCCACGGCTCTGGGGTCTGTGCTGATGGCTCCTTCTGCAGTCCCATCACCCTGGGGAAGACTCTGAGAATGTGTCCCCCACCCCCACAGCCCCCACTGGGGCAGGGGGAATATGATTGCTTACAACGGGCTTGCAGGTCCCTGATGCTCAGAAGGTCATTCCCCTTCCTCACACACACAGACCGAGATGCTTCCAAGGAACAAACATGGCAGGAGCATTGCTCTGTGAGTTTGGGGCTAGACCACAAACGTGCTCCAGCCCCCACCTGGCCTTCCTGCCTGGGTATTTCTGGTTAATGAACTGAGTTCCTGAAACCAGTCCTGGAAAATCCAGGAAATCCACACCAAGCTGGGAGAGGATCTTAGAAGAGGATGAGTGAATAACATCCACAGAGCTTGGCTAGGAACCCCCAGAGGAGGTGAAGTTAGCTGAAATGAGGCAGGAATCAACCAGACCAGGCAGACGGAAGGGACTTGGGGTTTTCCAGGGAGACAATTTGGCATATGCAAAGGGCCTGCAGTAGGAGAGAAGAGAGGCCCATTTGAGATGTTGAAGAAAGGTGAGAGGGCTCAGGAGGGAGAAGAGACACACTGATAGTACTGGAGAGGTGAAAGGTCAGACTATACCCAACCAAGTCCCTACTTAGCACTTTAGATTTTATTTCCATAGCCATGGGCTGGAGCGATAGCACAGCAGTAGGGCATTTGCCTTGCACGCAGGCAACATGGCCGACCTGAGTTCGATTCCTCCACCCCTTTTGGAAAGTCTGGCAAGCTACCGAGAGTATCTCGCCCGCACGGCAGAACCTAGCAAGCTCCCCGTGACGTACTCGATATGCCAAACACAGTAACAACAAAGTCTCCAATGGAGACGTTACTGGGCCTGCTCGAGCAAATCGATGAACAACGGGAGGGCCTTTCCATAGCCACAGGGGGGGAGTCAGAAAGCAGAACTATTTTATCCTTCTTTATAATAGAATGCAACATTAACCAAGGTAATGACTATAACCTGAAATAGGGAACAAGTCAAGTCAATGTGCCTGTTTTTCAACATCCAACAATCACACTCTGCCCCAGAAAATCTCTCTCCAGCCCCCCTATTATCTCCTGCCTCACCCTCAGGTCCAAACCCCCTCTTCTCACGCTGTCAACACCCCCTGGGCACCTCTATTTCCGCATTTCTTCTGGATTTTGTGTGTGTTGGGGGAGGGGGAGGGAGTAGGCATTAATTTGAGCTTGGCCCAAATTCCCAATTCCTTGGAAAGTTTATAAAAGCACAGAGTGCCAGGCCCCACCCCAACGTTGTTCCTGATTCTGCAGGCTGGGGTCTCAGGAGCATTTCCACTGAGTTCCCTGTGGTACAGTGGTCGAATGGTGTGGGAGTACACTCCCACCGCCACCCACCCTACAAACCTGGGAGGTGCAACAAAGGTGGCCAAGAGCTCACAAACTGTGCTGTGAAGGGGAATCTGCAATTCGGAATCACTTGGATGGTTTGGGTGGTTTGCATGCCCCAGGATGCTGCCAATACCTCCCATCCCATTTGTTTTGGTTTTGGTTTTTTGCTTTTTGGGTCACACCTGGCGATACACAGGGGTTCCTCCTGGCTCAGCTCGCTCTCAGGAATCACTCCTGGTGGTGCTCGGGGGACCATATGGGACACTGGGAATCAAACCCAGGTCAGCCACATGCAAGATAAACACCCTCCCTGCTGTACTATTGCTCCAGCTTCCCATCCCGTTTGTTTACCCTGTTCTGGGATCCTGATGCTCTTCCCAGGCCAGTGGGGCTTATGTCCCTTTCAGTAGGGGTCAACCCTTGTGACTGCATTGACCAACGGTGGGGAAGAAGTGAAGCGGAGACCCCTCACAGATGCTCTGCTCATCCGTCCTGTGTGTTCTGATGCTCCCTCCTGCTGCCGAGCCGCCATACTGGGAGGAATCCCAGCTAGTCCTTATGGTCATGCCTCTAGGCCGTGACCTGGCTAATGGCCAGGTGATGGTCCCAGCCAACTGCCAGACAGCTGACTCCCCCTCTGGCCCTTGGACCACCCTCAGTTGTCAAAGCTTCCAGCTGAGGCCCCAGGCAGTCCCCTCTCAGCTCTGTCCAAATTTTTGACCCACCAAACAACTGAACAGGCATAAATGGTTGTTTTATGCAACTCAATTTTGGTATGGTTGGTGATGCATCAGAGGCAATGAAGACAATTATTTATTATGTCACTGTCACTGTCCTCCCATTGTTCATTGATTTGCTCAAGCGGGCCCAGTAACGTCTCCATTGTGACAATTGTTACTGTGTTTGGCATATCGTATACGTCAGGGGCAGCTTGCCAGGCTTTGCCGTGCGGGTGAGATACTCTCGGTAGCTTGCCGGGCTCTCAGAGAGGGGCAGAGGAATCGAACTTGGGTTGGCCATGTTGGACGCTTGCAAGGCAAACGTCCTACCCACTGCACTATCTCTCCAGCCCTATTTATTATGATTTAAAAAAATTAACGGGGCTGGAGCGATAGCACAGCGGGTAGGGCGTCTGCCTTGCACGCAGCCAACATGGCCGACCCGAGTTCGATTCCTCCGCCCCTCTCGGAGAGCCCGGCAAGCTACCGAGAGTATTCGATATGCCAGACACAGTAACAACAAAGTCTCCGATGGAGACGTTACTGGGCCCGCTCGAGCAAATCGACGATCAACGGGAGGGCCTTTACCTTTTTTTTAAAAAAATTAATCGCCATTGTATATTACTTATTCCAAGAGTCAAGAGGTCAAACAATACCATTTCCTATGAAAAAAAGAAAGAGATAACGTTTTTCTCTCTTAGTTTTTAATGTTTGTGTTTTCATTTGTTTTGTTCACTTTGGGGGACTTCCATGCTAAGGAAGCCCAGGGGCCACACTGGTGATTCTCAACCTACAGGGCCAGGGGTTCAATGCAAGGGTGCAAAGGTGGGCTTGGAGATTGCTCCCCACCCAGAATACTTTTTTTATTGAATCACGGTGAGATGCAGTTACAAAACTTTCATGTTTGAGATTCAGTCATAGAGTGATTCAATACCCATCCTTCCACTAGTGCACATTTTCCACCACTAATGTCTCCAGTATCTCTCCCCAGTCCTACCCCTGCCTCTATGGCAGATAATTTCCCTCTTACTCTCTCTCTACTTATGGGCATTATGGTTTGCAATACAGTTACTGAGAGGCTATCATGTTTGGTCCTTTGTTGACTTTCAGCACACATCTCCCATCCCGAGCAATCCCTATAACCATCATTGACTTAGTGATCCCTTCTCTATCCCAGGTGCTTCTCCCCTAGATCACGAGGTGGGCTTCCAACTATGGAGTGATATTCCTGTCCCTTGTCTCTACTGTCCTCGAGTGTTAGTCTCATTGTATAATATTTTATATTCCACAAATGACCAACCAGAATTATTTTTTATAATAGATCAGGAAGTCCTGTTTCCAGGGATCCATCCTAGTTTTCTGAACTGAAAATCATGGAGCGAGGTGGTGTAAAAGTGATTTAAAAAGATCAACCAACCAACCTACAATTATTCTGTATAAATCGGCAAGAAAATCATTTCAATGTATATATCCAAAAGGCCCTGTGGGGAGAGCAGTGCCTCTTATGAAATCAGATCAGCATATGCCCCTTTCATTCGATGCAGTCCGTTGGTTTCTTTTATGTCTTGAACAGTTAGGGGAATCTCTTGGCATGAGATCCACCCAGATCCCATTCCCTAGCCAATCAGATTATTTCCTTCTTGATTGGCTGACACTTAGCCCCAGGAAGGATGAACCCCCATCAAACAAGATTCCAAGAGAGCCCAGCTCATCGTGACATCCTTCTACCTCTCTTTTAAGCAAGGGACCCTCACTGAGACCTCTGGGGGCTAGGGCAGCAGGGCTAGAATGGAAGCAGAAGATTCTTCCAAGGCTTGGCGTTCATTTCTAGAAAGCAACCATGAAACTCCTCCTTGGGAAAGGGTCACACACGCCTCAAGTGAGATGCTGCAGTTGACCCCCCCCCCCCCCCATGTAAGGGTTGATCCTTCTCAGGTCCTCGACAAAGTCCCCATGATCTCATGAGCCATTTAAAAACATTGTTTAAAAAAATTTGATTAGCTCAGCTCCTGTACAAGAGTAGCATCCCACCCTCCCTTCTCCGCACATGACCAGCAGAATGAGTCTGTGGCATCCTTTGTTCTAGAAATAACAGATCATCCTTAGAGTGGCAACGCTCTTGGTGAATATGGACACGGGAAGAGATGGGGTGACCTGTGTCTCCCAGACTGACCCCAGGGGAGTTCATGCACAGAGCACAAAGGTATCAAGAGTTTGATGGTGTCAGCAGGGGGGGTGCATAAAAGCAAATGCTCTTTCTGTAGGACTGGTGGGGAGGGGGTCGCATGGCCACACTAAGGGCCCTGACCCACCCACCCATGCAATTTCTGCTGTCACTGGTGGTGGCAGGAGGGTTTTTAAAAAAATTTTTATTTATTGACTGATTGATTGATTTGCTTTATGGGTCACACCTGGCAATTCACAGGGGTTACTCCTGACTCTGCACTCAGGAGTTACTCCTGGTGGTGCTCAGGGGACCCTATGGGATGCTGGGAATCGAACCCGGGTCGGCTGCATGCAAGGCAAACGCCCCACCTGCTGTGCTATCTCCAGGGTGGCAGGAGGTGTTTCTTTTACTGACTTCTGGTTGCTGACTCACTTCTAGGGAAATTGACCTCTGACCTCAGAGACACAGGAAGTGCTGCCATTTTGGGTGGACCATCCCTGGTCTGCCCCCCACCAGCACCTACAGTTGGTTAACACTCACGGGCTCCTTGCCGGTTCTGAAGGGCTCCAGGAGGCTCAGAACTGGGTCTGTCTGGGGATATATTCTGGGGGTCCCTCTTTCCACGTGGGCATGGAGAGACCCTCCCAAACACATTAGACTCATGCACACACTTGCACACCCACATGGAAACAGAGACACACAGGCCCAAACACTGGGCTCGTGCCCAGTGTCCACTCCCTACTGACCCTGCTTTCACCGAGCTTCTGATTTTCCAAAGACACTAAGTCAACCCCCAGGTGAAACGGAAGCCCGGGGGGACATCTGCTCGAGATGGACACACACATATCGGCTTGTTTCACTGTTGATTAGGACAGAGAGGAATCATTAAATCCAATCAAATTCATTTCAACAATGCTCAGCCTGGCTGCTCTCCTTCCCCCTTGCCCCCTCCCCCTCCCCTTGCAAGCGTGGCGTGGGGGCAGGGGACGGGGGGGACAGATACTGCGATTTAATTTTTCAAGTAACACTGTTCAAATAAAAATACATTTGTCCGAATGAGATTGCCTTGAAACAGTGTTTGCATTGATGGCCCTCGGAGTAATTCTATTAAGCCGAAGCATATTTTTCATCGGGAGGCAGGCAAAGAGGGTGAGAGAGCGCGGGAGGGAGCAAGTGGACGCAGGTTGAACCTCCGACAGCAACCAAAAGCACATCTTTTAACCCATTTTTAGCTCAGGCTTCTCGCCAACGTGGTTTGAAAGGCTGGAACGTTCTTCCTCCTGAAGTGGATTTGGACCATCAGGGCTCCACAGAGCAGAGCCGGGTGGGCCGGCCAAGGATCGGCTATGCCAGGTGAGTGGGAAAAGCTACCGGCCATAGCACGTCATTCTGCCTGCGGTGCTGTGCAGAGGCAGTGTGAGCTGCGCGTGTCTCGTCTGCACACACCTTGTGCACGCCTGGACACGCAGAGCCCCATGTATGACCACACACTTGCACAGCTACAGTGTCCGTGCACCCAAATGCACATTTCCACACACAAGCACGTGTGAGATTGAATATCCCCTTGGCAGACATGGTTGTAGACATGGTAGGCCTGTACACATACCCCCATGCCCACACATACATGAGCCAAATGCCTGCGTGTGGTCTGCAGGCAGAGAGTTGGGAGAGGGAGGGAGGGAGCAACTGAAAGCAGACTGGAACCTCAGCCGGCCACCAAAAGCACATCTTTGGGCCTGTTTTTATCTCAGGCTTCTCACCAAAGTGGTCCAGGCACACGTGGGAGGAACACGCTTCGCTTATACCGACACACGCACACATGCGGACGTGCAGGTAAGTGGGAAAAGCTATGGGTCATAGCAAGTTACTCTGGCTCTGCATGTGTACACACACACACACGTAAACACAAGAATCCTTACAGGCAACATCCGCCAAGGCACAGGAGCCCTAGCCGAACACTCGTCTCAAGGTGCTTCCAGGTTACACACACGTGTGAATGCCTTTCCGTGAGACACACGCTTGGGCAAATGCACATGAATGCGTCCATCATCACATGCCTCCTGGCTGGAGTCTGAACTCAGCAGGCTGTGGACTGTCCTGACTCGAGGACAGTCTCCCCACCCACATCACCCCCGGCAGAGCCTCGGGCCTGAGCTTGCGTGAGCCTCTCGCTCAGAGATAGTGCTGTGTCCATTTTACAGATGAGGAAACTGAGACACCACAGCGGGACCTAATGATCCCCAGGCTGCAACAAGCAAATGATTGGGCTTTAGACTCCTGAGGGCTGCTGGTCTCTCTTGGGTGGGAGGAGGCAGTGGACAAATCCCTTGGAGTGATGAAGCCGTGTTCTGCCCGTTTTCTCTTTTCATCAGTTTAGTGGATGGGCCCTTGCTCCCTGCTGCCCCCTGTACTCCTGTTGAAGGCGGGGAGCTGGCAGGGGTCCCTCAGGCCCACCCCCAGACCCTCTGATTTTCTCCTGCAGACAGTGCTTTATGCTTTAGTTCCCAGGTGACCAGAAGCAACTGCCCCAAGCACAGGATTCAAAGGAATCAACCCCTTTGTACAGCCTCGGGAGGCCCTCGGGGTCTGCCCGGCCCCCTCTGACTCCCGGGGCCCACGCTGCCCCTCATCTTCACAGGGCCCTCTCCTCTTCTAAGCACAGTGGTTATTGGATTTAGGGTCCACCTGGGTAACCCGGGATAATGTCATCTAGAGGACCTTAATTTCATTACATCTGCAAAGACCTTTCTTTTTTTCCTCCTCAAATAAGGTCACATCCACAGGTCTCAAGTGGCCGTATGATTTGAGAGACACTCTCAGCCCCTCGCATGCAGGCTCTGCTCTCCTCCTCCTCCTCCTCCTCCTCCTCCTCCTCCTCCTCCTCCTCCTCCTCCTCCTCCCCAGCCTCTTCCTGCAGAGCGTTCATCACTGTGGCACTCGGTCCACCTTTGATAAATGTCACTTCCCTGCGTCTTCATCTCTGGGGTGGCCTGAGGCGCTGGCCGGCTCCTGGCTCTGTCTCTGCACTCTGCATGGCCCCCAGCACACGGTTCACTAGGGCTGGGGCCACTTCACCACCTCCACCCTCTCCATGCACTCCACCCGCTATTTAGGATGCGGGACACAGCTTCTAGAAACGGGCAAGGGGCCAGAGAGATCGAACAAGACTCAGGGTGCCTTGGTCACACCCAACTCAGTCCTCGGCACCACGGGGTCCCCTGACCAGCGCCAGCTGTAGCCCTGGAGCTTCCAGAGCCTTGCTGTGGTGGTCTGGAGAACCCCGGTGTGGCAGGACCGGAACACGCCACATCCGAAGCCCGTCACCTTGAACCACAGGCCCGGGTGGTCCCCAGGCTCCCTGAGCCCTTGGGATGTTTCTCAAAACAAACCAGATGAGAAAACAAATGGGTCAGGTGGTGGCCATGATCCGTGGTCTCGCTGTGGGGCTCTGAGCATGGACCAGACCCTTCCCAGCTCTCTGAGTGGTGGGGGATTGGATTCTCGCCGTCCACCACTGGAAGAGACATTGTCAACATGAGAGAGACAGAGAGAGAGGGAGAGACAGAGAAGAAAGCACCTGCCACTGGTAGGACGGGGGGAGAGCTGGGAGGAAAACTTGGGACATTGGTGGCAGGGGATGTACATTAGTGGAGGGACGGGTGTTGGAACACTGTATGACTGAACCCCGATCATGAACAGGTTTGTGACTGTGTATCTCACGGTGATTCACTAATCAACTGAAAAGGAAAATAAGGAAAACATTCAAACAAGGTTTAATGAAGTAAATTACAAAATAAGATAAAATTCTTTGAAAGTCAAAAATCAAAAAGAAAGTTTAAAAATAGGAAGGATATCTTTTCTCTGGAAAAAAAAAGAACTCCCGAGATGAGGCACGTGGAGACCATGTGCAGGCCCGCGACGGCTGGAGGTGTCCTCGTGTTTGCCCCGTCTGGGCCCCCCAGAGCCTTCTCCAGCCCCTGCCAGGGAATGACAGTTGGTGCTGGGCATCCCGAGTGACCCCCAAAGGAGGGGCTGGAGGTCCTGGGTGCCCCAAGTGACACTGGAGATGAGGAGTTTCCTCTGCGTACGTCTTGGGGTGGGGCTGCCAGCACCCCCCAGCCAGTGTGGAACAGTGTGTGACGGGGGAGGAAGGGGGACCCCTCTCGTCCGCCCCTGGACATCCTGGACACAAAGCCGAGTGGACCGGGGGGAGGGGGATGGGCGTGGGGAGACCCCACGGCTGCCGGGAAGCAGGTGTGGGGCGCTGGAAGGCAGGGACAGCCGATGTCAGACAGGGTGGTGGCCAGCCAGTCCCTGATCAGCCCGGGAAGAGTCGGTCACGCCCAGGAGTCACCCCCAAACATCCATGCACAGGACGAGAGGCGTGAACCCGGAGCCCTGAGATTCAGCGTTAGCAGCTGACCCCCGACGGGCGGGCAGGCGTGGGCCCTGAAGCCTCTCCCAGGGGCGGCAGGGGCTGAGACTGTCCCGTTCCCAAGCTCAGCCCTTTCGGGCAGCTGAAGGAAGGTTCAGCACGGCTGAGCCGCCAACCAAGGCAGCACAGCGCAGAGAGCAGACGCAGAGCCGGGCCGGCTGCCCGGGGCCGTCTGGCTGTCTGAGGTCAATGACTTTCTATTGTTGCGGTGACCAGGGCGAGCTGGGCCCAGGGACACCTGCTGCCCTGGTGTCCTGGTGGTTTCAGTCACGTAGCCGGGTCGCCGATCGATGTCCCAGAGTCCGAGTTCTCCTGGGCGTGGCGTGACCCAGCCTGGACACCCCACATGTCCTGATGTGGAGCTGTTGGGTGCGGAGCCGAAGGGAGGGGGGTCCCTTCAGATCCGAGGGCTTGCGGGGGCTTTCCAGGGTCCCTGCGGCCAGCGCTCTGGCTTCCTTCTTGGGGACAGGTCACGGGGCCTCGCGGCCTCCTTCCCACTCTTCTTGGCCCCTGGCCGCCTGGCCAGGCCTCTGCCGGGCACCCTCTCCTGACCTCGGGAGCAGGGGCCAGGCCCAGCCAGGGGTCATCGCCTCCGTCTGTGCCTGAGGCTGCGCCCGGCTGGGGCCCAGCGGCCAGGAGAGGAGCCACCTGTCCCCTCCCCCTGGTCAAAGGGTCGGTGATGTGCGGGCTCAGTCTGTGGCGGGGCCGGGGGCGGCCAACTTCAAACCCCAGGCCCAAGGCAGCAAACAAGAGGGAGCAGAGACCATGCACGCCAAGTTCAACACAGTCAGCACGGGCCGCGGGGCCGGGAAGAGAGAGTCAACAAGTCAGGACAGGAGGCCCTTTGGGACACCCAGGAGGTGGCGAGGACTCAAGTTAACCCTGTCTGTGCTGTCAGCTTCCAGGAGCACAGACAGACCGCCCCCCCCCCCGCCCCCCCAACTTCCCTCAGGTCATGACAACGGCATGTAAGAGACACAGAAAGGCCAAATCCTTTGGGCTTTGACACAATGCAAACATCAGGGGGTATGAATAGTATGATGTGGCTTAATAAAAACAACCAAGTGATCTGGGGATACATTCACAAAGGTCTAATGACTGCAATGAAGGAGGTGATTCACTCATCTCCCAAGTATTAATTGAACATATTGTGTGCCATGGATTATTCGAGTTGTAGTTGCTGTGACGGTGAACAAAAGAGACACAGAGGCCGGCTGGCCTTCCATTGCATGGAAATGGAAACAGATCAAAGCAAAAAAAGAAAAAAATAATTATACGTTAAAACGCGCAAGAAAGAAATGGAAAAGAAAGGTCGGAGAAGAGATTTGGTGATTCCCAACTACAGTAGAGGATTTGCCGTTTTCCACGGGGTTCAGGAGAAGATGAGGAGGTGACATTTCAGTTCTGAGCAGAGGATGCAAGAGAGCTGGAGTCACGTGTAACCCACCGGGACGAGGGCAGAGGGCAGAGCCCCCCGCCCCCCCCACAAGTGCCGGGGCAGGTGTGAGAGGTGTGTGAGGAATTGGGGGGCAGAGGGGGGTACTGCCCAAAATGGAAGGAAGGGAGGGAGGGTTCGGTGAGGTCCGAAGGTGGAGAAATAGCCCATGCCAGTTTGGACGGTGGGTTGCTGGAGCTCTCCTCGGGGGTGAGCTGGGGAGTGGGGACCCCGGGGGCCGAAGAGGTGTGCCTACAGCATGTCTGTGAGGCGGCATCTGCCCGTGTCTCCACCTCGAGCCACATCTGTGTCCTCATCTCCAGCACCGGCGTCTCCCTCTAGCTTGACTGTAGCCGGATCCTCCGCCGACTTCCGGCTCTGCCATCTGCCTGCCCCAGGTTCGTCTCGTTTCTCTGTTTCGGTCCCTGTGTCTGTGCTGGTGTCTGCAGCTTTGTTCCGACCTCTCTGAATATGCCAACTCCATGGATGCCACATGCTCATGAGTTCAAAGAGGTCAGAGCGACACGGTCTAGATACCAAGGCAACGTTGGCTTGGAGGCTCCAACTAGGCTTAAAGCACTCGTCACCTTGACTTAGCCAGAAAAGAAAAAGCGAAAATTCCAGTGTGCGAGGAGATAGAAAAATCCTCCTGGGATGCTTTTGCTGGTGGGGTTGGGGACGGCGACAGGGGCCAAGAGGGTCCTGAGAAGCACCGTTTGGCCTGGGACCCCCCGGGAACATGTCGGAGACTTTGAACAGGGTCCCAGACTTCCAGGCAGCCGATCTCAGGCTGCAGAGCCCAGGGAATGCTGGGGGCTCTTGGGCGGGGGGCAGAGCACTGGCTCAGGGTTTTGTCCAGGGTGGGGGAGCACCAGAGGGTGGGCACGAGGGTGGAATGAAGGGAGCAAGTTGGAGTTCGGCCGTAATGGTAGCTGGGGGACATTGATGTGCCGTTCTGGGCGGGAGTCAGGGCCTAGATGCTGAGTGCTGGCTGTCCCCAGAGGCTGACACCTGACCGCCCCCCACCTTGTCTTACACACGCCTCTCTCCACAGATCTGGGCTTTCCCAGGCCACTGCACCCCTGGGCGCCTCCCCTCCCTGAGCCCTCATCTCAGGAGCTCCTCTTCTTTCCCCTTTCCTCCGCAGAGTACATGGGTGCCCAACCAGGAAAACAAAGCACAGACAATGTTTCGTGAGCACCCACCCTGGACACCCATCCCAGGCACCCACCCTGGGCACCCATCCCATCTCCATGCTGCCACCCTGTGCTGCTGGATCACGACTCTTTCTTTTTCTGCCCTTCCCTTCCCTTCACTGCTGTTGCAATGTCCTGGGGTCAGATACTTGGTGACTCTGTTTCACAGGGGTCACACTCCTGTACAGGCACCGTGGACCTGGACGCTGGGGTCACCGGGGGTCACCAGGATCCCACTCAGCATGTGGGATGAGGCCAGGCCATCTGCCCCCCGCCCCCAACTTGTCTCTCAAAGGGCCAGGAAGCCTCAGTTTTGCTCCGTTGGGGAAAGCCACCGCCAGCGACATGCAAGCTGCGTTCCAATAAAACTTTATTGACAAAAGCAGTTGCGGGTTATGTGCCCAGGATGTGTCTTGCACATCTGTCTCAAGGAAATCCCTCCCCAGATCATCTGTGGCCCAAGACTCCCTTTGCCTCTGCGAGTCTCGGAAGCTCTTGGAACAGAGGCTGAAGGGCTGTTTTTGACGCTTTCGGTGCTCAGACCTGACAGGGCTTTCCCAGATGGTCTTCGTGAACCCCCACAGAGAGCGATGAGGGACTAACGCCCACTGCCTAGTTAGGAAACTGAGGCTCGGAGACGCAGGGAAGTCAGCAGTCACTTAGTTTTTATTCCTTTATTTTCGGGTCACGCCAACAGTGCTCAGGAGTTACTCCCAGAGCCGTGCTCAGAGGGCTGTGTGGCCCCTAAGGCTGTAACAATCGAAGCAAACATTCCAGCCCACTGAGTCGCCTCCCATGTCAGAACCCACCCCCAGACCATGCCCGTCTCATCGGCCAGGCAGAGGAGCAGGCAGGGGCCAGACCGACGCTGGAGAGGGTGGACGGGCCTCAGCCCCGACACTGCCCCGTGCACAGTCGCTTGGTGCTCAGGGAGGTCCCCCCGCCACCCAGACCCACTGGGAGCACCGGGCGCCACTCTGCCAGGCCCCGACTCAGAGAACTTTCTAGAAAGCGGGTGGTTTGCCTGCACGTCCCTCTGCCCGGATCCTCGCTGCCGGCCAAGCCTCCTCCTCCTGCCTGGGCTGCGCCTTTGGACTCTGTGGGCGCCTTGATCTCGGGGCCCCCCGCCCCCTCGCCCCCGCTCCAAGCCAGCTGTCACATTTGTTTTTCTAGGATAAACTTTCGGCCTCTGTAGCACATACTGCGGGGCCAGTGCCCTGTGTTATCCCAAGGATAGTGCAAATATTTGTGGCCTTGTCAACCTCGCACTCCCTGGACGTGTCGTGGGCGCGGGGGGTGGCGGGAGTGGAGGTGCGGGGGTGGGGAGGGTGCTTCAAAGATGTGGGAGCCCCTGAACGACCGAGATTCTGCGGGGCCAGGGTCAGGAGCCTGTAGGCGTCCAGCTTCTCTCTTGCTGGCTTCCGGGCCTGGGAATGGGGGTCTTCACAGACGCACCCCAAGGACCCTCAAAGGGTCCCTGTCACTGGCTACAAACGGGGGCTGAGGGAGCTGACTGGCTACGGAGTGTGTATGCCCATTTCTGTGTGTGTGTGTGTGTTTGTGTTGTGAGTGTGTGTGACCACATGTCTATGTGTGTGTGTGAGTTTGTGTTGTGAGTGGGGTCGTATATTCCCATGTGTCTATACATGTGTGTGAGTCGTGAGCGTGAATGTATGTGTGAGTTTCTGTTGTGAGTGTGTATGCCTGTGTGTCTATGTGTGTGAGTTTGTGTTGTGAGTATGTATGCCTCTGTGTCTACACATGTGTGTATAAGTTTGTGTTGTGAGTGTATGCCTGTGTCTACACGTGTGTGTTTATGTTGTGTGTATGTGTGTGCCCGTGTGTCTATATGTGTGCGTTTGTGTTGTGAGTCTGTGTGCCTATGTGCCTATGTGTGTGTGTTTGTATTGTGAGTGTGGATGTGTGTGCCTGTGTATCTACACATGTATATGATTTTGTGTTGTGAGTGTGTATGCCTATATGTCTACACCTGTGTGTATAAGTTTATGTTTCGAGTGTGTGTGCGCCTGTGTGTATACATATGTGAGTTTGTGTTGTGAGTTTGTGTCCCTGTGTATCTATCTACATGTGTGAGTTTGTGTTGTGAGTGTGGATGTGTGTGCCCGTGTGCCTACATGTGAGTGAGTTTGTACTGTGTGTATTTATGTTTGTGTGCAGGCTTTGGTGAATGTGTGTGTATCTATGTGTGAACATGTTTTTGTGTGTATGCATATGTTGGTGTGGTTGTGTGTGTATTTCTGTGTCTGTGTGTTTGTGTGCTCTTCTATGTATTTGTGTGCATGTTTTATGCTCATGTGGTTCTGTTTGCATTTGTGTGTGTGTGTGTGTGTGTGTGTGTGTGTGTGTGCGTGCATGCATCAGTGTGCTGAAGCCTCGGGTCCTCTTAGATTCAAAGCCCAGAGGGGCTGGACGGATGCTGACTGGCCTGTGAGTGAGCTTTGCACGGGGGTCCCGGGTTGGATGCCCTGGAGCACTGTAGGGAATGATCCCGAGCACAAAGCCAAGAGTGGCCCCTGAGCACCACCAAGTCTGACCCCCAACAAGCAAACAAGAAACTCCCGAACGAGCTAAAAAACAAAACCAGTAAAATCCATTGGAAACTTCCAGAATTCCTGAGGAAGCCATCCTCTGGGAGAGAAGTGTGTATCCGGCAGAAGGGACACCGAGGCTCTTTGCCCTCTGGCCGCATGGCGGTGGCGGGCCCTGGAGGAGCTGCTTGCTCTGGGACATCTGGGGGTCACCGCTGCTGGGGCTCCTGGAGGAGCCTTGAAGCCCAGGAGGGGGGCTCAGGGCGTGCAGAGACATTCCGGGTTGGAACTCTGCCGGGGTCTCTGTGTGGGGCCAGGCCCCCCGTGGGCGGAGCCTGAGCTGGGGGTGGTGGACAGAGGGGCTCGGGGAGCAGCCGCCAGAGACACCCTCTGGCCCCACGTCTTGGCACTGCACCTCCCGCCTCTGGCCCCGGGTGACCGCAGAGCTGTGCCTGGGACGGGGAGGGCAGAGGTGGCACCTTTGAAGCCCGGGCTCCCTTTGATGTGAGTGGGTCCAGCGCGCGCCTCCCCCCCAGCCAACCTGGGCTCCCCCCGCACTTAAACTCTCCCGTCACGATCATTCCCCAACAGTCCAAAGACCTTTTGCTCCCTCTTTCTCTCTCATTCTCTCCCTTTCTTCTCTGTCTCTGTCTCTCTGTCTCTGTCTCTCTCTCTTTCTCTCATTCTCTCCCTTTCTTCTCTCTCTGTCTCTCTTAGGGGTTGGCTTTTTCCCCCTTCATGGTAGACTGGACAGCTAGCAGGCAGGAAAGCTCCAACAGAACCGGAGAGTCTCACTAGGCAATCGCCGTGGTGCCAGGGACCAGCAGCATGTGCGTGTCATATATGTGGCACATGCAAGGCCCCGAGTGCGATCCCTAGCAGGGGGTAGCTCCAGAGTCTCCAGCCCTGCTGGCCCGAGAAGCACTGTTTTACACGTGTTCTAGAATCTTCCATCAGCCTTGGCTGGTAGAAATAATCCCCCACTTCCTTTCCTTTTTTTTCCTTCTAGAATTTGGGTTAGAGCAGGGATGCTGGGGGCTAGCTTGGCTCTGTGCTCGGGGGTCCCACTCCGGGAAGTGTTCAGGGGGATCTTGCGGGGAGCCTGAGCATCGAACCCAAGCCTTGCACGTGCTGAGCTGGCACTCACCCCCCGAGCTGTCTCTAGCCCCCAGTTCCCGTAAGATCAGAGAGGGGAGGGGGTATTTCCAGGATCGCACAGCCATGGATGGAGAGATGCAGGCTGGGCTGAGCCCAGTCCGACTTCTCACCCACATCTGGAAATACAGTTCCTGGGTGCTGGGAAATATCTCTTTATGTCAGGGTCCTGCACGGCGCACTTGGGCTAGGGAGATTAGTCCAGCGGCAGAACACTTGCTTACAGATTGGGAGCCCTGAGTTCAATCCCCGCCTTTGGCAGACGGACGCCATGCCCTCCACCCTCCGGGGTACAGGTCGAGCCGTGCAGGTGAACCAGGACTCCGAGGGAGGGAAGGCTGCCTGACTTTGGACCTCAGAGAGGTGCAGGGGCTTCAGGGCCCCCAGGAGGAAGCCTAGAGTCCCACAGCAGCTGTCCAGGGCTGACTGGCGGCCGTGCCCAGTGTCCAGGCTGGCCTGGAGGTCGGCACACATGTGGCGGCCGCTGAGATACTTTCTGGCCGAACCCGCCAGCACCTCCAGCCACCCCCTCCTGTTGCTGAAACCCTTCATCTGAGCTCCGGGGTTGCTAAGAGAATCTGGCCTGACGCCCCCCCATGCCTCCAGGATTGCAAGATCCCCAACGTCCCAGGCCAGGGGCACGAGCCCCCCATCACCTGCCAGGCAGCAAGCACAGCTGTGGTCCACCAGCGGCTGTGGGTGGAGCTGCACGCATGCAACTGTGTGTGTGTGTGTGTGTGTGTGTGTGTGTGTGTGTGTGTGTGTGAGTTTCGGGGCCTGCGATGCCTTGGGCCAGCTCGTCTGACCCCCGTTTGTGGCCAAGAGCCGGGAAATACTCAGTCCTGGCCTTGTCTCGGCCCCCTGACTCATGTCTCCTTGGGCGCATCCTCAGCTGCACTTTGATCCACCGATGAGATCACGGATGGGCTTTGAACAAGATAAAAGGCGGAACAAAAGGTTGCGCGGGCCACCCGGGCCACGCACGCGAGGGAGGAGCGAGACCTTGAACTTCCTTCCCGTCCAAAGGCCCAGACCGCTGCCCCGTTCTGTGATTCGGAGACAGCCCAGAGCCCTGGACCCCTCCCCACCCCACCTCCCGACGGGGACACGCAACATGCCGGCCGCCAGCCAGTGGGCTCATCCCCACAGGACACGGGGCGTGAGGTCTGTCCCCGCCAGGCCAGCGGAGGAGGCAGCCCAGGGCTCTAAAGATCGTGTCACTGATCCTGTGTCGCTGGATCGCGCTCCTGCTTCTGGGTTCTGACCTGGGCTTGGCCACATGCGCACTCACTCCAGACCTTGACACAACGCAGGGCATAGAGGGAAGAGGCCTCAGGTAGAAACGAAACAAAGGAGCGAAGAGAAGAAGAAAGTCACAGTTTGGCAAGAAATGTCCCTGATCATGCCTGCAAACATGGAGCAAATCACGACTGCAAACATGGAACGAAGACGGCTTTTCCTGGACCAGAGGGAGCCTACGGGGGTTCAGGCTCTCGCCTTGCACACAGCCAAACTAGGTTTGATCCACGGCCCAGCACGCAGGATTCCCCGAGCCCCACCAGCAATGAGCACAGTGACTGGTGTGGCCAAAGAGAAAAAAAGAAAAGAAAAAAAAAGAGAAAGAAACAAATGATTTTCCTGCCTTTGCAGCTGGAACTCTTGGCAAGAGTCACACTAAGTGGAGGTAACAGAGGGGGACAAGAGATCTCGGGAACAAGTCCTGGGAAAGGGCGTCATCCCTGCTGGCCACATGTGCAGAGATGTGCGGGTTCCACCGGTAAGGGGGCACTTACCCATTCCCAGGCCCCTCCCAGTGACCTAGGACTCGTTTGAGTTAATCAACAGACTCTCACAAAATATCAGTCATGGTTCTTCTTGCTGTTTCCCTGGGGCATGAGGATTTCTGTCCAGGAAGTCCAGAACTCCCCTGGAACATCTAAACATGCAAAGCAGCCTGCTCAGGAAGTAGGAGCACCAAACATAACCATCAGCCTCAACCAGCTTGTGTGAATGCTGGAGTGTCATAATGTAGACTCGGATGTGGAGGCTGTGACACACCTAGGCTGTGTGGTCTAACCCAGCAACTGGTGTCTTGTTGCTGGAGGCATTGTGAAGCCATTATTCCACTGGAACCCTTCAGTGGAATATTATACAGCCATGAAAAAGAAAATCCACCTATATAGTTATCTATGGAGAAATCATAGAACCCTCATGGGTAATGAAAAGTGCTGACTGAAGGATAACAAGAAACAAAGCCCAGTGAAGTACAATGCATGAGTTTTAAAAATCAACTAGAAAGGGAGTTGGAGCAATAATACAGTGGGTCAGGTTCTTGCCTTGCACATGGATGACTTGAATTTGGTCCCTGGCATTTCACATGGCTCCCTGAACAGCGCCAGGAGTGATCCAAGAGCATGGAGCCAGGAGTCAGTCCTGAGCACCACTTTGGTTTTTGGTGGTGCTAACTCCTGGCTCTGTGCTCAGGAATCATTTCTGGTGGTACTTAGGGATGAGAACACTTAGTATGTGGAACTGTCCACGCACTCCTCCAGGAATCACCACTTTGGGGAGTGTCTTTCCTGTGAAGTTCAGATGATGTGTTGAGCTGGGTCCTGGGCTTCTTCTAACCACCCTGCTTTCCCTCTGCTCCTCTCCCTGCTCCTCACCTCTCTCTGCCTGTTCTGCTTCCCTCCCTCCCTCCCTCCCTCCCTCCCTCCCTCCCTCCCTCCCTCGCCTTCACCTTCTCTTCCTTCAGATGCCCTCAGAGAGGCAAACAAATTTAGAGTAAACACAGAGCAGAAAATAAGATTTCCCGTGTCTCTGCCAGCCAGAACGAACCATTATGAAGCGGGCCGCACATTGCCTGTCTCTCTTTGAAGACCAACGCTGAGACGCCAACACACAGCTTCAAGCTTCTGAAACACGTCTGGGGCATCTCGGGAAAATAAATCCCCTCACTGCTCAGACTCCGTCATAACTTCACCTGAGCTCCCTAAATCAGGAAATCAGTGCATGTGGTCTCCCTTTTTTTTTTCCCTTTATTGTATTTTTTTTTAAGTTGTAGATTTACAATTTTTTGTGCTTTGGTTTCAATTATACAATGATCAGATACCCATCCCTCCACCAGTGCCCATTTTCCACCACCATGGATAATATCCCTCCCACCCCCGGTCTCCCCTTTTAAAGCTATATTTTTTTAGATTTTTTTTTATTGAGTGACTGAGATACATAGTTACAGAACTCTTTATGATTGCATTGAAGTCATACAATGATCCAATACCCATCCGTCCACCAGTGTCCATTTCCCGCCACCAATGACCCCAGTATCCCTCCTGCCACCCCCCATTCTCCAGTCCTCTATGGCATTATGGCAGGAACTTTCCTTCCTTCCTTCCTTCCTTCCTTCCTTCCTTCCTTCCTTCCTTCCTTCTCTCTCTCTCTCTCTCTCTCTCTCTCTCTCTCTCTCTCTCTCTCTGCCCCCTCCCTCTCTCTTTCCTCCTGGGCACTATGGTCTGCAATCCAGGTACAGAGAGGTGCCATGTTTGTTCCTTTACCTACTTTCAGCAGTTCCCATCCAGAGAGATCGTTTCCAACTACCTTTGCCAAAATGGTCCCTTCTCTCTCCCAACTGCCTTCTCCCCATTAAAGCTTTTTTTAAATAAGGATATATGGTTCTTACAAACAGAGCGGGCCTCAGAGGCAGTTTTCATTTAAGTGGGAACCCACTCCCTCCGCCGTTAGAGTTTTCTCCCCACATAGGTTATTTTTGTTGCTGTTCTCTGTTTTATTTGTTTGCGGTGCTCAGAGCTTACTCTTGGCTCTGCGCTCAGGGATCACTCCTGGAGGTGCTCTGGGGAACCCTATGGGGTACTGGGGGTTGAACACCCAGGTCGGCTGTGTACAAGGCAAACAAGCACCTTCTCTGCTGTGCTCTTTTTTAAAATTTTATTGAATCACCGTGAGATAGAAGCTTTCGTGTTTGGGTTACAATCACACAATGGTCAAACACCCATCCCTCCACCAGTGTACATTCCCCAACACCAATCTCCCTGGTGTACCCCTTCTTTTCCACCCTCCCCCTGGCTCCATGGCAGACATGATTCCCCATAATCTCTCTACTTTTGGGCATTATGGTTTGCAATACAGACACTGAGAGGTTATGTTTGGTCCTTTATCCACTTTCTGCACACATCTCCCATCCTGACCGGTTCCTCCAGCCATCTTTTTCTTAGCGATCCCTTCTCTATTCCAGCTGCCTTCTCCCCTTTGCTCATGAGGCAGGCTTCTGCTGCTGTGCTCTTGCTCTGGCCCCTGCCCCCATCAGGCCTCCAAAGAATCGCTTTGTAGTTGCCACCAGCTCAGTTCTGGTAGCACAGACGGCACTGCCTGGCCCTACCCACATTCCTCCCTGCACAAATTCGATTCCAATCTCTCCCATGCTGGCTCATTCTGATCACGTGGCATGTGCAGGGGAGTGAGGGGACACCCGCCCACTGTGTACCCCCTCCAAGAAGTGACTGGAGGTCTGGGTCCTAAATTTCCAGCAAATGCTGCCGAAAATGTGACCCGAGCAAATGCTGCCCTCCTGAATGGGCATCTGACCGGGCAGGGGTGAGCTGAGGGGGCAGGGCTCTCTAAAACCAGATCCCACCAGCCAGGCGCCTCCCACTGCCGAGCTACAGCTCAGGGTGAAGGAGGGCCCCAGCAAGACGAACTGCCAGCATGCTTCATCATGGGGCCATTCAGGGTTCTGTGAGAGGAGGGTGATGCCCACTGGATGGGGCACCCGGCCAAGGGGAGGGCCAGGAAAGCTTCTTGGAGGCAGGGACCCTCTCTGCATTTTCACCGTGTTGCTAAGGCTAGATGAGTAGAGGAAGAGAGAGAACAAGATGAGAGGCCTTTGCACATGCAGCCTCTCGCTAAAGCGCTTCCCTTCCAGTTCCTTCCTGAGGTCCCAGAAGCTTCCTGGCTCCCTGGCACTTGGGGGATTCGCATATCAGCTTGCCCTGTGACCTGCCCCACCCCCGCCCGTGACCTCTCCTGGCACTGGATGAGGCCACAAGAACCCCCCTCTCCGCCCGCTGCTCCCCTCCCCTTGCACACTTGTTCTTGGTCCTTGCACACTTAGTTTCACACTTGGTCTCAAGCCCGCACACTTGTTCTCTGTCCTTGCACACTCAGGCTTGCACTTGCACACTTGTTCTCTGTGCTTGTTTGCCTGTCCCCTCCCACCCCCCATCCCCCTACTCATTTGGCTGCAGGGCTCGCGAGGAAGGCGATCGCATTTCTTGTTGCTCTAAGGGGCTCGTTGGTCCCGGCTCCTGACTCCGGGGTTCACCCAGATCCCAGCTTGGATTCTCCTGAGTCGTGGGGTGAGGCAGAGTTCACCCTCGTGGGGACTCAGTGCTTGGAGCTTTGTGGGGGCCAGCCGGGTGATAGCTGCCGTGCCGGGGCCGGGGTCCCCATGCGGTGCTGGGGATCAGTTGTGACTCTTTTCTTATGCACGACGTGTGCTCTAGCCTTCCGAGTGTGCCCTCTCCCCCTGCATGTCCTACTTTACTGGAACCTTCGGGCCACTCTGGGATTCGGCTTTTAGTCACCGGCTTGACTCACTGGATTGGAGAGACTGAGGTCCAGAGGGGCAGCTGCTTAGCCCAGGAGACGAAGACTGTGTCTGGCACAAAGCTTAGTTCTTCTGCTTAGCTTCTATGCGTCCCTCCTTCCCAGGTATTCTCATGGGGTCCTAGGCCAAGGACTTAACCCCAGGTCCTGTTCCTCCCGGCCTTCATTGTGCTGGGGAGAAAAACACCTCTTGGACTGATAAAATAAGTAAAAGGACACTGTGGGCTCCTGGTGATCCCCGGCTCATCCCAAGCCAGTGCTCCAGGGGTCCCTGGCATCGGCTTCTGTTTCCTGCTGTGCTGGGATGTCTGCCATTGTCTTTTCCTCGGCCTTTCTGCTCCACATCTTGATGGGATGGGGGATCTTTCTGGAATTCTGGAGAAACTGCTTGCCAAGAGGGTCAAGCACCTAAATGGCACTCAACAACGCCCTGTCCTTCCGGCTGTCCCCCACACCCACGCCCACATACACAGGAGCGGGGCCAGCCCAGGGGGTCCCCAAGGTCCCCTTGGAAGGCGGCCAGCTTGGGGGCTGGGGGTGGGCTTTCGGCCCGGGGACACCAGCAGAGCCACCTGGCTGGCTTGGGGCTGGAAGCAGGAACTCGGAGCTCTCAGGGCGTTCGCTGCCGGCCCCTTCCCCGCAGACCACCCAGAAATCCAGCCCGTCATTAAAAAGACCCCAGGTCTTCAAAGAGACGATCTATCTCTCTTCGGAGTCTCAAGAGCCCCGAGCCCCAGGGGCCCCCTTACCGCGCCCCACGTTGGCTTCCTGCCCGCGCCCCCCCAGACCTTCTCGCCTCCAGCCCCGGCTGCCCGGCGCGCCCATCCCAATATCCGTTCGCCCGTGCCCCCACCCCTGCCCTCCGCCCTGCCCCGGATCCTGGCAACATCCTGTGCTTCCCCTGGACGAAACTCCCCTCCAGCTTCCCAGCGCGATAGGGATCTTAAATAAATGCTTCCTGTCTCTTGACCACGCTGCTCTCCGTCCCTCCCCGATGGCTCGCGTTCAGCAACCACACGCAGCACCGCACGCCCTTCTAATTTTAAACCTGCCCTCCCAGGCGCTCCCCTCTTCCTTTGGAGGGTTCCGGGAAAGGCCAGGGGTGGGTGGCAGAGGTCCCCCCGGGGGGGGGGGGCGCTGAGTCAGCAGAGCTTGCCTAATTCTCAGGGCGGGGGTCTGGCGTGCACGGGGCAGGGGGTCGTTCCTAGCGAGGCCCCCTTGATCGACGCCAGTCCAGGGAAATGAGCGTTTCTGCAGGGACCAAACGCTTCCTTCACACACAGACGCGCATGCAAGAGTGCGCACCACACACACACACACACACACGCACGCACACACACTGAGCTGCCGATGGCCCTACAGTAGACAGCACCATTATCCAACCCCTCAGTTCCCCGGGGAGAATCTTGCATCTCCCCCAGCGCGAGTCTATCCCGAGCTCCATCCTTAAGCGGGTCCAAGGTGTCACGTGACCCGCTCAGGCCAGCCAATCAGAGCGTTGCTGTGCCATGATTGGCTCTGGAGGAGCAGGCGAGCACCTCCATCATCATTTGATACCCACGGTGACTCCATCAGGGACTGGTCCTCAGTCTTCCCAAGGAAGAGATGCCCTCATGTGTGGTGAAGGGAATGAGAAGCCTCTTAGCCTCTCTGGTGCCCCTTCAGGAGGGAGCAGGCAGGAAGCAGAGAGGATGAAGCAGATTGGGTGGCATCTGAAATCTGAATCCACTTCCTCTGAAGCCCATTTATTTATTTATTTATTTATTTATTTTTTAAAGTGTTTTTGTTTTTTATTGAATCACCAGGTTGGAGTGATAGCACAGCGGGTACGGCGTTTGCCTTGCATGCGGCTGACACAGGTGACCCGAGTTCGATTCCTCTGCCCCACTCGGAGAGCCCGGCAAGCTACCAAGAGTATCTCGCTTGCACGGCAAAGCCTGGCAAGCTACCCATGACCTATTCGATATGCCAAACACAGTAACAAGAAGTCTCAAAATGGAGACGTTACTGGGCCTGCTCGAGCAAAAATCGATGACCAACGGGAGGACAGTGTTGTGTTGTTGTTGTTGTGTGTTTGTTTTTTATTGAATCACCAGGCTGGAGCAATAGCACAGTGGGTAGGGCATTTGCCTTGCATTCGGCCGACACAGCCGAACCAAGTTCAATTTCTCTGCCCCTCTCCGGGAGCCCGGCAAGCTACCAAGAGTATCTCGCCCGCATGGCAAATCCTACCCATGACCTATTCGATATGCCAAACACAGTAACAAGTCTCACAATGTTACTGGGCCCGCTCGAGCAAATCGATGAACAACAGGAGGACAGTGACAGTGACAATGATTGAATCACCATGAGCTACAGTTACAAAGCTTTCATGATTGTGTTTCAGTCATACAGTGATAGAACACTCATCCCTCCACCAATGCACATTGTCCACCACTAATGTCCACAGTATACACCCCCATCCAGACCCTCCCCGTGCCTTTATGGCAGACAATTTACCCCATACTCTATCTCTACTTTGGGGCATTATAGTTTGCAGTATAGATATTGAGAAGTTATCATGTTTGGTCCTTTATCTATTTTCAGCACACATCTCCCATCCCGAACTATCCCTCCAACCATCATTGACTTAGTGATCCCTTCTCTATTCCAGCTGTCTTTGGAAGCTCTGTCTTCCGAAAGTGTTATTCACCAGAGCTGAGGCAAATCTCTTTGTAGTTTAGTTTTGTATCACTTGTATAGTGATAATTTAGTATTATCTAACTATTTATAGTGACAGTTTTTTTTTTCTACCACACACACACAAGTACATAGAAGGTGGGCAGAGTAAACAAAACATCACTAGAAAAGAGTGCATCACCTAACAAGGCAGCTTGAAAGGAGCTTTCTGAACTGGACATCATCAGTCCCATTTTATGGATCATGATTCTGACACTCTGAAAAGAGGTTAAGAGCATTTCCGGAAGAGACACACATGCAGGAAATTGTGGTGTCAAGATTGAAATCTGCTTGTGTCGAAACAAGAGTGCTCAAGTGTTTTTGCAAAAACCCTCATTTGCCTCTGAGAATAACCCCACGAGGTCTTCTGGGATGAGTTGTAGGGTGAAACTGTGGTCTCGAGATCTGTATACCAGCCCGGCTTTTAGAGACACACCCTCCAGCTCCCCTACTCCTTCCTCCATCCATCGTTCATCATTTTCGTTCTGGGACAGCCCCCCTCACCTTCCTCAGACTTTTCACTCAACCTCTCAGCCTCCCCTCTCGCTTTGCGGCCCCATGGCTCAATCTTCACTCAGGCCTCAGCTTTAGTTCTGCCTCTCTGCTGAGCCCCCAGGCCCATAAACACTCCCGGGTCTCCTCACATCTGCCTCCCAGCTGCCCCCAGGCAGCCCCAGCTTGGAATATTCAGCCTCTCTTTCGTGGATGGCGCTTTTCCCACCCAACCTGGCCTTGCTCCTTTCTCCTCCAGCTCATTTGGGGATGAGGTGATCTGCCATCCCCTCAATCAACCTAGAAAAATCTGGGAGTCCTGTTTAATCTTTCGGCACTCCCCACTCACCCACACCTCATCCATCATCTAGTCCTAGGCCTGGAACTTTCCAGTGTCCCGTCCCCTGCTCCCGGCTCACCCTTGCGACTCCCCATCCTCCCCCTCCCAACCCCCTCACTCACAAACCCTGCCTGGCCGGGATGATCTCTGTTTGTGTGAGTGAAGGAGAGAGGAGAGCCCGGCCAGGAGCCAGACCTCCTGCCCCTTTATTCCCTTGCTGGTGACAGCAACACTCAAAACCACATACCTTCTAGAGTGTTCTTAGGGTCTAAATTATTCGAGTGCTGGAAAGATAGTGCAGGGATAGGGAACTCACCTTGCATGTCGTTCACTAACATCTCTTAGGGCTGCCCTGAGCACTGCCAGGAGTGAGCTCTGAGTACAGAGCCAGGAGTAAGCCTTGACCACCACAGGGTGTGCTCCCTGCCAGTTATTCAAGACTCCTGAGAGGTATTCTGTTAAATACTAAGTCTTCTTTCTCAGACATGGTGTGTGTGTGTTTGTGTCTGTGTGTGTGTGTGTGTGTGTGTGTGTGTGTGCGCGCGCGTGCGCGCCCATCAGTATTTGTAGATTTCCCTTCTATTTTTATTCCTACAAACCCTGTATACACAGCTTGTGCCACGTGGACAAATCCACAAGATGCTTCTTCCCCTCAAGCACAATCTTGTTTCTTTGGGGGAGTCGGGCTCCCAAGTGGGTACTTAGGAAGTCCAGGGAGCCTGCTGGTGGCTCTCCACCAACTGGTGACTCAAAGCAAGGACTTAAGAATGCAATGATGAAGGAACCCTGGGCCAACCCGGGTGGGGACCAGGGCTGCACCCAGACATACTCAGGGCACGGTGTGGTGCCAGGGCTTGCACCAGGATCAGGCACATATTTTCTCCTGGCCCCCACAATCTTGCTTTTCCCCCTCTCCGTGTCATTACAGATGTCATGTCCCCCATCTAGTTCTCATCTTTGATAAAGATTCATCTAAAAACCGACCGTTCTGCATCTCATCTAACAGGACTACTGAGAAGACGGTCAGGCGATCCCTACAAAGTACTTACTAGCACCTGGCACCTAGAAGCATCTAGTACATTCCAGTTGTGTCGTCCTTGCTGCAATTACTCTACAAAAGAGAGAGCATATTTTTTCCCCTACTGTGTTCTTTCTGGGTCATGTCCTTAAAATTTCACTTCTTGATAAATTATTTCAGACAGTTAAGACAAAGCCATTCCCTTTTTATCCTGAAAATGAGCAGCACCTCCTTAATTAGCAGCCATGGGGAACAGCAGAGAGCCTGTTCTCTCGCTGTTTATATTAACAGCTCTCATTAATCACACATAAGATAATTGACAACATCCCACCCAGCCATGTGCTAAAAAAAATCAGAAAACGCAAGTTAATTGTGCCTAAGTGAAAGTCAGCCCCCTTGGACGTTGCAGATACCAAGCCAAGCACTGCTCTCTTTACGTCCCTTTTTGGTTGGACCAGTGGTTCCTTGAGGAATTTGAGAGCTAGGCACTCAACTTGGATTGGGTTTCCATTTTGGATGTGATGTAGCTAGCGCCAACGTGTTCTCCTAACAGGATCAGCTGATCCTTTGGCACCATTTTGGAGACAGAGGCTCAGAGAGATGAAACCAGCTGCCCAAGTGGACAGAGCTGGTCACTCCCCATACAACACTGGTGGCCTGTGTATGGTGATTCAATAAGATAGGTGATCAATGGGTACTGTAAGTTGCACCATTGAGAATGTGCTCGTTAGATGGTTCGGCAAATCCAAAGCACTGGGGACTTTCTTACAAGACTTCTTGTTCACAGCTATATAGTACTCAAGGACTCAACAAAGGGTGACAGCATAGTGAAATCCTGCCCCTGGCCAAAATTTACTTATAGCCCGAGCCCGTCCCCTCTTCAGGAGCTAGAGGTGGCAAACTTCGAATCGTTTCTGTTGCAACGAATTGTATATCCCCTAAAGAGAGAAATATTGACCACCTAACCCATCACAAATCTGCTGACTTTTGTTCTAGAGGCATTTATTGATAGGCATTCAGACAGAGTCCAGATTTGGGGGCGGTTTCATGCTGATGGAGCTTGTGGATAAGTTCTTAGGCACTGGATTGCTGAGGCCACTATAAAGTGGGAAGACTTTGAAAGCCAGGGAGAGTGGCTATTTAAAGTGTTGGACTAGGCACCTGACCTTGGCTGGTGGGGAGGAGAACCATGGTGAGTCAGATTCTCAGCTTTGTCAGCGCTTGTCTCCTGGCTGCAAGGATTCCGACGCAAAATCAGAGCGGCTCTGAATCTCTCTGACTATCTTGTCCATCAATATTTTATGCAGTGATGAAGCAGCAGACACTTTTCATGGGTCAGGGTGGAGCTGGGTGCTGTATCTGCCAACAGCGATAGTCAGAGGGTTTCATTTGATCACAGTGAACTGGTTTGAATCTTGACGCCCTTTCAAAGCTCATGGAAGCTTGTTGTGTTCCTGCCCATGAAGCCGAGACTTCACAGAAAATTTTGCGAAGGGTTTGAAAGGATTGTCAGCATCCCTGGAAAGTCTCTGTCCTCTCTGAAGTCTCTGTATAGGGTTAGGAACCCCTGTCGAAAGGGAGAGCTTGGAATCCACAAAGAAGTAAAGAGTAAAAAAATCTCACTGAACCCAAGTGCCCGAGAATAGAAGACTGGTTAAAGAAACTATGGTATATCTACACAACAGAATAGTATAGAGTTGTTAGAAAAATAAAGTCACAAAACTCACTTATAAGTGGATGGACATGGAGAGTATCATGCTGAATAAAATGCCAGAAGAAGGACAGACATAGAATGACTGCACTCATTTGTGGAATATAAAAAAATCATAGTATGAGACTAACACCCAAGAACAGTAGAAACAGTTGGAAGCCTCTCCCTCAAGGGCTGGGGGAGAGGGAGGACAGTTGGGATAGAGAGGGACTGCTACAACAGTGATGGTTGGAGGGATCGCTCTGGGTGGGAGGTGTGTGCTGGAAGTGGGTAAAAGACCAAACATGATGACCTCTCAGTATCTGTGCTGCAAACCATAATGCCCCAAAGAAGAAAGAGAGAAAGAGGGAGAGGGAGGGAGGGAAGGAGAGAGAGAGAGAGAGAGAGAGAGAGAGAGAGAGAGAGAGAGAGAGAGAGAGAGAGAGAGAGAATGATGTTCGGCCACATGCTGGATTTTCCTAACAGCAGTGTTTCCTAACCTCTGGTGTCTAAGAGGCAGCCGTGTCACTCAATGCCTGGTATCACAACGGACAACCCCTCCCCAGCGTCCATTCTCAGTGCCCTATACCATCTTCCTGCCCGTGTGACTTCACACTCTTCCTGCAGTTTTTGATGGAGTTGGAGGAAGAGTAGTAAGCCACAGGGCTTAAGCTTTGAAACTTATGCCTCGCTCCCAGTGTGTGAGGTCAGGCCCTCACCAGCAACCCCAATTCCTGCTGTCCCCCTCAAGGCAGGTGAGAGTGGGCACAGGAAGCCCACACTGCCGCCTGAGACCCACTGTCCCAAGTGCTGGCACAGCTGTGAGCAAGGAGACAAAGGCTTCCTTTCTCCACCGGGTTTGCTATTTCTGAGGGGAGGGGTTGGGGGGGAGGGAGATGGCGAAAAAGCAGGCATATGTCTAAACCGTTGCCAACTCAGATGGGAGACTCCTTCCTCCAGAAGAGGGCTGAGCTCAAGTGCCAATGTCTGAGTTCCATTGGGCTCAGTCCATTGATTTTTTTTTCGCCTCCAGAGCTTGAAGTGGGCTTGTGAGAAGATGGGTCTTGGCGCACACTTGGAAAGGGCGGGTGTTCAAGAAGAAGGTGTTAGCAGAATCAGTTCCTTCCGTGGAGTCTCTCTGGGGTGTGCAGATGGAAGCTCCTATCTGCCTTGTCAAGGGTGGCCTCTGGTTGCAGCACTGTGGGGTCCCTTCCCTGGGGACCCCGAAGAATGGGCGTCCTACATTCCATCAATGGTAACTTGACTCAAGGATCCTTTGAAAGATTCTTCCAACATGGTAACATTTTGCAGCACTGGGGGGCTGGAATGTTAACTTCGGTGTCGGGACACAATTGAAAGTGAGACGCCTTCCTTGCATCCCACCATTCTGTCCCCACTATTATCTCTTTCCCCAAATCTTTTCCCGATTCCACTGGAACATGTTGGGTTGTTCTCTGCTCTTCTCTCTCCCTTCCTTCTTCTTCATTGTGCGCATCACTGCCTCATCCTGGCAGCCATCTGAATCTTCATGTCCTTGGGGACTCTCCCAGGACTTAGCTGTTGCCTTACAGAGTTGGCATTGCAATTATGGGTGGAGAATTGGGGCCAAGAATTCATCTTGATGTCTCAGGCATGAGGATGTTCAATAGCTTTTTCCTCTGCTAATTTAGCAAGGGGGTCTGCAGAAGAAGTGTAATATTTTTCTTAAACTTCTAAATAAATTAATTTTAAAAAATTGAATCATGGTGAGATACAGTTACAAAGTTGTTTATGATTAGGTTTCAGTCATATAATGTTTCAGTAAATGTCTAAATGTCTTCTTCTTCTTCTTCTTTTTCTTCTTCTTCCTCCTCCTCCTCCTCCTTCTCCTCCTCCTCCTCCCCTTCTCCTTCTCCTTCTCCTTCTCCTTCTCCTTCTCCTTCTCCTTCTCCTTCTCCTTCTCCTTCTCCTTCTTCTTCTTCTTCTTCTTCTTCTTCCTCTTCTTCCTCTCCTCCTCCTCCTCCTACTTCTCCTTCACCTCCTTCTCTGTCTCCTTCTCCGTATCCCTCCTTCTTCTCCTCCTCCTTTTTCTTCTCCTCCTCCTCCTTCTCCTCCTTCTCCTCCTCTCTCCTTTTGGGCATAATGGTTTACAATACAGAAGTGTATCCCTTCATCTGGGAACAGATCACACAATGCCAAGCAATTCTCTGCCTTGGTCTCTCAGTCTGAGCCACGTGCTCCTGGAGCTAGACAAGATGCGATTTCATAAAAGGAGATTTTGGGTTGCTGGGTCCTACCTCTCATCAGATATTGATGAGCCTTACTCAGCCTAACCTTTACCCTGACATGCATTATTACTTCTATATTGGGAGATCAGCCGAGCTATAGAATTACAGATCTCAAATGGACAGCAGACACATGATGAAATATTCAAACTTGCCCAGTAATAACATTTTAAAAAGTAACAATGACTTATCATGTTTCACCTAGCAAATGAGCAAATTTTTGTTTCTTCATTTGGAAGGAATTAAAGTATCCTGTTTGGAGTCAGGGTTTGGGAAAATGGATGATAAACCATGGTGGAAAGAGGATATTGCTCAAGCTTTATTTGTGAAAAGAATCAGTGTCTGTGAAACGTTCAAAGCAGAAAACATACTGCAAGAGACTTTGTTAGGAGCACTTCAGGGGACACAGTAAGGGAACTTCATTGCAACAAGACAGGTTCCCTGAGTATACAAAAGCAAAATGCTCCTAATTAGAAGCTTTGATGGGTTATGTGGGGATAGGTGGGGGGTGATTCTGGGATTATTATTTTCTCTCATTTATAGGAATTTATGGGAATATATTTTAGCCTTCCTAGAACCCCCACATAACTTACCAAATCATGCCAAATAGGATTCTAGCTCATATGCTGGGGCAAATTTTTGGTACAGTAGTGAAAATGGGAAAAACCCAATGTCCAGCAATCAAGAATTTTTGTTTGTTTGTTTATTCTGTGATTTTGATTTTTGGGGCCACGGTGGCAGCGCTCAGAGTTTACTCCTGGTACTGCATTCAGAGATCACTCCTGGTGGGCTCCAGGGGCCATATGGAGTCAACTGTTTGCAAGGCAAGCACCCTACCCACTGTACTACCTCTCTGGCCCCAGTCAGTAATTATTAAATAAATTATGAGATACCCCAGAAAAGGGATGTTTGGCCATTACAAATGAACACCATGGGAGAAGTGGAAAGATGTTGGAGATGCATTTTTGAGCAAGAAATGAGATCACACCCCAGAGAGCCATGATCCCATTTTTAAAACCTGGATTGAAGGAAGATGCAAACAAGTGTTCAAATAGACCTAGTTATAATATTCCAGTGCCTTTAGCTCCAGGTGTAAGCTTACTTCTCTTTCTTCCTCTCTCTTCCTCTCTCTCTCTCTCTCTCTCTCCATCTCTCTCTCCCACCAGGGATACTTTGCAGAACAGATGACTCCTCTTAATACAGTTCTTCCCCCATCAGTCAATGAGTAAATATCAACTCCTTGAACTTCTTGTTCAAAGTAAGGAAGGCCATAAAACATTTGGTTTACAGCAGGTTTCAATCGATTGCATTTTTGTGTTCATTTGTTTTTGTTCAGGAGAGAGTGTCATCCCATAAGGACGGAGGATGACGTTTCCTCAGGCAGATAGATTTAGCTGGGCTCTTTGCAAGCCAATCAAGAGCACAAGCCATCATTCACGTCTTCTGAGTTTCTGCATCTTCCTTCAAAGGTGCAGGTAGCCATTGCAAAATCATAGCACTGTGGGGGTGAAAGACTGCTTAGATCAATCTTGTAGAACCTGGGATGGGGTGTTCATCTATTTTTCTACCATTTTGTGTGATGAAAATACCTCTGTGATTTGTAAACGCAAATGTGACGTTCGACCTAAGAATGCCACTGATGGGACAGCCTTCTGAAACATTTGCCCCCTCTTGTCACTACTCAGGACAATAGAATGCACTGGAGGTGAACTCAGTCTTGTTCAGGTTCAGTGCAGAGAAGGGCAGAGAATGTGCTTACGAGAAGCCAGACCTGGACAGAGAAAAAAAGGAAAGAAACTATTGGAACAAAAAGTTCTCGAGCTCGAGGACTGATTTTTTTCTCTTTTCCTGCAATGCTTCCACTTTTATTGTTTCCTCCCTGCAATGCTGCAGGACAGGTGTTGAATCCCTGGTGCGGCCAATTTCCTATGATCCCTTACTCTGGATCTCCCCATACCTCCTGGGATCTCAGAAGCAAGGACAACTCAGTCAGTAGCTGCCTTCCTTTGATGGCCAAAGAAGTGGTTTACAAGTGAAATGCATAGAGAAAGAAACTGTTAAAATGGGCAGGCACGAAAGGAAAGAGAGAGAGTGAGAGCGAGAACAAGCAAGCAATTGAGCAAGCTAGTGAGTGTGAGAGAGAGAATGAAGAAAAGTGCCTGCCATAAAGGTGGGGGCGGGGAAGAGGGGAGGGAAGCTGGGGATACTTGTGGTGGGAAATATACACTGGTGAAGGGAGGACAGGTGTTCGAACATTATATGACTGAAACCCAATCGTGAACACCTTTGTGACTACGTATCTCACTGTGATTTAATTTTTCAAGTGAAATCCAAAAACTAATAAATAAAACTATTTATCACTCTAAAATTAAAATAGAAAAAAATAAATTGGGCAGGCACAGGTATCTGTCTCCAAGCTAGCCTCAATCCTCTTTCATTGATCTCCCTCCCCCGCCCCCCCCACTTTCCAAGTTTTTACTGAGCTATAATTGGCAGGTAATAGCCTGCGGATTTAAGTGTATAATATAATGATTGGATGCAGCTATATGCAGGGAAGTGACAGCTTAATGAAGTTGGTCAACAAGTTCATCACTTCCCCTGGCTAACATTTTGATTTTGAGTCCTTTTAAGAGCTACTCTCGTGAAGACTTTCAAGTATCTGGTACCATATTATTAACTAATCTCCCCAAGCTGTAACTCAGACCCAGGAACTTTTTATCTTCTCACTGGAAGGTGAGATTCATCAGCCACCTTCACCCGTGATCCATCCCGCAGCCCAGCCCTGCCAAGAGTCTCTCTGAGTCGGGTTCCTCTTACATTCCACCTGTAGATGGTACGGTTTGTATCTTCCCCTGACTTATTTCACTTGGCACAGAGCCCTGGAGGGAGCAGAGGGCAGGGCCGCCCTCTTTCTGGGGCTCACTTACCAACCCAGGCAGGGCTCATGCACTGCCATCTCCTGCAGCCATGTTGTCATTTCTGCTTCTTAGATTCTGGAGAGAGTGCTGTTGCCAACATAAGAGCAGGTCCCCCTTCATGATGACAGTGGTTCCTTTGGAAATAGACGCAAATGTGAAATTGCCAGGTTGGAGGGTAATTAATTCCAAGTTTAACTAAGACACCTCCCAGGAAATTTTCCCCATGGCTGCACTGATCTATATTTTTCAAGAGGACACTGGGACCTCTCCCCGATCCAAACAACTCCCTCCTTTTTGCCTCTTGTCTTCTGATGGTGGGGCCATCCCAACAAATGTGAACACAGAGCTCATTTTAGTTACAATTTGCACTTCCTAGTCTTTTTAATGGTGTTCCCCAATAGAACCCTATTTGGGATTTCTTCCATGTTCATAAATGTTCATCTCCCTGATAAAGGCATCAAGCAAATGATTTTGTCTATTTCCTAGAGTGGAGAGGGTCATAGGTTGGTGGTGGTGGTGGAGTGGTGTTGGCTGGTAATACTCCCCATCCTTCTCAGTGTTCCATGCTGACTCATTCCTTACGAGGGGTCCCAGAGACTGATGACATCCAGAACTCACATCTGGTTGGGTTTCACCCATGGGAAGTTGCTGCTAGCTGGAGGAGAGGAGGCAGATGCGGTTCCTTCGGTTGCTGCTGGTCTTGCTGTGATTCTTAGCAGGGCGCTGTGGTTCTGTGGCTGCATCCTGAACTGGGATGTGGCTCATGCCTCCTGTCCTGCTGGGTTTAGTTAATTCCCTGCTTTGGTCCCTAAGTGTAGCACTGCACCCAACATCTGTTGGTCCAGCCCCAGATTCCCTCTTTAGGAAGTAGCTGACCTCTGGGGGCAATTCCAGCCAGAGGAGCTGAGAGATGTGTCCAATGTACTATGAAAGCCAATGAAACTTGTCTTAATGCTCCTCAGATATTCAATGCCCCCAATCCTCTGAGACCCTTTTCATCCTTTAATTTAGAATCTATTATGAAGGATCTTTTCTGAATTTCAGTAAAATGGGAAGGAGAAGTTGGGGTGGGGGAGAACTCATGAATCACACTCTGTAGTGTCAGAAGAATTCTAAATATGGGTCCCCACACCTGGGCATCTCCCCACCTGGAGTCCTTCCACCCTCCCTCAGGTCCACGATGCAGGAAGGAAGAGCCCCAAGGCAGCTGGGCAACCCAGACATGGCCCAGAGAGCTGGCAGGGGAGGCTGCCATCCTCACCAAGGACATCTATTATTCACACATCAATGGCTCTGTTGAAATCGCTCAGGCAGGGAGGCCTTTCATTTGTAGGCTTGTTTTTGTTTGGTTTGAGGGACATTCACAGCAATGCTCAGGGATTAATCCTGGCTCTGCAATTAGGGATCACTCCTAGTGGTGCTCAGGAGACCGTCTGGGATGCCAAGGATCAAACCCAGGTAGACTGTGAGCAAGGCAAGTGCCTTATTGATGGATGATCTCTCTGGCTCCAGGACATGCTTTTGAAAGGCAGCAGAACAGCTCAGTTAGAGAAGGTAACACCAAGTAAAGGGTGTTTGGATGACTTGCTCAGGATGCAAGATGTGTGCTGAAAGTAGACTACAGACAAACACAATGGCCACTCAATACCTCTATTGCAAACCACAACACCCTAAAGGAAAGAGAGAGCAAAAGAGAATGCCCTGCCACAGAGGTGGAGTGGGGTGGGGGACATGGGAGGGTGGATGGCTACTGGGTTCATTGGTAGTGGAGAATGGGCTCTGGTGGAAGGACGGGTACTTGATCATTGTATAACTGAAACCTAAGCATGAAGGCTTGTGAATCTACAACTGTACCTTATGGTGTTTCACTAATTGAAAAAAAAAAGAAGAAAGAAAGGCAGCCAAAGGTGACTGATATTTGACTGGACCTTGAGTTATGGTGGGTACCAAACAGACATGGAGTTTACCACCCATGGGAGGAGGATAGGGAAGAATCCGCTGGCAGCCAGGTGGAGTCCTCCATTTCCACGTGACAAGTGGGAGCATCAAGCTTCACCCAGTCTCTGTATGGTACAGGATCCTGCCCAGAAAACAGGCACTTTTCTAGAACTTACTGAGAAGGTCTGATACAGAGAATGGCTGAGCCAGACTCTAGAGTGTTTTCCTCGGTAATAAATCTCCTAATCCAGATTTCCCAGTTCGGGGGTATGAGGTTGCAGGAAGTTATCTTCCTGTAAAAACTCCTATTTTTCAACTAGATTTACATTCCTTTCTTGAGCATCTCCTAACATTATTAGTTGTGTTTTCTTTAATGCAAAGGAGCTCACCTTGCGCAAGGCCAACCCCGGTACAACCCCTGGAACCCTGAGCACCATCAGGAGTGATCTCTGAGCACAGGACTGAGGGCACAGCAAGGTGTGGTGCAAAACAAATGAATGAAGAAAAACAAAGAATGTGGTCCCCAAATAAATAAACGAGTAGAGAAGAATAACAGATAGGTTAATGGGGTTTGTCTTTCGAAACAGCCCCTGGGAGTCCGCAGGCATCCTGGGGAGTTAGCTCTTAGTTCTCCTTTTGAATCCGTTCTGCTCTGAAATCCTAGCCCAGGAACCTTCCATTGATTTCTCTCTACTGGAAGTGGACTCAGGAGCACTGGAATCTTCTTTAGGGTCAAGGTCTGGGCCAGAAGCGGATAGAAGAGAGGAGATCCGATATGAATGTCCATTCCTGAGCTCTCCACACCAGTTCAAAGAGGATGCCAATGCTCTCCAAGTCCTCTCCTGTCAACTTTTCCAGCTGTCTTGGGAAACCTAGAAACAGATTGGGTGCAGAGACCCAGAGGTAGGGAGGAACAGAGAAAAGGTGGAAGAGAAACTTTTGACCCCCAGAAGAATGTTTCATCTTGAATATCAGGTGCGTTGGTGGTATAGTGGCTAGCATAGCTGCCTTCCATCTTGAATATCAGGAATTCTAAAACTAGAATCTTTCCCTTCCCTCTTTCTTTTCTGGATGTTTCTCTCAAAACAGGGCCATGAAATGCTACAAGTTGCTCTTCCCAGAACTCAGCCATGGCCTGAGTTCTAACAGGTCCCGCGTGGGTTGAGTTTGTCATTACCATGCACAGACCAGACAAAGGCTACTGTCAGGTCCCATGGTCTCCATTCCCTAAAGCGAGCCTTGGCACTGAGCCTTGAGTTGCTGTTAATCTCTAAGACTTAGACCCTTCCACTTGCTTTCTTGTTTGAATCTCACTGAAGCTCTCCTTTGGGTTCACCTTCCTAGAAACCCATGCAGTCTCCCTCCTCTTTCTCCCACTCCCCATGGGGCCTTCCCTTCTGTAGACCTTTGAGTTAGATGTTTAAATCACTGATTAAACCCTCAGTTGACCAGGCGCTTAGCCTCTGTACGCCGTGCCACTTGGTTTCAGATCTTTCTATAGCACAGAACTGACTTCCTTGTGTGAGTCAAGAGGACCTTGGGTTAAAATCATGGCTGTCAGGCCAGAAATAGAGCTTTGAGGTAAGGAGTAAGTGCCTTCTGTGGAGAGGACCTGAGTTTGATCTCTGGCATTGCTGGGGGGTTAGCCCTGGAGGACCTTGAGCATCACTGGGCCCTCGGAGCTGCATCTCTGGTCCGAGTGCTGAAAGTCCAGGCCTGCTTGGCAGAGTCTTGCATGGAGTTATTCCTAGACTTGACTCTTTCCAATTTGAGTGAGGAAGGTTTGGGGTGACACCTGGCTGTGCTCAGGGATCACTCCCGGTGGTGGTCAGGGAACTCTACACAGTGCCTGGGATGGAACCGGAGTCAGCTGCATGCAGGGAAAGTGCCTAACCCCTGGACTGTCTCGCCAGCCCCGAATCTGAAAGTTTTGTAGCTGAAAGAGTTCGTCCAGTGCTTCTCCAGCTCTCAGCCACAGTTTCTGCTTCTGAGAGCTCTTAGGAGGATTAAAGGAGCTATTGAATATCAAACACTGGGTTTAATTTAGGATTGAATTAAACGTTGTCTTCTTCCAGACACTCCTTGGTTTGCTTCTGCAGAGTTGAAAGAACAACGTCAGCCATACCCTGGGCTTAGCTAGATTTTGAGGATTTTGAATGATGGCTTGGAAAATCTGCCTCAGAAATCTAGGCTGGCCCATCACGTTAAACTGTTCAACTTTTCTTGTTTCAATTCCTTGAGACCTCACTTGGCTTTGGTCTCTAGATGGTGAAGGTCAGAACAAGCCAAACAAACAAGGGAATCCTTTTCCCAGATTGCTCAATGGCAACCTTTGGGGTGCCACCCCCATCCTTTTGGTGTTTCTTTTCAGATGTGTCTCTAAATTTACTCTCCTCTTACTGACTTGTCGACATTTCTCAAACCACCTCCTATAAATTTGCTTTACGGTAAGATACTGATGTGTTCTGGGGATCTATTTGCGACCAGACATTGAATTCAGCCTCTGAGGTCATTTACCTCTTGGAGTCTTCACTCCAATCCCGTGGTGAGTTTTCCTTGGCTCCGTTTTCCAGAGAAGGAAGCTAAAACTCAGAAAGGATGGGTTTGTTGACCCCCCATCAGATTTCAAAGTTCTCTGTGGCAACCTTTGTGTGACCTTCAACTTCCAGCCCCCATTGTCCCCGGGAACGCATCTTCCATCCTGACAAAGTCTTATATATGTATTTTTTGAAAGCGGTTCATTTTGCTAGCTTCTCCTCCCTTTTCCACCCACTACATTCATTCATTTAGAGAACATTCAATCCCTGTAGCCTTTGAAAGGGGGAGAAAAAAAAAGAATCTGAAAGCTCCAGTGAAATGAAAATGGGAAGGCTTCTTCCAACTTAAGTAGCATTAGAAGCAATTACATTTGTGCAAATGTAGAAAGGCCATTGCTATTTCTGATTTCCCCACACCCCAGGCAGTAAACCGGAAGGAGAGTCATTAACCCTTTCAGAGCAGGGAGCTCCAGGCAAGGAGGGGGGGCGAGGGGGGGTGGGGGAGAGCAGGCCTGTTTTGCTGTCAGCTGAGCTGGATGACGCCTCTCTTTTCAAAGTGACACCAATTTCTATTTACTCAAATAAATTACTGTTTTATCTCAAGAGCCATTTCGTGGGAACAGGATTACTTGGCAATTCCAGAGTAGTGCATTACAAATGATTCATCCGTCAAAAAAACAAATAAAAAGACACCCTAATAAAACAGAGCCTTAAATCTTTGTTTTCAGGGCCAGATTTTCTCTCTTTCCCCTCTCCCTTCCTCTCCAGGAAGCCTCCATAGATGGGAACGGACAGTTGTTCTCACAGGCACCAAGGAGGGGCGGGGGATGAAGGATGAGGTGATGCGCGAGGCATTTAAAAATGCATGAAGGTGTAAATAATATCACTGGCAAAGTGCAAAGATGTAAATGTTGCAAAGGCCTCGGCTGTTAAGGCTGGAGGAGAAGCAAAACTGCCCCATGGACTCTTTAAGAAACACTTTCTTTCAGTTATTTATGACTGCATTGCAAATCACCCCAAATTTAGAGGCTTAAAAGGCCAATTTATTCTTCTTGACAGTTCTCTAAGCTGGGCTGGGCTCAGCCGGGTGGCTCCTTGGCTCCACGTGGTGTCTGCCGGGGCTGGAACATCAACAGCCGCAGATTGGGGGCTGGAGCGGCCGTTAGGAAAGGTCCTACCTGGGCACTGCACGAGCTCTCGTGCTCCTGAGGCTTCCTCGGTCCGGGAAAGTGGAGGCGCTGGGTTTCCTCTTTGGGGCTGGTTTCAAAACGGTGGAAGCTGCCCCTGCATGCATCAGACCTGCCTCACACGCAGAAGAACTTTATTTCCTCTGGGATCAATCAGGCCAGTACAGGCTCAAGAGGGGCAAAGCAGAGCACTTGGGAGGTGAGTCTTAAACACTCGAACCAAGGAAGTGGGTCCTGGCTACCACTCTGTAGGAGTGGGCTGGTGGCGGAATAGCGGCTGGCCGGAACGTCTGTTCTGCCTTCTGGAATCTATGGCGGTGGAAATGAATGGAATGTGGTACCTACAAAAATGAGGATGAAGCCTCCCATGTCCCAATAGAAAGCCCATACTAAAGAATTTCTCTCGTAGGATTCGTTTCAGGATGTCTCTTTATTCACTGGACCTGGGAGTGGGCCACACCTGGTGGCGTTCAGGGCTTACTCCCGGTTCTGTGCTCAGGGATCACTCAGGGAATCATAGGCAGTGCTGGGCTCCAGCTCAGATTGTCATCATTGTATGATGTTTCAAAATAATTCAACTAGAGTGGCCCTTGGATTTGAACTACATGGGTCCATTTAGAAGAGAGTTTAATATCCCCTTTAATTTCTTTTTCTTTCTTTTATATCCACTACACCATTCCTATCGCCTTTTGTTTCTATCTTAACAGAATGTTCTCACAGATTCAACCAACCGTAGCTGTCAAGGGTTGGCTGACTCTGTGGATGGAGTACACAAATGCGGGGGACAACTCTAGGGACATGGGCACACGCAGATTTAGGACTTTGACTTAGATAGCTTCCTGGAACAAATCCTTGATAGATATCAAAAACTGACAATAGGATGCTGCAGTAAGTAAAAAAAAAAAATTGCACAGGATTTTAGGGCCAGAAACAGCACATTGGTTAAGCTTTGTGTGTGGCCAATCCTGGTTTGGTCCCTGGCACTGCATGGACCCCTGAGCTTAGTAGGAGTGACTTCCTAGCACAGAGCCGGAAGTATCTCTTGAACCTCTCTGGATGTGGTCCAATTTCCCCAGCCCCCATAATAATTAAAATTATGCAGGATTTTCAACTCCTTGGGACTCATTGTACTCCTAATCCTCATGTTGATCCAGTCGATATACATCCTCACGTGTATTGTTCATGAATGCAATTCTTTGGGAAAGGAATAAGGCCGTTGGAAGTCAGATGGGCAGATGGGGTGTCGGTAAACTGTGGATAGTGGTGAGGAAGTGTTGCTGGGGCTGTTGATTCAGTCATGGTTGACCTCATGGGAAACTGATCACAATCTTCTTTGTATGTTATATTGACAAGTTTATTTTTAAAGAGTTAAAAAGCTCCATTTTGGCTAAAGTTAAATGTGACCCATGAATCAGAGATGCTGTTGCTCTCAAATCTGAGACGCAGGGCGTCAGAGAGACCAACAGGATTGCTGGGGAGGCGGCCAAGCTCTGCCCTGGCTTCTCACTGCACCATCGCACACAAGCCAGAGAAAACCCAGCACAGTCGGTGTTCTGTCCATTTTCCAGAGAAAAATGCCAGGTAAGTGCAAATGGGAGGTCACATGCCACTTGAACCCAGTCTGTCTGAGCATGAACTTCCTCCCTTACCAAAAAAGAAAACAACACACCCTTGGCACCTAGCACCAGAACCCGACACATTCCATCTTCCCCCGAGCGCTAGCCAGCCAGACCCACAAGGGGAATCACCCAGGTCCCCATGAGCACAAAAGGCAGATTGTTAGGCCCTGCTCTCACCCCGGGGTGCCAGCCCGGCCTACTGATGGGGCTGAGCCAAGTGTCAGGCCTGATGGACGCTTCTCCTCTTGGCTGCCCGCGGGTGACAGGCAGAGCAGCTGTCTTGGCTATGCCTGGGCACAATAATGCCGCCCAGCACCCAGGATTTGCCAACCAAGGGAGTCCAAGGCCAGTGGGAGAGCAGGCCTCCAAATTCCAGGAAGCACGTGGTGTTTATTCTGAGGCCGGCCACCTCTCACCCCTGCCCCGGGAAGCAACGATTGCCTGGGATGACCAAGGCTGGAATCAACCCAGATTAAATACTAGTGTAACGAGGAGCACGTCTGCGTGTTGGTTTGGCTGGATTTGGTCCTTTCAAAGGGACTAGCACAGAGTCCCCTCGGGCCCTTGTTTAGGGGGTGCTGACCCCTGACCTAATTACATGTATTAGGGGATGAGATCTTGTCGAAGAATGTGGCAGTCGACACTGAATTTGACTCATTTATTATTTTCAGAGGGGCCCACGGATGGCCTTGTCTGATGCTGACAATTATTTTATGGGTGCTAGAAACACAAAGACTGAAGTCTGCGATGTCAGTGGGGGCTTCAAGGAGACAGGAGCAGAGGGGTGTTGCGGCAATGACAATGGCAACACTGTCCACGGGCTCTCAAGTCCATGGCTGTCTCTGGTCTCCCAAACGCCCATAAGATAAGCAGGTCAGGTGTCATTAAACTCATCTTCAAAATGAAACGACCAGGTCAAGAGGCTCTTTTCTAAAAGAGGCATGGCAAGGGGGCCAAATCTGTTCCTCTTTTCTTCGTCTTGGAGACAGAAGGAGAAATGTGAGGAATGATGACTAGGGCGAAGAGAAAACCAATTGCACAGTTAGGCTGGAGCTGGCAAAGTGGCAGCAGGAGGAAGGACAAGAGAAAGGGTAGGGAAGGGCATGGGGCGGGTACGAGAAGGAAGAGGGGGTAAAGAGCTGGAGAGGAAAGGGGAAGATCATGATCTTTCCCGAGCACCTCCTCTGCCCAATTCATCTCATCCTGAACCTTCTCCCAGAGGAACTGCCTTCTCAACTCTGTGAGCCAAGGTTGGACAACTGGCCCAAATCTGGCTCATCCCATTTCTCTGTCCTTAGACATTTGAAATATAGAATGTCTCTGTAGTTCAGATTTGGCTTTGATGAGACTGGAATCACCTTGGCACTAGGCCTGCCATTTTGGAGTGGGGGGGAGTGTTAGTAAGGTAAAGGTAAAGGCCCTCCCGTTGATCGTCGATTTGCTCGAGCGGGCCCAGTAACGTCTCCATTGGAGACTTTGTTGTTACTGTGTCTGGCATATGAATACTCTCGGTAGCTTGCTGGGCTCTCCGAGAGGGGCGGAGGAATCGAACTCGGGTCGGCCATGTTGGCTGCTTGTAAGGCGAACGCCCTACCCGCTGTGCTATCGCTCCAGCCTTAGTAGTAAAGCAATAAAATAGTCATCTACAAAGGAAAAGGCCAGGACGAGGAGAGAGGGCTGCTGATGGGAGATTTGTTGAGCAAACAGAGCAAAAGATGTGGGAATCCAACGCTGGGGAGTGTCACACACAGTGATCTAGCTGCAGTGCTGAAGGGCTCAGGGGCGATCATTGGCGTACAAGAACTAGAAATCCACTGAGATGAACTGAAGGAAGGGAGGTGATTAGAAAGAGAAACACGTAGGTGGCTGGAGGCTAGATCACTGTGTGTGACAGAAGTGGCAAAAGCATCCCTGTAGTGGTGGAAAGACTCACTCAAGGTCAGAGGCTGAGAATGGGAGGATGCCCCCAGCCCCCAATCCAGGTTCCCTGTGGTGGAAAGTGTTTTCCCTCCTAAGGGGGTGACCAAGGGAATCTTTGGGTGCATGCATGCTCATCTTTTGTATCTATTTGGCCATTGAATGAAAAATTTACTTGGTTTCGAGTTTTTTAAAAAATGTATTCAAGGTGAAGTTCATGGGGGTGGGGGTGGGGGTGGGGGTGGGGGCGGCCCCCCAAAGGGTGCTGTAGGAGACCAGTACATCTTGGCGAGGCTTGGTCAGTGTGCCTGGCTCCAGGATGAGGCATCCTCTGGCCAGTTCAATGGGAAAAGAATGTTTCATTCTCCCATAAATGAAGAAGGATTTTCAAAGGATCTGCACGCAATTCAGCTTTTAGCTTCCCCATGGCAGCATCTGCTAAAGTCTTATTGTCCCTTCCCACCTGCCTACAGATTTCTCCTCTTGGTGGCCTTATCCCAAAGTCGATTTTCCTCTCTGGTCCAAGATTGCAAAATATAAATTCTGGGTGTATCTCATCCCAGGGTAGAATAACAGCCAGACAAAGCAAACCACTTCTTCAGTCTCTCTTCCAGAGAAGTTCCCAGGAGTGAGTTTCATGAAGCTGATTTGAAGTCACGTGTGCATTTTGAGCCAATCACTAGCTAGGACGAGAAAATGCTTGATTGGTCAGCATTAGGTCACATGCCCACTGGGGCATCTGAGTACATACCCCGCACAGTTTTTTTTTTTAACCCCAATTTGGGCTGAAAATAAGTGAGCTGAGACTATTCCTAGGAATCTCTTATGCTGTTCTGCAAAAAATAAAAACTAAAGGAAAAGGAAGAGGGAGCAGGGAAACAGACTGAGCATGCCATGGGGCAGGGAAACGAGCTGGGTATACCATGAACACATGTGCAATGAGATCATGGGTCCCTAGTGATGTCAAAGAGTTCCAAGGATGTTCACTTGAGTCAGTGGCTTGGTGGGGGTTTAGGAATTAGGTAATTAGGTTTTCAAATCTGTTAGTGCCCATCTGTGCTATGACAGCCGAGAAAGAAAGTGACTCGCTCAGGGCACACATCTGCTGAGTAAGAGGCAAAGACTGCCCTGACTCCCCGGAGTAAGGCCAGGGGCATCTGTCTTCCTGGGCGGGCGGGAGCCCAGCAACGAGCCGTTGACTTCTCACTATTTCCCAACGAGGCTTCTGGCCTGGCCTTGACCAAAGGGGAGATTCCACCCACTGTAATGAGATGATACCAGAAACCCAAATGCAAAACAGGCTGTTCGCTGGTCTTGGAGCTGTGTCCATCACTAACTGTCCTTTCACGGCCATGGGCATCCCATCCTTCCTCACTAGCCCTCTACCAACAGCAGGCAGGGGGAAAAGGAGGGGCACGCAAAGGGTTGGGGAGGTGAAGCACTCAGATATGTTTTAAGGTAAGATCTCGAATCATTAAGCACACCCCTAGGTGCTCAAGGGCTACTTCTGGTTCTCTGCTGAGGGGTAACCGCTGGACATGCTTTGGGGACCCTGAATGTGATGTGGGGATTAAACCAGGGCAGGGCACATGGAAGGTAAGTATCTCTCTCTCTCTCTCTCTCTCTCTCTCTCTCTCTCTCTCTCTCTCTCTCTCTTCCCAGTGATTTGTTTTAAATGGTTGTTTGCATATTATGTCAAGAGGGGTGTATGGCTTAAAACACAGGACAGAAAAGTGTGCCCCCTGTATTTTTTGTCTAGAAGTCTCTAGCTACGGACTCTATGGGTAGAATCAAATGCACAGACATTGGACTTTTATGGATGAAAGGACTATTTTATTCTCATTTAATTGAACGAATTTGCAAACTTAAGGGAGATGTTTCAAGCATTAGTTTCCTGGCTTCTTTGAGATATTCCAAAAATCTAGCCATGAAACAATACGTATTTTACAATCGGTGACAAGAGTGGGACATGTTCTTTCTCGGACAAGGAATAATTGATATCTTCTCCTATAGTACCTCTCTGTTTCCCTCTGTCTGCCTCTCTCCTCAGCATCATTACAGCTGAGTATAATTGGTGTGAATCATTGCACTTGTACCCTCAAAGTCCAGAGAAATTCATCCACTGTGAGACACCTATACAAAGGGTAAAATAAGGCCAGGGAGATAGCTCAGAGGGCTGGAGCACAACCTGGCATACACAAGACCCCAGGTTCCATCCCTAACGCCACATGGCCTCCTCTGCACTTCTGGGGAGATTCCCCCCACCCTCAAAAAATACCCAAATTAAGAGATAAATAAAATACCCATTCAGATTGGTAAATGTGTTAAAGAGATAGAGGGCACATTTCAGTGTGAGATAGTTTTCCAAGTTGATCAGTTGACACATGATCCTTATCTTTCAGAATGTAAGTCTGTGAGCCAGTGATGAAGGGTAATATTCTTATGATTGGTTTGGGAGAAAATAAGGTTCAAAGAGGAAGTGGATCTCCTTGTTCGAGATCATGTGATACTGTATGGGTAACATGAAGGACTCTGGAGTATTGAAATCCTGGTTCCATATTATTTGATTACCTCCCACTACTGCTTGTGTGGATTTTGGGGGGGATTGGGTGAGGGTTACACCAACGTGTGTTCAGGACCTACTCTCGGCTCTGTGCTCAAGGATGACTCATGGAGGTTCTCAGGGGACCGTATGCAGTGCCAAGTTTGAATTGGGGTTGACCATATGCAAGAAAAGTGGCTTCATCCCTCTAAGATGTCTCCAGCCCCTTGAGTTGACTTATTATTTTAGTTTTGTTGGTTTGGGGGACGTGCTCTGCTATGCTCAGGCTGTGCTTTGGCTCTATGCACAGGAATCACTCCTAGTAGTGCCCAAGGGACCACATGGGGTGCTGGCAGGTGAACTGCAGTTGACCACATGCAAGACAAGCTTTGTATCTGCTGTGCAATCTCTCTGTGTGATGCTAAGTTTTCTTGATCCCAAATGTTTGGTACCCATACCCCCCTATTCCTAAGCTGATATGAAAATCATGGATAATAATAACTTCACACAATATTCATAGAAAACATAACCTAATGACCCAAATTCACACACACACACACACACACACACACACACACACACACACACACACCCCTGTACTATACAGAGAACTCAAGCAGAGAGAAGGGTGTTGCATCTTGCATCAACATGAAGATTTGCTTGCACACAGCCACTCTTCACCCCTGCTGACATGTGGGTGCGAGGTAACATGAGAGGTAACCACTGGACATGCTTTGGGGACCCTGAATGTGATGTGGGGATTAAACCAGGGCAGGGCACATGGAAGTATTACTCTCTCTCTCTCTCTCTGTGCAGGAAACTCCAGCACCTTGCATGGTCATGTCATGATGGATTTTCCCAATTTGTCACCAACACAGCCAAGTTCATGTTGCACTAGGACTTCACATGTGGAAAATCGAGGAGGGATTGGAGTGGAGGAAAGCAAATTTGCGGTTATCTCTATAGGACGGGGGTCAGCTCAGAAAATGAACATCAGATTTTCACCTTCTTGAATGTCTTAGGCCTGAAAGTCTTGTGGGAAACAGGGCATTTTTTATTTTATTATTTTTACTGCAGGGACTTTCCTGGTTATCGCTTTTCCACTAAATGCCAGCAGCATCTCCCCACAATTGAGACAGTTAAAGAAAACCCCCACATGTCTGACCCTTCCCATGTGGAGCCATCCCACTACAGTGGAAAACCATTATCAGCCTACGGCTTCCCCAGCCCTGGTCCATGCGATTTGGTTCAATCTGTCCAGCTGGAGCCATCCACCAAAGGATCATGGGATATTTGGAACCCTAGAAACTCTACTTAATGACCCCAATTCCTGGGGGTTTGCCTGGTCTGCTTAATGGGGAGCATCCTGCAGTGATTACTTGGGAGTGGATGGGCAGGAAACTCTGCGGTGACCTGGAAGTCATATCCCAAATACCCACATGTACTCTCATAAGCAGGGGCCAGTCCGCAATGGAACCCAAAGAGAGCAGGGAGTGGAGGAGCTTTCAGCAAGGAGAGGGGAAAAAAATGATCCTTGCCAGAGGGCCCACAGGGTCAAATAGATGGGAAGGACCCTTCCTGCTCGCAGGAAGAAGACTGGGAAAGCCAACCGATTCTTCAGCAAACAAGAGACACAAACACGGAAACCCCAACCTGACGTGCTCCCTCGAACAGTGGCTTAAGAGAGTTCTCCGGGATATTTTCCCCACATGTGCAAGAAATTAAAATTAGGCTGAAGCTCATCTGAAGAGCCACTTTGACATCACCAGATGGTAGGAGCGAAGCTGCTTTTTGGATTTAGCAAACATCTTAAACTATTTTTCAAATGATTTAGGTTCAGCAAGACCCCAAATGTATTTTTTCCCTCTCCAAGTACCTTTTCCCCCCGCATTTGAAACCCTAGGGTATTTTGAAGGGAATTCAAGCCACATGTTTTTGATTCATTTACACTTAACTCATCAACATGTTGTTTTGCAAGAGTCATTTGATGTCCAAAAGACTTTTTTGAAATATATATTAAATATATGTACGCACACATTTGTAGTTACACACATGTGCGCACGCGCACACATCCACACAACACACACACACACACACACTCATTTTTAACAATTTCTTTTCCTAAGGAAGGAGAGTGAGGCTGTGCTAAGAACTGGCCATCTCTGAACACCCCAGAAATCAAGTCAGATGACCAACAGTACATCCTTCTGCACTCAGCTTGGCAGTGAAAGGCATCCTTTCCTAGCCCGGGGTGGGCACAGAAAAATCTGTGAGTGCCAAGAACCAAGATCCAGGTGTGTAGTGGACAGGGAGTTCGAGAACTGTGGAACCATGACAAAGGGCGGGGGTGATCTATCCCTCCCAGGACAGGAGCCCAGAAGCCAAGAGAATGTGGATAGTGCCCACCTTGCAGAGAAGGACTAGCTAAGGGTGAAAGCCTGGCATTTTTTAAAAGGTCCAGAACCACTGTTTTATTTATCTGGGTTTCTTTGTTGTTGGTGGTTTAGTTTGGGGGCCACACTCTTCAGTGCTCGGGAGCTATTTCGGACTCAGTGCTCAGGATTGGCCTCTGGTGGTGCTCAGGGTACTGTTTATGGTGCTGGGTCAGCCACATACAAGTCAGTAAGTGCTTCAGCTCCCGAAACCTTGCTTTTTATAAAAATCAGTGTTCATACTTGTAGGTTGCTTTGAAATCTCTCCCTCTTGATAGACCACTGATTGATTGAGGGAAAGTTAGTTAAATAGTATAAGGGATAGGTCGATGATGATGATAGGAGTACATAGATAAAATGCATACATATAAATGGAAGTATGTACATACAAATGCATAGGTACGGGTATTTACATCTGTATATGTATAGTACACGTGTGTTTATATATTTGAATGTTGTTTTGAAGGCAAACAGTTCTCGGGAAGTCTGTGACAACCATTATTGTTTTGGGAAAAAGTAAACAATTCCCAACTTGCCTTTCTCTACACCAGGGCCTTTGGAGGTCATGCACCCCAAAGGATCCACAGCAGACATCACTAATTGATGTCTGAGTTCTTTCCTGGAGAGTCTGAATTAAGCCTGCAAAGCTTTTAAAAACTGGTATTTCAGGAAGCTTCTGCCTAGGAGTTAGAGTTGGCAAAACTGGGTAATGTGTCCTCTTTGTAAAATCCTTAACTGTGTTCAGTTGTTCTAGTTCATGATGAAAAAACTAAGACCCACAATTTATCTCATGGATTATGATCATACAACTTAAAAGAAAATGAAACAAATGTAAGATTTGGACTAAATAAAAATAACTTACTGAGAACATCAATATAAAAAGTAGATATAATTAAAATGTGTATAACATATTTAAGGCGTTCAACAGTTAATGTGTATCAACCATAAAATTAGATTTTGGGGGAAACTCTATTGTGTCATTGAATGTGAAAATGTGAAGCTAGAAATTATCTATGGCATTCAGAATTTTCTACAGCTTTCTTCAACTTCTTACTGTGTTGTTCTTAGTAGTTACAATGCCAGGATCCACGGAATAAGAGCTATTTACTCAGTTGAAAATCGTAATGTTTAGAAGGGAGATCCCTTAGAATTCCAGAACATTCTTTGGTTTCACTCTCTCAATGCTTGGACAGACAGGAAGAAATTGATGTTTATGCTACATGTCTAAAACATGTAGAAACTGTTTCTTATCCTACATGTCAGCCAGGTAAGAAGTACCTCGTGTTTCAGTCAGAGCAAGAACCACTTCCAATACTATGCTCTTCCAACATGCGATAGACCGTGCTGAAATGTTACTGCAACATTATGTATTCAGGACAATTCCCAGTCACAAGGCATCTCTATCCCAAACAAACTCACCTAACAAGGTTGAACAAACAGTACCCTTTGGGTGTCAGGCTACATTCGACAAAAAATATGCATATTCATTACCACCAGCAGAAGTCTGGTAATTCATTATCTCACAATGTTCAAAAAGAGAAAAACTCCATGATTGTCATAAAAACAAACAAACAAAACACCTCCTTTCTACTGTCTGCCAATGAGAGAGATTAAGTGAGTCTTGCCCACAAGAAACACACTCCCAGCTACTGAAGGAGTTGATGAGACTAGAAGAGGAGCAGGTGTTAAGATGGAGACACCAGGGGCTGGAGCGATAGCACAGTGGGTAGGGCGTTTGCCTTGCATGTGGCTGACTTGGGTTCAATTCCCAGCATCCCATAGTATCCCCCGAGAACTGCCAGGAGTAATTTCTGAGTGCATGATCCAGAAGTAACCCCTGTTCATTGCCAGGTGTGACCCAAAAAGAAGAAAAATAAAGATGGAGACATCAGAAGGCAAGAAAACATCCTAACTCCCAAGGTCCCCAGGACCTGGCACTTCTCCAGTTTAAATCTTCCTCTCTTCCTTTGCCTCGCCTCACTCCCAGTTCAGAGCCTCGCTCTGGGGACCCAGGCCAACAGACAGAAAATCCAACCCTGCACCCTTAGCGCCAAGCCTTTTCCTGGGCTGCGTTCACTGTTGGTGGCTCTCCAGCTGACTCCGAGACCTGGCCCTTTCTTCTATTTTAAAGAGCCAGCTCGGAGTCCTCCTTCTGGAGAAGTTTTCCCTACTCTTCCATGCCAGGATGAATCACTGTTTGACAATCTCCATGGTAATGAGAGCATGATGAGTACTATTAGTTCTTTTAATTATTGCCTTGGGTGCTAGGGTGACTGTGTGTCCAGCGCTGGGCTGAGCACCATGCAAACATCATCTCACTTAATTCCCCCAGCCGTTGAAGTGGTCTTTCTTTGATCTTTCTCCTCTCTCATTCTCTTCCTGCTCTTTCTTCTTCTCTTCCTCCTCTTCTCCATCATCATTTTTCTTTCCTTCCTTTTCCATCTTGTCCTCTCCTCTTTGTTTTACTATTATTCTCTCCTAGTGCAAGCAAGGAAGTTGGATTTAGAGAAATTTCACAACAGACTTGGGCTCACACATCAAATGAGAGAAATAACTGAGCTCCGAACCCTGGCCAGTTACCTTTGAAGCCCCATTTTTAGCCTCCCTCTGCTCGGGAACTCTCCTGCGTGGGCCTGTCTTCCATGCTTCGGAGTTAACACTACATCCATTGTCAGCTTCTTCCCACTCTACTATCAGATATTCATGGGCTGTGGTTTTGTCTTACACATCTTGAAGTCTCATTTGGGGACAATGGTTCTGCCACCCAGCAGCCTTTTGGTAGATATTAGAATTATTTACAAATTATTTACAAAATGGTTATTTAAGATGGTTACTTTGAGCTACTTGAAGCCACCAATCTTCCAACCTACTCCTTGCTGGTTGCCAATAAAGTTCTCTCTCCACCCTGAAAGAAAAATACAAAACTATACACGGCAGAGCCTGGCAAGCTCCCCGTGACGTATTCGATATACCAAACACAGTAACAACAAAGTCTCCAATGGAGACGTTACTGGGCCCGCTCGAGCAAATCGATGATCAACCGGAGGGCCTTTACCTTTACCTTTACCTTATACAAAAATGACATTTAATGTACACTGGTGAAAGGATGAGTGTTCGATTATGTTATGATTGAAACTCAATCATGAAAACTTTGTAGCTGTATCTCATGGAGGTTCAATAAAATAAAAATAAAATGAAAAAATGACATTTAAATAGGGGGGAGGGGAACATAACAAATAAAAAGGAGAGTAGGATAAAAAAAATGAAAGTCTTTCAGCCCAGATCTTCACCCTCTCTCCTCTGAGGAAAAATCAATCAAATTAGTTTTTGGTTTGTCCTTATAGAAATATTTTATGCAAGCATATGGAGATGTGAGCAAACATTTCTTTCCTTCTCTGAGACTGTAAGTGTGCTGTTCTGTCTTATGTCGAGTTTCTTTTTATTATTAGCTATTATTCAAGTTATTAGCTGTGCACAGGGCTTACTCCTGACTCAGTGCTCACATATCACTCCTGTTGATACTCAAGGGACCATATGTGGTGCTGGGGTCACCCACATGCAAGGCAAGTATCTAAACCCCTGTACTATCTCTTTGACCCCTAGTCAAGTAATTTAAATGCTAGCTGAAGAACACCGCTTTCTTTCTACACTCAGCATAAAACTGTACTGGGGTCTGACTCCAGTTGGAAGGAAAGAGAACAATCCCTTCCCAGCTGCACCTCTGTGGTCATTGTTCTGCCTCCCACTACCCAGGGGCCACTGGGGGGGTCTAGTGTTCTGGTATCTCCTACTTTCCCAAATACCCTTGGTGATGACACGTCTGGCCCCAAGCCCAGGAAGTGGGGCTGTGAAGGCCCAGACCCCAACCTCCCAGTCATCACCCTGCCGCACAGGCCAGGAGAAGTCACACAGTCGGGCCTGCATTGCCAGGAGTGCAAACTCCACAAAGGCCCTTGGTCAACGCCAGAGGCTTCCAGCCTCTGCTGGAATCTCAACATTCACTTTCTTTCATCTTCTCAACGTTTTCTCTGGTTCCAGCTGGGATCCACCATCCCGCTCTCTTTTCCGGTGCTGAGAACACCACAGGATCTCACTGCAAATCCATGGCTTCCTGCCCCTTCCCTTCCGTGGGCGGAGCCTTTGTCTTGTTACTTCCTGGTAACATTTTGTAGTGTGTGTGTGTGTGTGTGTGTGTGTGGTCACAACCTTAAGAGTTTTATGGGTCTCAAAGGAAAGTAGGGGGGCGGTTGCAACGGACAGGTCCCCTAAGCTGTCTCTATAGAGCTTTCTCTGGGGGTGTCTTCCCTGCGGGATCCTCCCTCTTGTCACCCCGTTTTCTGCTTCTCTTGTGCTTTTATACCATCTGTGCCCGATCTACCACCCAAGACGCCTGGCAGGGCGCTTGCAGTCTGTGACTCAGAGTTCACACTCTTTACTCCTGAGTCTAGCTGCTTGCCCACACTAAGCACTGATTTTCCCATCAGCCGCCTACTCTGACTTACTTTTTCCGCTGCAATTTCCTTCGAATAATCCCTCTCCCCCCCAGCAATCCTCACCACTGGAGTCGACACCTTTACTTTTCCCACTCCCCTCCCTTCTCTCACCCCCACCCCCACCCGCCCCTGGGTCCCTCCTCACCTAATTCCCCATTTCCCCTCCTTACCAGATGAGCTTCTTTTTCCAATGAGGATTTCCAAGGTGGAATTGTTTGGACGAGCCAATGTCTAAACCAGCAGCTTCTGTGGACTAGGTTTAGTGGCTCAGGCATCTTTATGCAAGTTCAGATGGCGGGTTCCCCAGTCACGGGAGGCTTTTATGGACTGTTGGTGGAGAGGTCTTTGCCAACTAAACTTCAAGAAGTTTATTGGTTTTGTAGAGTTACAGGGCAAGTCTTGGAAAGCTTGCTTGGACTTATGTAATCAATCGTTGGAAGGAGAGAGAGAGAGAGAGAGAGAGTGTGTGTGTGTGTGTTGTGTGTGTGTGAGTGTGCGCGCGCACATACGCACATGTTTCTTGCTGTTTTGCTTTTCTTCTTTAAGAAAAAAATCTCTTAATACAAAGGAATGTGTGAAAGACACTAAAGTAAGAGCTCCAGGGCCTTTGGATGATGAGTTAGGAGGAAAAGGCCAAGCTGCATTCAGAGCGATTGTCTCCATGCAAGAGCCAACAAGATGGAACACGTTGACCAGACTCTCTGGGTTTCTGGCAGCTTCGAGCCCTGGATCTGTCTTCCTTAGCCTGAACTTCTGAACGCACATCCCAGATGACACTCATGAATTCACGGTGCTATCCTGAGGGAACCAGCTGCCCTTCCTGGTGTGATACTGTTTTCCCCGACTAGGCGAGATGCAGACAGTCAGAACTTAGCAGAGGGCTGCTCAGGAGTGATAGATCTAGGTTTGTAATTGTATCTCAGCCTTCATCAGGATTGGCCCCCAAGAAGAGCCCAGTAGAGCTTAATAAATGAAATAAATGAAATAAATGAGTGAATGCAGCATGATTTCCTTCTGCTCATTTGCCATTGGGAGGGTTTTGGCGTTGCCCCCTAGGCATTGTGAGTCTGAATTACGGGGTCTCTTATCTCCCACTAACCTGCAAGTCTTCACTCAAATCTCAATCCATTATTTCTTTTGTCTTTGCTAGGTTGCTTCAAGTGTTACTGGGTGTTGAGGGGTTGGGTCTGCTAGGGACTTGGGTAAAAGTAAGTAAAGGCCCTCCCGTTGATCATCGATTTGCTCGAGCGGGCCCAGTAACGTCTCCATTGGAGACTTTGTTGTTACTGTGTCTGGCATATCGAATACTCTCGGTAGCTTGCCGGGCTCTCCGAGAGGGGCGGAGGAATCGAACTCGGGTCGGCCATGTTGGCTGCGTGCAAGGCAGACGCCCTACCCGTTGTGCTATCGCTCCAGGGACTTGGGTGGAGTTGATAAAGCACAGTTGGGGACATCTCCTCTCTGGGTTTGGTATGGATGTTGTGATTGATTTGAGGACAGAAGCTTCCCCAGCATGACTCTCTCTCCTTCCTTGACAATATCAGCTACTCACGAATCTTGCTGCTTTCGGGGGCTAGAGCGATAGCACAGCGGGTAGGGCATTTGCCTTGCATGAGGCCGACCTGGGTTCGATTCCCAGCATCCCATATGGTCCCCTGAGCACCGCCAGGGATAATTCCTGAGTGCAGAGCCAGGAGGAACCCCTGTGCATCACCAGGTGTGACCCAAAAAGCAAAAAATAAAAAAGTGTTTTTTTTTAAAAAAAAGAATCTTGTTGCTTTCATTCTCTCTCCAGTGCCTTCAGGTAGGTGAGATATTCTTATGTTTTGTTCCAGGAAAATTATTATCCAGGGCTGGAGAGATAGCGGAGCTCATAAGACATGTGCCTTGGAAATGGCTGATCTGGGTTTGATCCTTAGCATGTTACAAGGTCCCCCGAACTATGCCAGGATTTATCTCTCAGTGCAGAGCCAGAGTAAACCCTGACAAACACCAGACATGGCCCCAACCAAAAAAAAAAAAAAAACCAGAACGAGAAAGAGGGAGAAAAGGAAAGAGAATTGTTGTCCACTAGACGGTAAATAGATTTCTCTCTCCATGCACCATTTTTCTACCCATCTCTCCATCCATCTGCCCTTCCATGATTTCAATCAGCCATCTAAGTTAGCATTCAGACTATCTAGCCTGATCTAGCTGGTCTTTGTAGAGGATAAATTTGTTAAAAGATAGCAGGTTGGACCCAGAGAGATCAGACAGCAGACAGAGTGCTGGTTTTGCATGTGGCTCACCCAGGTTCTGTTCCTGGCACCATACCACATATGGTCATCTGAACCCTTCCAAGAGTGACCCTTGAGCACAGAGCCAGGAGTAAGCCCTGAGCTCCACTGGTGTGGCCCCCAAACCGCGTGTGTGTGTGTGTGTGTGTGTGTGTGTGTGTGTGTGTGTGTGTCTCCAGGAACTCACAGCTTCTCCAGGAGCATTATAAGATCAAGACTATAGCAAGAACATGATTCTTGCCATTGCCAAGCCACTGTACCCTGCGCCAGGCTGTTTCACTCAGGGCACCCCAGAGGGGGGTGGGTGAGAGCCCTCCCCGCCCCTGGCAGCCGAAAACCTCCACAACCCAACTGCTGCCATGCTCTAGGCTACTCCCTACATGCTTGTGCTGAGCCTTTTGCATGAATAAATGCATTCCTGGACTGCACGGCCACTTTTGCGGCCACGTGACACATCATAAGACACTCCCTACCCTTTCTCCAAGAGTGCCACACCACATGTGATGGGGTTCAAATAGTAGCAACCAATCATAGAGGGAAATATATATATGCATATATACATATTTTCCTGTATATATGAAAGCTCACATCACTCAACTTTTAGCAACATGTCCATGGTATCCTAAAGGATGTCTTAATGACCCCTGCCAAAATAGAAGAACCTTCACACTGTTTCCCCTATGGATACCTTTTTGTAGCATTCTGAGCAGTTTTCCATAACAATACAAAAGATATTATTTTGGTTGTGCTTTGGGACAGGGATTGGGGCTTGGGATGAAAAACCTCAAATACGGTGACGGGAAGGTGTCGTGGTGATGGGATTGGTGTTTGAATATTCATTCATTCATCATCCTGTTATTCATCGATTGCCTCGAGCAGGCCCCAGTAAGGTCTCTTTCATCCTAGCCCTGAGATTATATTCAAGGCTCTTTAGGAGAATGAGACCCATCATTGTTACTGGTATTTGGCATATTTGGTACGCCATGGGGAGTTTGTCAGACTCTGCCCTGTGGGCAGGCTACATTCGATAGCCTGCAAGTTTGTCCAAAGTAGGAATGAGATAATAAGATGTCATAAAAAGATGTCCTGATAAGATGTTGCGGGGGGCCGCAAATGCGGCCGCGCAATTCCGGGGACTGGATTTTATAGTCTCTGAGTATTGGCCGTTGATAGGATTACACGGCGCCAGGGGGCCAGGTGGTGGGTGTGACCCCCGCCTACTGGAATTTGGAGGATCTGGGTGGAGGATGCTCGACTCCAATTCGAGTAGGCTTGGAGGTCTCAGCCCCGGAACCCGCGTGGCTTTGTCCCTCTGCCAGTACCTTCATGTGTGCGGAGAGTGGTCTCAGCATGTTGGTGGCTAGTCCTGGAGGTCTTCGGCTGCCGGAGCCCTGGTCAGGGCAGGGAGGAAATCTCAACCCGCTCCCCTCCAAGGGACCCCAGCGAGGAACAGCCAGGCGTAGGGGCATTTAATTTGAATATTAAATGTAATCAAATATTGTGAATATTAAATGTAATCAAATATTGTGAACTACCTTATAAAATAAAAGAATAATAATAAAGAAATAAGAACTTCCGTTTACCAAAGATTAAAAAAAAAGTCTCTAGCAAGAACAGCAAGAACCAAGACCACCGTGCAGAGCACCCTCTGCTGCTGGTGGTCCCGATGACACTGCCATTCCTCCCGCACCAAACCTGCAGCTCACTCAAGCCCTCTGCAGTGCTCATCGATGGCTCTAGGAACCAGATACTAGAGATTCTACTCCTCTTAAAATTTGGATCATCACCACCCATCACCAAACAACAGTATTCAAGCAACACTGCAACTGTATGCTGGGAGTGTTTTATCGGCCGGACTTAGACCCAGTTGCAAGATGCTGGAAAATGAGTTTTGTTTTACCTTCTTGGGCAGAGGCTCTTAGAGTGGTCCAGACAGGAAAGGTTTTCAAATGATGTGAAGTGGCCCCAACCATGAGAAAAGAAAATCAACTTCACTAACCATTTATTTGTCTTATGCCCATCTTAACATTTGTCAAGGAGCTTTGCCTCAGTCCTTTAGGTACCTCTAACTTGACCCCAGGGTAGATGGTTAATGTTCAAAATTCAAGAAGTACTGAACTTTTTCACCAGCAATTTCCTTCCTCCCACATTCTGTCCTGTGTCTCCAAATACTAACTTTTTTTTTGCATTTCACAAGAGATTTATTGATCAGGTAAACAGAAACTTGATTGACAGGACCTCTATAGAATAAGACTAGAATAGATAGAACAGACCCATTTCCTCAAAACATTAAAAAATGAACCCCTGTTATATAGCTGGAAGGAAAAATAAACCTTCAGAATCTTGTCATAAAGCAATTATTCTTTCTTTGTATGTTTTTTTAAAAATTTTTGTTTGGGGTCCACACCTGGCAGAGATCACTCCTGGCTGGACTCAAGGGGGATATTTGGTGTGCAAAGGGACATTATAGTATTCTTTTTTTTTCCTTTTTGGATTACAACCATCGATGCAGATGTTCACTCCTCCTAGCTCTGCACTCAGGGATTACCCTTGCAGTGCTCAGAGGACCATATGGGATGCTGGGAATTGAACCCATGTCGACTGCGTGCAAGGCAAACGCCCTACCTGCTGTGCTACGTCTCCAGCCCCTATAATATACTAACTTTTTAAGACTCTTTTTCCTTTGCAAACAAGAAGAAACTTACATCACCATTTTATTGTCGATTGTCTTTTACCTAGCTATATGCAAGTCTGTCTCTCACCCAGCTTCTGATTTTATATTTTTAATGTATAGTTTATATTTATATAAAATGCACATTTTAATTATAACATTTATATTTGCATTAATATTTTCATTACAGAAACCCACCTTTCTCAGTAATTTAGAGATACAAAGACTTCACAGTGACTGGCTGCATTTTATTTCATTGTCACAGCGACACCAAGACAGAGGTTTCATTGTCATCTTTTTTCTGTATGGATTAGAGGGCCATGCCCAGAGAATTAAAGGGGACTAGCTAATGTTACAAGGGTATATCAAGTACCAGCACTCAGCAGCAGGCTGGAACATCCAGCCTTTAAGCATTGAGTTTTTCCTCTTGTAGTAATACAGAGAGTTCAGATTCTTTTGCTGTATGAGGTTAATCTAAAAATCTATAAAGGGTCTAAAGAGAGTAGAGAGGATAGGGTGCTTGCTTTGTATGCATTGAACCGTTTTTCGATTTCTGGAAATACATATGGTCCCACAAGTGCTGCCAGGAATGACCCCTGAGCACAGAGCCAGGAGTAAACCTTGAGCACTGCCAAGGGTGACTCCCAAGCAAAACAAATCTATGAGGCTTAATTTTATTTATTTAATACATTTAAGTAACTAACTTGTTCCAGCCCCCGCCCCCTACCCCAACCAGGGCTGCCAATTGTTTGAATAAAAATCATGACACCCAGAACGCCTTGACAAATCCTGCACAAATCAAAATTCTGCTCACTCAGTGATGATGCAAATCAGACAGCCCCCTGCCATTGCAGGGGGGCACTTTCTGAAATGCATTGCCCACCCCTCCCTAAACGATAATAGGAGAAGAGACAACCCGAGAGCCTCAGCGATTATTTCTGGGGGCCAGATACACAAATAACTTATATGACCTGCTCATTTCCATTGGTCAAACAGAGTCACATGACACCCACAGATCCATAAAGGCATCTGGGAAATCCAGGTTTCCTGAGTGCACAGGAAGTGTGTTACCCACAGAAGCGCAGTCTGACCCTTTACCCTCACTCTCTGTCCCCTCGCTCTCTCTCATCCTCCTGTTTCCTAAGGGGTTCAATCTGGTCTGCTGTCATTGGGTGAGCGAGAACTCGGCTTTTCAAATACGAGTTTTATTGTGTTTCATAATAACGGAGCGATCCACATTATTATGAGAAGCATAAAATAGAAGGAAAGAGAATAAAAACAAAATCCTTCCAAATCCCGCCGTTACCACAAGAGAACAGGAGCCTTTTTGTGTATTCATCATTTTATGCTTTTCTATGTAGGCAGACGTGCTTTTTGCCCTCAAACGTATCATAACACGTTTAACAATTTTACATCCTGCTTCCTTGGCTCTATACAAATGGTTTGGGAGTACTTTTCTATATCTGTTTCTATGTACTTTTAAATGGGAGCGCACGTTTTTAATAGGATCTCATTTTGACAGGTGCTTGAATTCAGTGGACAGGCGCCGGGCCCTGGCGCTAAGGGGGTTCCATGGTGACCTGCAGGTGGAAGAAACACGCTCTCCAGACAGACAGAGACAGCTCCTGCTGGGCGTCCTCCTCCCTCAGTCTGGAAGGTGAGATGAGACGCTCTTTTGGAGATTACATCTTCCCCCTGAAGCCCCATTCCGGCATCCTGGGTCCCCAGAAATCCTTACCCCCGGTGGCCCTATAAGTCTGCGGGGAAGCTTGGAGCTGCCCTTTCTTGCCTGCGTTCTCCTAAGAGTTGAGCTTCTAATGTGTTCTAGAAGCCAGGGGCATCTGGGTAATGTTTAGAAGGAGCATCTGCTCAGAGTTTGGAGGGGCTGCTCACCTGTGGCTCCTCCCTGGGGGGTGGAGCATGGGGCAGGGAGAGGGAAGAGACCCCACATTCAGACACAGACCCCAAGGAGTCCAAGGATGCACCCTGGGGGGAAATGAGTAGAAATTAGTATTAAACCCAAGAGAGAGTTTGGTTTCTCCTCCTCCTCCTCCTCCTCCTCCTCCTCCTCCTCCTCCTCTTCCCCTCCTCCACCTTCTTCCCCTCCTCCTCCTCCTCCTCCTCCTCCTCTACTTCCTCCTCCTCCTTTTTCTCCTGTCCTCCTCCACTTTCTCCTCTTCCTCCTCCTCTTCTTCCTCTTCCTCCTTTCCTCCTTCTTCTCTTCCTCCCCTCCTCTTCCTCCACCTTCTTCCCCTCCTCCTCCTCCTCCTCCACTTCCTCCTCCTCCTTTTTCTCCTGTCCTCCTCCACTTTCTCCTCTTCCTCCTCCTCTTCTTCCTCTTCCTCCTTTCTTCCTTCTTCTCTTCCTCCCCTCCTCTTCCCTCCTCTTCCTCCTCTTCTTCCCCTCCTCCTCCTCCTCCCCCTCCTCCTCCACTTCCTCCTCCTCCTTTTTCTCCTGTCCTCCTCCACTTTCTCCTCTTCCTCCTCCTCTTCTTCCTCTTCCTCCTTTCCTCCTTCTTCTCTTCCTCCCCTCCTCTTCCCTCCTCTTCCTCCTCTTCTTCCACTCCTCCTCCATCTCCTCTTCCCCCCCCCCTTGTCTGCCTCCTCCTCGTCCTCGTCCTCGTCCTCATCCTCCTCCTCTCCTCCTCCTCCTCCTCCTCCTCCTCCTCCTCCTCCTCCTCCTCTCCCCCTCCTCCTCCTCCCAGAGTCCAAGGATGGAACATTCTGGAGTCTGAGGATGGAACATTCTGGAGTCTGAGAATGGAACATTCCAGAGTCCTAGGAACATTCCAGAGACCTAGGACTGAGCAGTCCTGCTTGGACTCCCAGTGCATCATGATGTCTTTGTCCTGGCAGGAAGAGGGACAATCCATCAGGTTCCAGTCTGCAAACGGTGTCCCCAACTCTCCGTGACCTCTCAGCCGCTAGCCGCTGTCCAGGCCTAGCGAGTTCAGAGGAAGCCTCCGAGGGCCCAAGCTCAGAAGCCGTGTGACACTGGGCACGTTGTTGAATTCTCCAGTGCCTCCGTTTTGTCAGCTTTCAAGTGAGCAAAGTCATGGTACTCTGCACAGAGGTTTGTCAGGGGTTGAAATGAACGGAAAGAGGCCAAGATGTCTCAAAGAAGACTGGGACACCGGAGGCCAACTACGATTTAACAACGATCATTACTGTTGTTATTGGGTTCTTATTTTGCACAATGTTAGGCTTTGCAGCATTTGCTGACCCAAACAGTCATTCAATGAGCCCCTTTTAAACTGAATAAGGCTCCACATCCATTGTCATTTCTTTCAGGGGGGAAGAAAACATTTGCAAGACAGGAAATGTTAGGGTCCAAGAGGGGGCACACTTTAAAGTCTCTTGATATGGTAATGAGCTGCTTCCGAGAATTAAATTGCTTGACCATATTATTCATTAGTTATAATTCCCTCACCATTGAGGGTTTGGCCACTAAATGATCTAAGTCGTTAGTGACATTTCAAACCGAAACTCTTAGCGGAGAAAAGAAGCCCCGCGAATGAAAAGCTGGATTAACCCGAACAAAAACTAATTGAGCACCGGTCTGCTAGCCCAGGAAATCAAAAGCACCTAATCAAGCCCCAAGCCTGGCTTCTTTGGGGGCTGGTTGGGGTGGCAGGGGCAGAGCCCACTCTTCAAATCTTTTCCTCTCCTTGGAACCAGCCATGCTCCAGCTGCTGTTCTGCTTTTCCACTTGGGGTGCACCCGCCAACGTGCTCCTACTGGTCTCCGGGGAGAAACCAAGGCGGCTTCTGAGACTCACCTTGGACCCCTGCAGCTGGTGGCTCAGAGAGGCAGGTGGAGCCCTGGGCCAGGTGTTACTTCCTTCTGGAAATGAGCTGGGGGAGACGACAGAAGCCAGTGGAGTTGAGTTTGGGGTTGAGTTTCTCCAGAACCCCCGGGGGAACCATATATCTTTTGTCTTTTCATCTGGCCTTGAGGAAGTCAAGTTTCCACCTGAACCCCATGTGGGCAGTGAGGAGAGCTGGGAGGAGGTCAGCTCTGCTGCCGGCCTGGTCCACCCAGCTCTGTGTTCAAGACGCTGACCTGGACAGGCTCCCTCTGGGGGTCTACGGGCTCTGGTTGCTACTGGCGCAGGGTCAGGAGGCCTTGGGTGGGGCAGAGAAAGTAGGGCAAGTGGAGCCGGGATGGCTCTGATCTCTCTGGGGGAAAGTTGCAAGTTGGGGACTTGGCTGACAGGATTGCTAAGTGTGGCTGTTCCGGTGCCATTGGGGCAGGGAGGGGGTATGCTAGAAACAGACAGGCCTGTGGCTGGATCCCAAATCCAGAAGGGGGACGGGAGGCTGCTTTTTGTGACCTAATCAAGAAACCATCCAATAATGGGGACTGGGCCATGGCATTGCGGTATTAGACATAGTAATTCCAACTCTGAAAACAAGCGCTGTGTCCATGATGGAGAGGGACAGGGGGACCTGGCTGATGAGGAAAAGCCGTGCAGCCACCAGAAATGTTGTGACATGGGACCATTGTGCCATTGTGCCAGGTATCCAGGAAGGATGGACAGAAAGTAAGTGAGAGAGAGAGAGAGAGAGAGAGAGAGAGAGAGAGAGAGAGAGAGAGAGAGAGAGAGAAAACGCTTTTTGTATAAGCCAAAGCGACAAACCAAATAAATGCTTTGATTCTGACCCCAAGACGAGCGAGGAAGAGGGGGTGGGCAGTAAGGTACGGGCTGAGCATGGGAAAATGATTTTCGTGGTGATCACGAGGTAGGAAATACAGATGTCAAAGGATGATGCAACACACATGAAACTTAAGCAAGCCAGCAAGCCTGAGCTGTGGCAGTTAAAAAATCAATAAAGGAGTGAATGCTTTGGGGGCTGGAGGCCTGCGACGTCATCTCTGCTCCTGCATCCTGGGCTCTGAAATGAGGGTCACAGCATGACGGTGCCCTTTAGTGGTCTTTGGGTGGCTGAGGGCCGCCTGCAGGACATGCCCACCCCCGACAGCTGAGAGCGGGGAGGCCATTAAACTCTTTGGCTTTCACACATGTCCCTCTAGTATGACAAGGATCACGTTAGTGAACCTTGTCAGCTGCAGCCCCCTAGAGAACCCAGGAGAACCTCCCCTCCACCCCCACCACCCTCCTCCAGGTCTTGAATGAATCGATGAACTGGTGCCTCACAAGTTCCTAGCACAGAGGGACCCATGAGGACAGACTTGGGTTCCTTGAACCCATCCTCTGGCCACCTAACCAAGACCACGTGAGCCTGCGCTTCTATCCTGCGGGCAGGATTTGGCAGAGAGGACTTTGTTCTTTTCTTTTTTGGGGGTCATACCCGGCGATGCACAGGGGTTACTCCTGGCTCATGCACTCAGGAACTTGGGGAACTCTATGGATTGCTGGGTACTGAACCCGGGATGGCTGCATGCAAGGCAAACGCCCTACCGGCTGTGCTATCACTCCAGCCCCAGGGAGGATTTTGGCTGTATGATCACGGCTTCCCTGGGACCGGTGGTGGGGGATGAAGGGGTGTGCTGGGTGTGGCTGTCACACCATAGCGAATGTGCCCTCTCCAACTCAGTTCTCAGAAAGTCCGATTTCTATAGGGTCAGCAGAAACCAGAGGGTGCTGAGGCTCAAGTCTAAGTAGTCTCAGACAACGCTTCATCCAGGTTCTCTCAGTCCGTGTGTCAGTGAGGCCAGGCCAGTGCCCCCTGTGGGGAAACAGATTCCACTCTCCAGCCATCAGGAGAAAAGTGTCTATACTCTTAGTCATGAAAGGGAGCAGTGTGGATGGTTATAGGCACCACTGGGCAAGGGGCTGTGGACTCCTTGAAGACCCCCCATCTCCTGTTGGTGTGATCTACCCAAGCCACCTGCTCAGACACATGCAGCCAGCAGGGAGAGACTTGGACTCATTCCTCTGGGTGCAAATCTCTCCTCCCCTCCCCTCTCAGCTGACAGCCAGGGCTGGTGCGTGCCCAGAGGAGAGATCACTGGAGAAGGGAGGTCACGTGGCTCCATCTTTCATAGATTCTTGGAGACCGATGACTCTCCCCAGAGAGCTTTGGTTGCCTCCAGACAAAGCCTGGAGCCACGAGAGTGTCTGCCGGGATGCTGCGCGCCCTCAGACAGACAGCCCAACTCCTCCACCCTCCCCTGGCTCCTGAAGGAAAAAGACTTTCACACTCAAGGGAGGTGGAGACAGTTCTTATCTTGACACTTCAAAGGGAACTTCCGCCTTGACATCTTCCTGGCCTCCCTGGGCTGCTGAGATGGAGGCCCGTGCCGTGCCCAGCGGGTCTGGTCTGTCCCTTTGATCCTGGGCCATTCCTGTTCTTCCAAGTCCCCGGAATGCTGGGCCCCACTACCTTTGCAGCTGATTTCTTAGAATCTGCCCAGCTCTGCTGTGTCTCTGTCAGATGGTCTCTTTATCCAGTTATCTGCTCCCGGAGACTGGGGCTGTTTCCAGACTTGGGCTACTGTGAATCGCGCTACAAAGAAAAGACACAATCGTGTTGCTTCAGGGCCGCATCTGGAAAGTATCACGCCGAGTGAAGTGAGTCAGAAGGACAGGGACAGACTCAGAATAAACTCCCTCATATCTGGGATATGAAGAAATGCATTAAAGGAGCAACCAACGCCCAAAGGCAACAGAAGCGGAGAACTGGTTAGAATAGGAAACATATCAGTGAAGGGGGACGTGGGAGGGGTCGGGGAGGGGGAGAGTGATGGAGGGAGGCTGACCCTGGTGGAGGGGGAGAGGCTGGGATGTCTGATGCACGGAATGCTTCCATAATCACATTGCCTAAAGTTAAAAAATTTTTTTGAAAATTTTAAGACTATGTACACCTTCACTAAGGTCCTTCCTAGGCTCAGTTTAGTTCAAAATAAGTTGCTATACACATACTGAGAGGCCATCATGTTTGATCCTTTATCTACTTTCAGCACACATCTCCCATCCAGAGCAATCCCTCCAACCATCATCGACTTAGTGATCCCTTCTCTATCCCAGCTGCCTTCTCCCCTAGCTCATGTATCTGTATTGCAGACCATAATACCAAAAAGTAGAGAGAGAGCAAGAAGGAAATTGTCTGTCATAGAGGCAGGGGGAAGGTTCGGAGGGGGTAGGGATACTGGGGACATAGGTGATGGAAAATGGACACTGGTGGAGGGATGAGTGATCATTGTACGACTGAACATCATGAAAGCTTTGTAACTGTATCTCACTGTGATTCAATAATTTTTTTTCTTTTTGGGTCACACCTGGTGATGCTCAGGGATTATTCGTGGCTCTGCACTCAGGAATAACTTCTGGTGGTACTCTGGGGATCATATGGGATGCGAGGGATAGAACCCGGGTTGGCCATGTGCAAGGCAAATGCCCTACCCATTGTACTATCGCACTAGCACCTAAAAAAAATTTTTTTAAGAAAAAAAAAGTTGCTAAGAGGTTCAAGATTGATTTCCAAAACTGAGAATGATTAATCTACTGCCGAGTTGCAACTGGTTGAACCAGATGGATGGTTCTGCTAGGCCCAGAGAATTCTTCCTCTCCACGTTCCTGATCTGAGATCCCTTTCAGCTCTGCCAGGGCGCCTGAGCCTCCTTCCTGAGCTGAAGATTGTTCTGATTCCCCCAGACCCTGGCTCCACACCATGGCACACAAGCAGAGAAAGAGTTGGGGGGTGACTTTAAATAACTCATCAGCACTTGCCCTGCCTCTGGGTTTGGGGGATTCATGGATGTGAGCAGAGAAGCACATAGGGGTCTAACATTGCCCCTTGTGCTGGGCAGCTGCCTGGAGAGAGGTAGATTTGAGCTGCAAAGGTTGGTAGGAGAGAAAGAGGGCGTGTACTTGCACAGAGGCATGGCGGTGGGGGGGGATGGGGGGAATGGCGGGAGAGACACTGGGAACATCAGTGGTGGAGAATGGGCACTGGTGGAGGGATGGGTCCTCAATCATTGAATGACTAAAACGTAATTACGAAAGTTTGTAAGTCTGTAACTGTATCTCATGGTGATTCATTAAAAAAATTGTAGCACTATCCTCCCGTTGTTCATCGATTTGCTCGAGCAGGCCCAGTAACGTCTCCACTTTTTTGAGACTCACTGTTACTGTGTTTGGCATATTGAATACGTCACGGGTAGCTTGCCAAGCTCTGCTATGCGGGCGAGATACTCTCAATAGCTTGCCGGGCTCTCCGAGAGGAGCAGAGGAATCAAACCCGGCTCAGCCGGGCTGGCTGTGTGCAAGGCAAACACCCTACCGCTGTGCCTTTGCTCCAGCCCATTAAAAAAAAGTAAATAAAAAAGCAATAGTCCACCATTAAGAGACAAATATAAAATCTAGACTATGGGGTGAAATAAAGCTTTGTCAAGAATTCAGGGGGAAAAAAAGGTTGCTAGGATCATTATCCCCCCACCTTGTCTCTTAGACCACGCTTCTCTCCTAGGAATGCTTGCTCCGCATCCTCCTAGCCCTGCGGTGGGGTGGAAGGAGTTTGTGCTGGTCAAATATTCAGCCCTTGTGCTGCTGATCAGGAGCACTCCGTGAGTGAGAAGCCCAGTTCCAGTATAATTTCCTGTCTTTTCTCATCCTGTCCCCGGAAAGAGACTCAAGGGATTGCTTTTAGTAGACTCAGAACAGGTCTCGAATTTTCATCTGAGAAATGGGTTGAACTCTTCTGCCAATACCAGGCCAGATGGAGCAGTATCATTCAGCTGAGACAGGAGCAAACTCTGTGGTACAGATGCCTAAGTTGGGGGTAGCGGGGGAGTGTCTCAGGGCGCTGGCTCTGCTACGGGGATTGGTTTGTGGGTTTTGAGCTGAGGGTCTTGCACCTGCTGAGATTGTCCAAGAAGCGTGGCTGGGAGGGATGGAGTTTTGTGATGGACAGCTAACTCCCCGGGAGTGGGTGATGCTCATTGGGTCTTCCGCGATCCATCTAGTCAAACCCATACTCAAGGCTTCTCTCCTTGGACTTCTGCAAAGGCGCGGGTCAGAGAGATGTAAAGGAATTTCCCCTCGTTGCCAATGCCGAAGAGAGCAGAGAAGAACATTTGTGGTCACCGAGTCAATCCGTCGACCCGAGCTATGACCTCGGCTCAGCCTCCCTGAGCACCTAACAGAACTTTCTAACCTGAGGAGGCTGCAGGAGAGAAAAAACACGATCATGCCACAAGTTTCAGCTCTGACCCTGTCAGCTCCTTAGCCCCCGTCTGTTCCCCGGTGGCGGGAGAGCTTTTGACAGACAAGCAGTATGACAGATCCTGGAGAAATTCGATGATGCTTGTCTTAACGAGCTCTCAGGAATAATTAGAATAATGGCAACAATCATAACAAACATCCCACCAGGCCCTTTACCCACGTCAATTCATTTCCCCAACCTGCAGATCAAGCAAGAGGTGTGTGTCGGGGCAGAGGGGGTGCTGAAGCCAGACCCTCCGTCTTCCCTGCCTTCCAGGACCCCGCTGCAGTCTTTTGATCTGCGGCGTGAGTGCATGAGGAAAGATAGAGACAAAACCAGGCGAGATGCTTAGCAGAGACAGCCAGGTGTGGAGGAGAACGGAGGCTGTGTCAGCCACGCAAACGGAGAGGCCCCTTGACCATCCGGGTCCACGGAGACACAATTGCAGCAGCCACGTTGGCAGAAGGGAGAGGCAGGCAGGGGGCGGGGGTGCAGGCTAATTTATGACCTGGAGATTGTGCCGGTGGCATAATTCACCCCGGGAAGCCGGGCCTAGGTCAATATATGCTTAAGTAAAAAGGTTCTGGAAAGCCTCCAGTGTCGGTCTTGGGAAGGCAGCCTCCGATTGCCAAAAGGGAGAGGCTGGGTGAAGCCAGCGCGGAGGGGATGGAATGGAATGGCGCGGGTGGGTGGGGAGGGGGGTGGGAGTTGGGGGGTAGCGAGAACCCCCTTGGCTGGACAAGTCCACCCAGTTTCTGTTCCCCGACAGCTCCACCGCCACTGAAGCAGCAGTGAGGCCAAAGCGGAGAGTGTAGTGCTCCTGGGCAGCCTCCCTCTCACTGAATGCAGTTCGCCCGTTTCTCTGGCTCAGGCAAGTTACGTTTCTCTACCCTGTTGTGCTAGGGGGGCTGGAGCGATAGCACAGTGGGTAAAGCTTTTGCCTTGCACATGGCAGACCCAGATTCAATTCTTTGGTCCCTCTCAGAGAGCCCAGCCAGCTACGGAGAGTATCTCGCCCGCACGGCAGAGCCTGGCAAGCTCCCCGTGTCGTATTCGATATGCCAAAAACAGTAACAACAAGTCTCACGATGTAGACGTTAGTGGTGCCCGCTCAAGCAAATCAATGAACAATGGGAGGACAGTGACAGTGCTAGAGTGCTATACTAGGGACCCAGCCCAGGGGCTTCCACATGCCAGGAGGGACACCAACACTCTTTCTTTTCTTTTTTTTTTCCCTTTATTTTATTTTATTTTTTTTAAAGTTGTAGATTTACAATTTTTTGTGCTTTGGTTTCAATTATACAATGATCAGATACCCAACCCTCCACCAGTGCCCATTTTCCACCACCATGGATAATATCCCTCCCACCCCCATCCCCCCATCCCCCCTGTCTCTGTGGCAGGGCAATCCCCTGTGTTCTCTCTCTCCTTTTGGGCCAACACTCTTTCTTTGAGTTCTAGCTCTAGCCCCAGTGTATCTCTATGTTCACAGATATTCTTTTTTTTTTCTTTTTGGGTCACACCCAGTGATGCTCAGGGGTTACTCCTGGCTCTGCACTCAGGAATTACTCCTGGCGGTGCTTGGGGGACCCTATGGGATGCCAGGGGTCAAACCTGGGTCAGCTGTGTGCAAGGCAAATGTCCTACTCGCTGTGCTATCACTCCGGCCCAGGTTTGATATCCTTTAGTAAAGGTGTTCCATGCTGTAGAGTCTCCACATCACTTAGACATCCAGCCTCATCACAGCCGACACAGATACATGGCAAGTTCATACAAATAAACGGTCCAGGAGAACTTTAACTCATGTACCAATTGGTTTTCTAGGTTCTTCAATTTTTTTTTTTTTTGTGGAGGGAAGAGGGTGCTCAGGAACTTGGCAACTTGGCAGTGCTCAGGGCTCTACACTCACGAGATCACTCCTGGTGAGACTCAGGGGACCATCGCCTTCTTGTCTCTAGGCTGGGACTTCAATGGACAGTGGAGAGTATTTGGCAAGTGCTTTGAGGCTGTTGGCTGAGAGGGGCGTGAGTGATGCCTGCCCCAGTATCTCCCAGGAGTTGTGCAATGCCAACAATGCCTGGACAGACTGGGTGAGGCTTGGGTGAGGGGGTCAGCCTGACATCAATAATCAAAGCTGAAAGGGAGCTGGTGCCCCTGTAATCCAGAGGCAGGAAATTATCTTTTTCTTTTCTTTTTTTTTTTTTTGGTTCACAACTGGTGATGCACAGGGGTTACTCCTGGCTCATGCACTCAGGAATTACTCCTGGCGGTGCTCAGGGGACCATATGGGATGCTGGGAATCGAACCTGGGTTGGCCACTCGCAAGGCACACAAACTCCCTACCCACTGTGCTATCATTCCAGTCCCAGGAAATCATCTTGATGGTCTTTGTAAAGGTTAATTGGAGAAGTGGAGAAATGGAGGTGACATGGGAGGGATAATATTAGCCCCTGTCGGACAGAGCCATGCAGCGAGATAGAAGGGGATCAGCCTCCTCAGCGTCTTCCAGATCTCGCCACTTGGATTCATCCAGCTACGAAGCTTCTCACCGCTTTGCTTCCCAGTAGGAGCCCCAGTGAACTTCCGGTGTCCAGAATCTCTTGCCGTCCTGTCTCTGAGGGGCTTTATCTGGGTTCTCTTCTCATCAGGAGCGTCTGGAAGTAGGGCCCAACTGCAAGCCCACAAAGCAACACTTGGTCACATCCCTCTTTGATGTGACAAACTCTTTATTCCATCCTTGGGCTGCTGAAATGTGCTGAGCAGAACCTCAGCTTGGCTGCGATAGGGCTGGGGGGCTGGTCCCGGCTTCCTTCCTGCCACAAGAGTGACATTCGAACCCTGCCTGCCTTTACTCTTTGGCTGGCCCAGGAAAGAAGGGGAAAGCAGGTCTGCAGAATTCCCAGTCGAGACATGGATCAGGCTCCGGGTTTGGGCTTCGAGATGTAGCAAGTGAGAATACAAGAGGGTCAGTCACCAAAACACGGGCCAGAAAGCTGGTGGAAGGGCACCCGGAGTCCAATTTGGGATGCACCAGAACAATCCTTTGGGGATTGATCTCAAATCCGAGCTGAGCTGGATGTTCTGTTGTCTTGCTGGCGCAAGGAAGTTTGAATATTGGTGAGGGCTAAGACGAAATGGTAGAGGAAGGGTCGGTGACAACAAGATTACTCCAGGTGGGACGTTGAGTGAACTTTTCCCATGGCTGCCTTTTTTAAAATTGGTTTTTAACCTTTTTATTGAATCACTGTGAGATAGACCCTTACAGAGTTGTTCATGATTGGATTTCAGTCATACAGTGTTCCAACGTCCACCAGTGTATATTTCCCAGCACCAGTGTCCCCAGGTTCCAGGTTCCCTCCCATCAACCCAAGCCCCAAGCCCCTGTGCTTTTCCATTCTCTCTCTCTCTCTCTCTCTCTCTCTCTCTCTCTCTCTCTCTCTCTCTCTTCTCCCTCTCCCCCTCTATCTTTCCTTCTCCATCTCTCACTCTCCCTCTCCCTCTCTTTCTGTCTCTCTCCCTCTCCCTTTCTCTCTCCCTCCCTTTCTCTCTCCCCCTCCTTCTCCCTCTCTCTCTCTTTGTCTCTCTCTGTCTCTGTCTGTCTGTCTGTCTCTCTAGTTTTGGGCATTGCCTCACGGATACCTTGACTGTAAAATTCAGTCCCACCAGTGAAATCATTCCAGGTGCAGTTCTTAGGTTTCACGGTACATGGAGGGGTCTTGGGTTTACTGTCCGCCCCACCACCCTCTTCATGGAATTCTGTTCCAATCCCCTCACCCCCTTTTATGGAATACTGCTTCATGAAATAGTCCCTATCGGAGTCACCATTTTTGAAGCCCGGAAGCCGAGATCAGTTATTCTACCACTAAACAGTGGATTTCATGAAGACCCGCATGTGTGAGGGGCCCACGAGCCCAGACCGGGTGTTTGTTTCCCATCCCAGAGTTGCCCAGGCTGGTGTGAATGTGCCACACACCCCGTCGCCAGACTCTGGGGAGCCTGCGACCTGACCCCGAGTGTGTGCGCTTTGTCACTCCCCTCTAATTCCTTCCAAATCCCCACCCGCTTTGATCCAACTCAAGTTCCACTGAGCCAGCTTTAAAGAAATTGAATTTCCTTAAGAGGTTTTCCTAGACAAATCGTTTGAGAGCCAAGAAAGCTCAAAGAGAGGAGGTGGGAGTTAGGAGGAGGTGGGAATCATTCGCTCTGGGCTCTGCCACAGACAGGCTGTGTAGACAGGGACAAAAGGGGGCCTTCTCAGAGTCTCAGGGTGGGGTCTGGCAAACAAAGTGGGGTGTGCACAAGAGACCCCCCACTCCCCTCAAGTTCCTTCCAGGGTAGCCCTCTGTGATTCTAAGATGCTCTATCTTCCTTATGTGCCCACAGGGGACCCTAACTGCCCCACACCCGGAGTCTTGGTGGATACAATAGACGGCAGACAAATCCCATTACAGACCACTCTGCGTGTCTCCCCTGGCCAGTGGCGGTTATGTGACCTGAAATAGTCATTCTCCCCTAATCTCCCCGGGCCTGGACGCTCCTATTAGCAGCTGGAGACAAGGATATTTACCTGTAATAAAGCTCTTTGAGCTCCTCAGATAAAGAGCTTTGCATTAACAAAGCTCAAAGTGGATTTTTTTTTCTTTTTTGTTTAATGGAGCAGTGCTACAGTTTTATTTTCTGTTTTTGTGCCTCTTCCCACCCCGAAGCTCTCCACTCCAGAGAGGTGCAAAGTCGTGTTTGCTCTCCAAATTCTCTCCAGGTTAATTCATTTGCTTGCAGAGTTCAAATAGGTCTTCTCCCTCCCTCTCTCTCTCTCTGTCTCTTTCTCTCTTTCTCTTTCTCCCCTTCCTTTCCCCCGTCTCATTATATCTGACTACAACTTTCCAAACATTCTCAGGCAGATTTTTGTAGCTGACTTTTTTGTTCCCATAATACCCTCTCTATGATTGTGTTTGTAAAGTCATTAGCTCCCAAACACATTATAGATACTGAAAACTTAGCAAGCTACACACAACACACACACACACATACACACACAGTCGAGCACACAAGCGCTCACATGCACACACACATGTGCACATACGTGTATTCACATGCATACACACAAATGCATGCATGCACACATGCACACACATACATGTACTCACAAGCACAATACATACATGCACACACATGCACACATAATGCACTCACATACACACATACATGCACACATTTTAAGAAGAAAAACTCAATGACTTCTAATTGAAGTTGACCCGAGGCCTGATTCTTGGGCTGTATGTGCCATGGACACAGCGACAATCCGCTGTCTTTGTGGAGAGAGTCAAGCTGAGTCACCGTCCGCCTACCTGTCCCTCCCACTGGTGATACCTAAACTCCCAGGTGAGGATCAGAAAGCAACTCTCAGAAGCTCTGAGAAGCAGGGAAAAGGAAGCTGGCCGGGGAGAAACTTTCCCTTTTCCTAGATGCCCAGCTGGGGGCGAGGACCTTGGCCCCCAGAAACACCAAAGGCCATGAGCAAAGAGCACGGGGAGCAAAGCCTGCTCTCAGCCCGAGGCTCTGGGCCCAGGGGGCCCTGGGGGACAGAGCTTTATGCTCTGCCTGTTAAGGTCTGGGGAGCATGAAAAGGAGCCGTTCCCTCTCTTCTCTTTCTGCCAGGTAAAATAAAAAATAATGCCAATGTGCCAAGAGATCAGGTCCAGCCTCCCAGTGCCATGTGAAGGAATTGAGTCCCTTTTCATGGATGGGACAGTGATGGGACAGAGGGCTTTGAGATCCCCCTCCTCCACCCCACCACCTGGTGTCAAGAAGAGGACTGTGACCATCCTGCCTCCAAACCTCCCCCAGATACTAAAACAGCAAAGACAGTCAGATGGAGCCTTATGGACCCTCCCCGTACCAGCAAGGGATCTGTGGTGGTCCCCCACCCAGAGGGTCAAGCTGGCTGAGCCTCACAGAGAGCAAGGAACTGGAGGAGGGGGTGTCTTGAAATCGATACACGAACTCCTGGGCACGACCCTCAGCAGTCCCCATATGATAGTCACCAAGGTCCACACGAACATGTTTTAGAAACTGAGGCAGGAATGCAGGCTCTGCATGCAGGAGGTCTGGGTTCAGCTCTTGGCACAACCGGACCCTCTGAGCTCTGCTGGGTGTGACCCCTAACCACTGAGCTGGGAGTAGGACCCCCAAAGCAAAGGCAGAACAAAAGGAAGCTAAAATCAGGCCAGCTACCAAGGCTTCAGAAGGGCCGTCGGCCACCACACCAACGTGCTTTCTGGCTTTGAAAAGTAAATTGATCCTCCAAGAGGACCAGAATGTACTTTGTGAACCTCAACAATTGAACTTTTTGCTAAAAGAGATGATTTAAGTAGACTCCAGAGTCCTATAAGATTCAAAATGTCTAGGGCAGAACACAAGTTCCCCTACCATATGAGACCTTGAAAAATCCCAACTCAAATGAACTATCAAAATAATAAATAACAAATCGAGATGACACACTCAGATGCTGGTATTATCTGAAGAAAAATTTTTTTTGAAAAGTAAAATATTTCAAAATGCAATTATAAATGATCTAGTCCTAAAAGGGCAGAAAATTTCAGCCAAGAAATAGAAGAAACAAAGGGAAAATTTGAAATTGAACAATGTACCAGATAAAACAGAAAACTCAGAGGATGGACTTCATGGTAGAGAGGAGGAAAGTATCAATGAGCTGAAAGATAAATCAATGGGAACGTGACAATCTGAACTGGTAGAAAAATAACTGGGGAGGGGGACAGGACAATGATTCAGGGGCCCATGAGACACTGTGAAACAATCTAACATTAATTTTATCAATGTTCCAGTAGCGATGAGAGTGGGATGTAAAATCATTTGATGAAATAGTGGATGAAAATTTTCAACATTTTACAAAGGAGATAGACCTTTATGTTTAAAAAACAAGGAGAACCCAATACAGGATAAACCTAATCCAGATACATCATAATCAATTTTCTGACCTCCTTCCCTGATTTAAAATAAAATACAATCAGTGGGATAGTAGTGTATTCATTACCCAAAGGAAAAACAATTTAAATGATTATGACCTCCTCATCAGAAATCATGGAGGCTATAGGAGAAAGGGTCCCATTTACAAAATGCCAAAAAAAAAAAAGAAAAGAATATCAACTCTAAATTCTATATCCAGAGAAAATATTCATCGAGGTAGGAAAAATCAAGCCCTTTCCAGATAGAGACTTTAAAAAATGCTATCAGGTGATCTACTCTAAAAATTGCTATGTGAAATTGTCCTCATAGAAAAGAAATATTAACCAAGAAATTTTGAATGTAAGCATTGAAGAAACAGCTTGAAATGATAAATATGAGTAAATATAGCCAACTTTTCTCTACTGAGGTTTTAGAATTGTCTTGTATGGTTGAAATTTTAAAAGTATTTCATTGTCAGCTATGTTTCTTAATTTTTATAGAGGTAATATTTACAATAACTCTATTATTAAGGGAGAAGTTTAAATCCTTTAGAACACAATTGGTGATAGGACTTCTGTGTTCCCATGAAATCAATAAAATATTGATTTATCATTAAACACAGATATTTAAGTTTGCTCTAGGAATGAATAAAACACGTATAAATATTTATTCATTCCTAGAGCTAACACAAAAGTTTGTGCAAAGAGAGAGACTAAAATATTATAAATTAACTTAAAAGGAATCCTAAAACTACTGAAGTGATCTACAGGAAGATCACTTGACTGCTTGACATCCCGTTACTCATCCATTTGCTCGAGCGGGAGCTAGTAATGTCTCTATTTGTCCCTGTTGTGTGCTAGTGTAGCCCAGAGGTGTGTGCTCGCTCCAGGAACACAAAGAGCCTCAAACAGTTCATTCAGGGTCTTGACCAAGAATCGCCCACCATCTTGTAGTTGGGCGGCCACTCGATCTTTTGCCGTCCTGTGGAATTCACTACTGATACTACCTCCACTACCCAGCCGCCGCCACACTCCAGGACGCTTTCCGGACCCGTGTGGCAGCTCCGGCCGAGACTCACGCACGACTGAAGACCCATAGAACAAGATAAGTCGAACTCTCTGAGACCTTGGACTCCAGGCTCAACGGACCCAGGGACAGAGATCCTCTGCTTGCTCCCACCAACCACAGGTGACAAAGGGATTCTAATCAGGAGCCCCAACCCTCCCCTCCCCTGTCTGCTCCTACCAACCACTAGAGACCCAGGGATCGGATTGCACACAGAAGACCCACCCTACCCCTACTGGGACCAGATAAATACCCCACTGGCAGACCTCTACTACCGACACTACCAACACTATCCAGCCACTGCCACACTCCAGGACGATTTCTGGCTGCTTTGCGGCTGCGTGACACATCATAAGACACTAAATACCCATCTTCCAGAATTGCCGTACCATATTTGATAGGATTCAAATATGGTAACACCTACAAGGGCGATTAGAGGTGGCCCCAAAAGCCTCTATCCCTCTCGGAAAGACTGGCAAGCTACCGAGAGTATTCTGCCTGCACAGAAGAGCCTGGCAAGCTATCCGTTGTATATTCGATATGCCAAAACCAGTAATTACAACTGGTCTCATCCACCTGACCCTGAAGGCTTCACCAACATGGCAGCACTGAGAAGGATAAGAAAGGAGAGGCTGATAAAATCTCAAGGCCGAACTAGGCTGCCACAACGAAGGAAAACAAAAATGATCGTCTGTACTTTCAATGCACGTACGCTAGCATCAGATGCATCCATCAAGGACCTGATGGTACAAGTGCGAATGATCAAGTACGACATCATTGGTCTGACCGAGACAAGAAGGCACGAATCTCACCATGCTGTTTTCGACACTGGAGAAGAATTGTTCCTCGGAACATGCGATAAAAAAGGTGTCGGAGGCGTTGGTGTCCTTGTCAACACAAACTTGGCCACGAACATTGATTCATTCGAATGCCTAACAACCCGAATCAAACGTTTACATTTGAACAGATGTGGCTCACTGCCGGCAGTTTCTATCTTCATTGTCTACGCACCAACATCTCATTATGATGAAAGAGAAATCGAGAAGTTCTACATGGAGCTGGAGAAGTTCTATAAAGAAGACCACACCTTCTACAAGATCATTGTGGGTGATTTTAATGCCAAGATAGGACCAAGAAGATCAGCTGAAGAACTTCACATTGGGACCCATGGCCTAGAATGGAACGAACAGGGTGAGAGACTGTCTGAGTTCATCATGTCGACCAAGACCTTTCATGGTAACTTACAGTTCCAGAAGGCAGAATCTAAACGCTGGACATGGGAGTCTCCCGGTGGACGATTCCACAACGAAATAGACCACATCATATTCAATTGACGGTTTTGCCTGACCAATGTCGCTGTTGTCCCAAAATTCCGAACGGGATCGGACCACCATCTCCTTCATGCAAAATTCTAATTCACAGAGCGGGGAGAAAGGGCTGCAAAGTTTAAAAAGAGAACTCCCAGAACGACCACCAACTGGGAGCTCTTTGGCACTATTGCGGCAACATGGGAAGATGCCATTGTTGACAACATTGATGAGGAATACGATTGACTGGTTCAGCACCTCCATGATTGTGTGAGGAACGCCAAGAGAGAGATAGCCACCAAAAAATGCCTGTCTTCGAAAACTCTTGAGCTTATTCGCCAATGTGGTTTGGTGCATGCCTCAGGCAACCGCAAGCTAACGTCTGAGCTCACAAAGCAGTGCAGAGATGCGATCAAGAAAGACCTCAAAGAGAGAAGAGCAGAAGTGCTGGTAGATGCGGCAGAAGCCGGGAAAAGTATTCGTAACGCCCGCCTGTCCTTGGCCAACTACAAGACTGCCCTTCGACTTCCTGATGGATCCATCACATCCTCCAGAACGGCAATGGAGAAGATTATCCATGACTTCTACTCAAATCTCTTCGCTAGCCATGTCCACTTGCCGACATACCAAATTCTACAGGATGGATATGTCATTCCCAATGTTCTCCCTTCCGAAATCTGACACACCATTTCGTCAGTAAAGAAACGAACAGCACCCGGCCCAGACAAGGTCAGACCTGAACACCTGAAGAACCTGCCATCAGTACTCATCAATACACTGGCTCGGCTCTTCACATGCTACCTGTCTGAATGCAAGGTTCCATCCCGGTGGAAAACCAGCAGGACCGTACTACTGTTCAAGAAGGGAGACATCCATGACATTGGCAACTATTGCCTGATCTGCCTATTGTCTGTCATCTACAAGTTGTTCACTCGAGTCATCCTAAATAGGATTGGCAGAACACTAGATGAAGGACAACCATGCGAGCAAGCCGGGTTCCACAAAGGATTCAGCACCATCGACCATATCCACACGATAACCAAGCTCATTGAGGTTTCTCGGGAGTTCAAGATGCCGCTCTGTTTAATGTTTATTGATTTAAAGAAGGCCTTTGATTCTTTTGAGACGGAAGCAGTCATTGAAGCCCTAGCCAATCAGGGCATTCAAGCCCAATACATCACGATCCTCTGTGAACTGTATTGTGGATTCACTACCAGGATCTCACCATTCTACAAAGAAGTAATCATTGATGTCAAGAGAGGGGTTCGGCAGGGTGATACCATTTCACCGAAACTCTTCAGTGCCACCCTCAAGAACATCATGCGATGACTGCAATGGGAAGGAATGGGAGTGAAGATAGATGGTCGGCAACTACACCACCTCCGCTTTGCTGATGACATTGTTTTAATAACACCAAACATCAGCCAAGCGGCACAAATGCTGGCTGACTTTGACTGTGAGTGTGGAAAGGTAGGACTACAGCTGAATCTTACGAAGACAATGTTTATGAGAAACAGCCTCATTCCTGATGCCCCATTCGCTCTCAACGGAACGACCATCTCCCAATGCAACAGCTATGTGTACCGAGGTGAGAAGTCAACATGACAAATGACCTGGCACCTGAGCTGCGCAGGAGGAAGAGAGCGGCTTGGAACGGCCTTCAAGAACGTCGAAGAAATAGCTAAGAAGACGAAGAACCTCCGGCTCCGGGCACATCTCTTTGATTCCACTGTTCTTCCTGCATTAACACATGCCTCAGAGACCTGGGCCCTACGTAAACAGGATGAGAATGCTATTCAGATCTCCCAAAGAGGAATTAAAAGAGCTATGCTTGGAATATCACGTTTCACTCAAATGAGAGAAAGAATCCGGAGTTCCGACATCCATCGATGATCAAGAATCAGGGACGCTGTCTCGTTTGCCTAGGTGTCGAAAATCAGATGGGCTGGTCACGTAATGAGACTTAAAGATGACCACTGGACTAGAGTTGTTACCGACTGGATCCCACGGGATGTCAAAAGACCGCATGGCTGCCCACCTACCAGATGGTCAGACTTCTTCATCAAGATCATGAACAATTGGTTTGAGGCTCTTCATGCTCCCAGAGCGAACAGATGCCATTGGGCTACACTAGCACGCGACAGGGACAAATGGAGACGTTACTGGCGCCCGCTCGAGCAAATCGATCACTAACGGAAGTTAAGTGATTAAGTGGAATTCAGTCAGTAACGGCTTTAGTCCAGTGGTTGTCTTCAAATCACATTGTGTGTCCAGTCCATCTGATTTTCGACGCCTTGGCAAACGAGACAGCGTCCCTGATTCTTGATCATCGACAGAGGTCAGAACTCCGGATTCTTTCTCAGTTGAGTGAAGCATGATACTCCAAGCATAGCTTTTTCGATTCCTCTTTGGGAGACCCAAATAGCGTACTCATCCTGTTTTCATAGGGCCCAGGTCTCTGAGGCATATGTTAATGCAGGAAGAACAGTGGAGTCGAAGAGATGTGCCCGGAGCCAGAGGTTCTTCATCCTCTTAGCTATTTCTTCTACGCTCTTGAAGGCATTCCATGCCACTTTCTTTCCCCTGCTCAACTCAGGTGCCAGGTCATTGGTCATGTTGAGTTCTCGACCCAGGTACACATAGCTGCTGCATTCAGAGATGTTCGTTCCGTTGAGAGCAAATGGAACATCAGGGACTAGTCTGTTTTTCATGAACATTGTCTTGGTGAGATTCAGTAAATATATAGTACATACACATACACGGTAAATACAATGGGTATTTACAGTAAATTTACAGTAAATACAATGGGTCTCTACAGGAAGATAGTAGAGGGAAGTAGTGAAAATAGAGGAAATTGTTAGAAAACAAATAATGTGATGGCAGGATTATAGAGTACCGTATCAAAAGTTGCACTAAATATAAATGGTGCAGCTACATTAAGGAAAAGATAGACTCTTCATGCAAGATGGCTGATAGTTAAAATATTGGAGGATGCTGTAAAATAGTTAAAAGAAGGGAGGAAAGACTATTAATAACAGAGAAGATAGATTTAAGAAGAAATAAAAATAGCAGATCTACTGTTAAGACAGTGAACTTCATTCTTTCACCTCATGTTCGACGAATTTCAAAGTATCTGTTATGCTGAAAAATTTAAAATATTTGGCACAAATTTAGAAGTTCTAGAAATCATTCCATCCTAATATGCAGTTTGGAGCCTCAATTCTAGATCCAAATAAGTTGCACAATTTTGATTTATTAGCAGACTCCTTTGGTCATTTCTGGGGCAAGCTGGAAAGGAAGAGAAGAGGTGGGGGGTATTGTAAGTAGACAAGGGAGGCTGCAAGGTGAAACTGGGGACATTTTCTAGAGCATTCTATGACTTCATCTCCTCCCTCTTTCCTCTGATTAGTCTGCCACAGGTTTATTAACATTCCTCCTATCTACTGGCCTTTGAACTTGGTCTTTTTCTCTGCCTAAAATGCTCTTGCCCCCAAATAATCACATCTAAATATTCAGTCTATTTATGGTTTTGATTTAAAGCTCATCTATGGGTGGGGCTTTGCTTGGCCATCCTGTTCAGACTTACCATGAACATTTCTCCCAAGCATTCAGTACAAACCATTTATGCTTCATTTTCTGCCACAGAGCATAACAACAAGTGGACATTTATTTATTTATTTTTATAATTATGAAATTTTAAAATTTTTTTAAATTTTTTTATTTCATAAAGTAGTTCACAATATTTGACTACATTTAATATTCAAACACCAATCTCACCACCATTATACCTTCCCACTACCATATTTATGAAATATTTTTATTGATTGTTTTGACAAAATTTGTTTACTTTTTATTCACATGAGATATTTAATTTATTTATTTTCTATTAATCAGTGAGATACACAGTTACAAAGTCATTCATGATTGGGCTTCAGTCACATAATGCACATGGAAATTTATTTTCTTGCTTTTTTTTAATTATTTCTCTCCTTCCACTATATACTATTCTCAAAGGTAATTTAAATAAAGCAATTTCATCCGCTGCTGCTTCTCTAGTTGCTAGAATAGCACTTGTTACATAGTAAGAACTTCATAAATATTGGTTGAATTGCTGACAAGAGTGGTGAGTAAGCCTCAAGAGAACATCTTGGGTCAAATTTTGATTGGAGATTTAAGGAAAAGAAAAATACTTTTCTTTATTTTTTAAAAAAATCTTATACATGAGAAAACAAAATGGAAGAGAGAGAGGGAATGAAGTCAATTGTCTTCAGTGACTGATTTCCTTCCTATCATTATTAATAGCGTAACGACCCCAACCCTTTATGAAGTAAAGGCTGGTGTTCTGCCATTTCCATGCATAATCATTGATGCTCCTCCATTATTACTTTTACTGCTGTGTACTTTCCATCTACAATAATGCCTGATGTGGAATACTCAACAAGTATTTGTTGGGTATATGAATGAATAAAATTCTGAATTGGAACCGATTTCAGTTAACATTGTTTGCTCTTAGGAAATGAAAGGACTTCATGTGCTATAATAGAATTCCCATCTCTATATTATTTCTATATTTAAAAGGCACTTTTCCTAATTATCACCTATATTTGACTGTGGGTACCAAAGTCTGGGATGTATATATTCTACCAATGTATTTTATGGATTAAAAAAATTGAGAACTAGAACACAAGTTGACAAATGACCTACTGAAAATCATTTAAAATGGTAAATGCTGTGCTGTGCTTCTAAGTGCTAGAGTCTAGGACTTGTTCTAGTCATGGGTTTCTTTTTAAAAGAAAGCATGGCGGGGCTGGAGCAATAGCACAGCAGGTAGAGCATTTGCCTTGAATGTGGCCAACTCGGGTTCAATTCCCAGCATCCCATAGGGTCCCCCAAGCACCACCAGGAGTAATTTCTGAGTTCGGAGCCAAGAGGAACTCCTGTGCATTTCCAGGTGTGACCCAAAGAGCAATAAAAATAAATAAATAATAAAAGAAAGCAAGGCATATTCCAAATACTTACACCTAAGAGGAGAAAATATTTACACAAAAATAGAACACAAAATCATGCCCTTTACAAAATAATCAATCTTTATGTATCAAAAATGTTTTTAAAAAGGTGCACCCGCTCAAGTATGTATAAAGTGAGAGTGTCTGTGTGAATCTATGTTGAATTTTATTTGAAGCTGTCAAAAGTCTAAATTAGAGGTCATTTTTTAATTGAAGTGTAATTATAGCCAATAAAACGCACAGATCTTAAGTTTGCAGTTTGATGAGTTTTGGCAGATGTATATACTCGTACAACTAACTTTCCAATCACAATGTAAATCATCGCCACCACTCTTCAAAGTTTCTTCATATCCTTTTCTTGTTTATCCACTCATCTGTTCTACAAAAGCAACTGCCATTCTGATCTATCCCTCTAGACTGACTGATCATATATTTCATACAAATGGAATCCTACACTAAGTATTCTTTTTTTTTCTTTTTGGGTCACACTCAGCAATGCTCAGGGGTACTCCTGGCTCTTCACTTAGGAATTACTCCTGGCAGTGTTTAGGGGACCATATGGGATGCTGGGAATCGAACCCAGGTCGATCACATGCAAGGCAAATACCCTACCCGCTGTACTATCACTCCAGCCCCCAAGAATTCTTTTGTATTGAATGTTAGGTGCAATATATTACTTTTGTTGATTGGTTATGCTCTGCTTTATTCATCTTTATTTATTTATTTTTTTATTTTGGGAACTAACTGGGTGTGTTCGGGGCTTACTCCTTGCTCTGTGCTCAAGAATGACTCCTGGCCGTGCTCAGAGAACCATATGTGATACCAAAGATTGAACCTGGGTAGACTACATGCAAGTCAAATACCTTAACTTACCCTAGACTATCTCTCTGGCCCCTGTGATTGGTTTGAATGTTATTTCTAGATACTTATTTTTTAGAATAAGTTCAAATAGACTTAATTAGAATAAAATCAAGCACTTCATTATCTAGGTGATAAGCATGGTGACTTGGCGTTTGGGGAATGTTGAAATTTACTTAGTATTCAAGAGCAGAGAATCTAAAAGTTCTCATATCCCTGCTATCCCTGGGACCACCAGTCACACTTTACACAAACTGAATGACTAGAGGGTGAGCCCAAACTTCCGTTTTGTTTTCTCATGTGTAAATTTGTTTTTTTTTTCCCTTTATTTTATTTTAATTTTTTTAAAGTTGTAGATTTACAATTTTTTGTGCTTTGGTTTCAATTATACAATGATCAGATACCCATCCCTCCACCAGTGCCCATTTTCCACCACCATGGATAATATCCCTCCCACCCCCATCCCCCCATCCCCCCTGTCTCTGTGGCAGGGCAATCCCCTGTGTTCTCTCTCTCCTTTTGGGTGTTGTGGTCTGCAAAAGAGGCATTGAGTGGCAAACATGTTCAGTCCATAGTCTACTTTCGACATGCATCTCCCCTCCTGGGAGGATCCTCCAAACATCCTTTATTTGGTGCTCCCTTCTCTATCTGAACTGCCCTTTCCTCTAGGATACCCGGCAGGTCTCTAAGTTATGGAGTAATCCTCCTGGTGCTGATCTCAGCTATTCTTGGGTATTAATCTCATACTTTGTTACTTTATATCCCCCAGATGAATGCAATCTTTCTATGTCTATCCCTCTCTTTCTGACTCATTTCGCTTAGCATGATACTTTCCATATTGTACCACTTGTATGTAAATTTCATGACTTCATCTTTTCTAAGAGCTACATAGAACTCCATTGTGTAGATGTACCAAAGTTTCTTTAACCAGTCATCTGTTTTTGGGCATTCAGGTTTCTTCCAGTTTCTGGCTATTGTAAAGAGTGCTGCAATGAACAAACAAGTGCAGATGTCACTTCGACTACACATTTTTGCCTCTCTAGGATATATTCCCAGGAGTGGTATTGCTGGGTCAAATGGGAGCTCAATTTCTAATTTTTTGAGAATCGTCCATACTGTTTTCCAGAAGGGCTGAACCAGTGGACATTCCCACCAACAGTGAAGGAGTGTCCCTTTCTCGCCACATCCACGCCAGCATTGGTTGCTTTTGTTCTTTTGAATGTGGGCCAGTCTCTGAGGTGTGAGATGGTATCTCATTGTGGTTTTGATCTGCATCTCCCTGATGATTAATGATGTAGAGCATTTTCTCATGTGTTTTTTTGCCATTCGGATTTCTTCTTTGAGAAAGTTTCTGTTCATTTCATTGCCCCATTTTTGGATGGGGTTGGATGTTTTCTTCTTGTGGAGTTTAACCAGTATTTTGTATATCCTGGATATCAACCCCTTGTCAGATGTGTATTCGGTGAATATCCTTTCCCATTCTGTAGACGGTCTTTGTATTTTGGTCACTGTTTCTTTGGAGGTGCAGAAGCTTCTTAGTTTAAGATAGTCCCATTTATCTATCTCTGTTTTCACTTGCTCGGCCAGTGGCGTGGCATCTTTGAAGATACCATTAGCTTCAATGTCATGGAGGGTTTTGCCAATTTTATCTTCAATGTACCTTATGGTTTCTGGTCTGATGTTGAGGTCTTTAATCCATTTTGATCTTACTTTTGTACATGGTGTTAGGCAGAGTTCTGAGCCTATTTTTTTGCATGTAGCCGTCCAGTGATGCCAACACAATTTATTAAAGAGGCTTTCCTTACTCCACTTCACATTACTTGCACCTTTATCAAAGATTAGATGAGCATATGATTGAGGAGAGATGTCAGTGTATTCAACCCTGTTCCATTGGTCTGCAGTTCTGCCTTTGTTCCAGTACCATGCTGTTTTAATTATTACTGCTTTGTAGTACAGTTTGAAGTTCGGGAGGTTGATTCCTCCCATTTTCTTTTTCCCAAGAATTGCTTTAGCTATTCGTGGGGGCTTATTGTTCCAAATAAATTTCAGGAGTGTTTGTTCCATTTCTTTGAAGAATGTCGTGGGTATCCTTATAGGGATTGCATTGAATTTATACAATACTTTCGGTAGTATTGCCATTTTGACAATGTTAAGTCTCCCGACCCATGAGCAGGGGATATCTTTCCATTTCCTCATGTCCTCTTTTATTTCCTGAAGTAGCGTTTTGTAGTTTTCTTTGTACAGGTCCTTTACTTCCTTAGTTAAGCTGATTCCTAGGTACTTGATTTTCTGGGGCACAATTGTGAATGGGATAGTTTTTTTCATGTTGCTTTCTTCTCTCTCACTGTTTGCGTATAGGAAAGCCATGGACTTTTGGGTATTGATTTTATAACCTGCAACTTTACTATACGAGTCTATTGTTTCTAGGAGTTTTTTGGTGGAAGTTATTGGGTTCTCTAAGTAGAGTATCATATCATCTGCGAATAGTGAGAGCTTGATTTCTTCCTTTCCTACCTGAATGCCCTTAATATCTTTTTCCTGCCTAATCGCTATTGCAAGTACTTCCAGTACTATATTGAACAGCAGTGGAGAGAGTGGGCATCCCTGTCTCGTCCCTGATCTTAGAGGGAAGGCTCTCAGTTTTTCCCCATTGAGGATGATGCTTGCTGTAGGCTTGTGGTAGATGGCTTTAATTATGTTGAGGAAGGTCCCCTCTATACCCATTTTGGCTAGGGTTTTCATCATAAAGGGGTGCTGGATCTTATCAAATGCTTTCTCTGCATCTATTGATATGATCATATGCTTTTTATCTTTTCTTTTGTTGATATGGTGGATTATGTTGATTGATTTCCGAATGTTGAACCATCCTTGCATCCCTGGGATGAATCCTACTTGGTCATGGTGTATGATCTTTTTGATGAGTAGTTGGATTCTATTTGCTAGTAGTTTGTTGAGGATCTTTGCATCTGTGTTCATCAGGGATATCGGCCTGTAATTCTCTTTCTTTGTGGTATCTCTGTCTGCTTTTGGTATCAGTGTGATATTTGCTTCGTAGAAACTGTTTGGAAGTGTTTTTGATATTTCAATTTCGTGGAAAAGCTTAAAGAGGATTGGGAGTAAGTCCTCTTTAAAGATTTGGAAGAATTCACTAGTGAATCCATCCGGGCCAGGACTTTTGTGCTTGGGGAGACTTTTTATTACCATTTCAATTTCCTTGATGGTGATAGGTCTGTTCAGGTATTCCAGGTCTTCTTGGTTCAGCCTTGGGAGTCTGTAGGAGTCTAGGAATTTATCCATTTCCTCGAGGTTTTGATGTTCCGTGGCATAAAGCTTCTCAAAGTACTCCCTGAGGATCCTCTGAATTTCTGTGGTTTCTGTTGTAATGACCCCCTTTTCATTTCTGATTCGGTTTATTAGGGTTTTCTCTCTCCCTTTCTTTGTGAGTTTTGCTAGAGGCTTATCGATCTTGTTAATTTTCTCGAAGAACCAGCTTTTGGTTTCATTGATCTCTCGGATTGTTTTTTGGGTTTCCATCTCATTAATCTCTGCTCTGAGTTTTATTATTTCCTTTCTCCTGTTCGGGTTGTGCTCCTTTTTTTGGTCCTTCTCCAAGCTCTTAAGCTGTGAGGTTAGGTTACTTATGTGTGCTCCCTCCTCCTTCCTGAGGAATGCTTGTAGAGCTATAAACTTTCCTCTTAACACAGCCTTTGCTGTGTCCCATAAGTTTTGGTAACTCGTGTTCTCATTTTCATTCGTTTCTAGGAATCTTTTGATTTCCTCTTTGATTTCCTGTCTAATCCACTCGTTGTTCAATAGTGCACTGTTTAATTTCCAGGTGTTTGATTTAGTTTTCTGTTTTTGTGTGTGATTTACTTCTAATTTCAGCGCATTATGGTCTGAGAAGATTGTTGATACAATCTCTACCTTCTTAATTTTATGGAGGCATGTTTTGTGGCTCAGCATGTGGTCTATCTTGGAGAATGTTCCATGTACACTTGAGAAGAATGTGTATTCAGCTTTTTGTGGATGAAGTGTCCTGTATATATCTACTAAGTACCTTTCTTCCATTGTTTCCCTCAAATGAAGTATGTCCTTGCTAAGCTTGAGTCTGGTTGATCTATCAAGAGGTGACAAAGCAGTGTTGAAGTCTCCCACTAGTATTGTGTTGCTATTGATGTCTTTTTCCAAATCTATGAGTAGTTATTTTAAGTACTTTGCTGGTCTCTCATTAGGTGCATATACATTTATTATTGTAAGTTCTTCCTGTTGTACAGATCCTTTGATCAATAAGAAATGGCCTTCACTGTCTCTTATGACCTTCCTCACTCTGAAATCGATGTGGTCTGATATAAGGATGGCTACCCCAGCTTTTTTATGGGAGCTGTTTGCCTGTAGGATTGTTTTCCAGCCTTTGACTCTGAGTCTGTGTTTGCTTTGACTATTGAGATGCGTTTCTTGCAGGCAGCAGAATGTTGGGTTCAATTTTCTAATCCATCCTGCCACTTTATGTCTTTTAATTGGTGCGTTTAGCCCATTGACATTGAGAGAGATTATTGTTATGGGATTTTGTCCCATTGTTCTGTTAAAATTTGGTGTATTTGAGGGCCCTTTCTTGCCTTAAAGTAGCCCATTTAGTTGTTCTTGTAACCATGGTTTTGAGTCTATGAAGTTCCTGAGCTGTTGTTTGTCTGTGAAACTGTGTGTTGTTCCTTCTATTATGAATGAGAGTCTTGCTGGGAAAAGTATTTTTGGGGAGGCATTTATTTCATTGAGTTTTTTTACTATGTCCCACCACTGTTTTCGGGCCATGAGGGTTTCATCAGAAAAATCAGCTGTGAATTTTAAGGATGCTCCTTTGTAAGAGATTTCTTTCTTCGATCTTGTTGCTTTCAGAATTTTGTCTCTGTCTAAGGTTTTGGTCATTTTGATCAGAATGTGTCTTGGGGTATTTTTATTCGGATTTCTTCTAGCTGGTACCCTTCGGGCCTCCTGAATGTCGTCACAAGTTTTCTTCAGCTCTGGAAATGTTGTAGCAATGATTTCTTTGACAGTTTCTTCTTCATCGAGGTTTTCTTCCTGTCCCTCTGGGACTCCAATAATTCTTATGTTACCCCTCTTGGCTTCATCACGATCTTCTCTTGCCATCTGTTCCCGAATTGTGAGTCTCTTTTCCATTTTCTGCTCTTTTCTGGAGAGTCTCTGAGCTTCATCTTCGAGCTCACTGATTCTGTTCTCAGCCGCTCTTACTCTGCTGCTGAGGCCTTCCACTGAGGTTTTCAATTCGCCTACGAGATTTTTCAGGTCTGACATTTCTGATTGCATTTTCCTCATTTCTGCCTTCAGATCCTCTTGTCTTCTATTGGCATTGGTTTCCATTGTTTCTTTTAATTCCCTAAGCATCCTAAGTAGCTCCCTTCTGAATTCCTTGTCAGAGAGGTTGTCTAACACTACAGTACTGTTGGTGTCATCTGGGCTAGACTCTTCAATATGAAAGTTTGGTGGGCTTTTGCGTTGCTTTACCATTGTGAGAGGTGTGGTTTAGTCCTTCACGTTCACTGTTACTATTCTGCTTGATATGCAGTGTGAGTTAAGATAGGCTTATGAGTTATTGGCTACTGTGTTTCTAGTGGCTGAGCTAAAATAGAGAAGTTTCCATCTAAGAAGTTAGCTTATGGTTCCTATGGCATATGTAGTGGGAAAATATTTTGCGGCCGCTGATGCGGTCGCGGCTCCGGAAAGAGTCCCTGGCACTGGGCGAGGAGTTGGGAATGTCTCCTGTTTGGAATTGGAGCCGTTCAGCTTTGTTGCCCAGAGCTGGGCCTCTGTGCCCGTCCCACGCAGATCAGGGGTTGAAAACCGGCTGTCTAGGGGCTGTTTCTAGCTGCGCGTGCCCAGAGAGGGACCCAGGCCCTTGGGGGCGGGGTGTACCTGTTGGAATTGGAGCCGTTCAGCTTTGTTGCCCAGAGCTTGGCCTCTGTGCCCATCCCACGCAGATCAGGGGTTGAAAACTGTAAATTTGTTTTAATCTTCACGGGATTGTTGTGAGAATAAACTCCTGTACTAAATCTAAAGTTTTTTAAGTGAGGCAGAGACAAATGGTTCCACATTCACACTTTGTATTAGATCCAGGATCATTAATCACTTCACTTAATCACTTAACTTCCCGTTAGTCGTCGATTTGCTCGAGCGGGCGCCAGTAACGTCTCCATTTGTCCCTGTCGCGTGCTAGTGTAGCCCAATGGCATCTGTCGCTCCGGGAACATGAAGAGCCTCAAACCGATCGTTCATGATCTTGACGAAGAAGTCTGACCATCTGGTAGGTGGGCGGCCACGCGGTCTTTTGACATCCCGTGGAATCCAGTCAGTAACAGCTCTAGTCCAGCGGTCGTCTTTAAATCTCATTACGTGACCAGCCCATCTGATTTTCGACAGGATCATTAGACGTTCATTTTAGATTAGGTCTGTACAGAATCTTGTGTTCACCATTAGTTTGGTGAGCTTTGTGGGTATTTTGACTGGAATAGGCTAGTGGAATATTGCCCTAATATGGTTGGGTAGCCAGGCTGCCCTCGAGAGAGGTAATGGAGGCTGAGAGATGTATCCAATGCACTATGAAAGAGGAAGTTAATTGTGGTGGCTGTGTGAGCTGTCACTGAACCGGAGACCACAGCCCCACCGCTAGTGTACCTCTAGGGGAGGGAACCCTTGTTGGTGCCTGTACTGGGTTACAGTTCTACTTCTGGTGCACTTCTAAAATCACAGGAGTCCTCTCTAGCCTGGGTGCTCATTTGGGCACCTTAGCTGAGGAGGGGTCTTCCAGTCCACTGCTTGCTCGGCACACTGACCTGGAGGCCACATCATTAGAGGTTCAATGATTAGCCTGAGACCTGGAACCACTGGGACCACACCTACAGGCCATCTTCCTGACTCTCTCTTCCTGCTTCCTTTGGGATGAGCTCAAGAGCACCCACAGCTGGAGGACAAGAGGAGCTGAAGGGGCTGTTGTGGCCTTTCCAAGACTTCCAGAGCTATAGAAATGCCAAGGCCTTCAATTCATAGCATGAATTGCACATCCAAGTTCACATCTTCACATCATATATTCTTCTTGGGTTTGCTGTGCAGGTCATGTGACTGAAAAGAGGTCATGTGACTGAAAGCTGAGAACCCAGTCCTTCCTCTCCATCACCTCACACATTTCTCCTCATGGATCGCCAGTGTTGTAGCCTCCTCTCTATTGCTGCCATCAGGGGCTTGATATTTGGGAAAGTTTCAAAGTATCCTGGTGATCTCCATTTCTGTTTTCCCTCTCATCCTCTTCCTCTAGCAATTTGGTCTTGTTCCACATGCAAACTCATTGACCTTCCTCTGCCAAGACTTGCTGTGTTTTACTGCAGGAACATCACATATTTTATAGCAATTCTTTTCAAAAAATGTGAAAAAATGACCATTGTGTGAAGGTTGAAAAATGAAAGTGTGATATGACTTGGTTATTTTTATTTTTTTATTTTTAAGTTCAACACTGTCAAACAAACACTGTCCTTCCATTGTTCATTGATTTGCTCGAGCGGGCCCAGTAATGTCTCCATTTTGAGACTTGTTGTTACTGTGTTTGGCATATTGAATACTCTCTCGGTAGCTTGAAGGGCTCTCCGAGAGGGGCAGAGGAATTAACCCGGCTAGCCAGGCTGGCTGTGTGCAAGGCAAACGCCCTACCACTGTGCTATTGCTCCAGTCCATTTTTAAGTTCAATCATCTTTATTTTTTCATAATTGGGTTTCAATCTTATAATGCTCAAGACCCATCCCTTTACCAGTGTACATTTCCCACCACCAATGTTCCCAGTTTCCCTTCCACCATCACCACCACCTGCCTGCCTCTAGGGCAGATACTTTTCTTCTCTCTCTCTCTCTCTCTCTCTCTCTCTCTCTCTCTCTCTCTCTCTCTCTCTCCTCTCTCCTTCCCCTTTTGGTCATTATGGTTTGCAATACAGGTACCAAAAGGTTATCATGTATATGATACATCACGTATATAACAACATATTTGGATAAAATAGTTGGAAATGATCACTCTGGACAAGTAGGTAAGGGAAGAAGTGTGGTATGGCTTTAAACATAATTTCTTATTAAACTATCTACAATCATGTGATAAAAGAATATCAAAAAGTTCTTGGATTTAAAAAAAATCAACAAGGTGTGACAATAATGTGAAGAAACATGAGTGTTTGGTTGGGGGCTTCAGAAAGAAATCTGTCTACACTCGTTATTCCAGGGCCTTGAGAGTCTTTCTTTCTTGCCTTATCTTCCATCACCCTGTCCTTAGAACTTCAAGCTCCAGTCCACTTTCCATCAACACAGAAACCCTGAAGTCTCTTATCATTTCTCACATTTCTCCTTTATCTCTTTACATATACTAACCCCTTTGCTAGAAATCTTTCCTTGTCCTTTCAGTAAACACCTCTTTATCTGTCCCAAGCCTGCTTAGTTGACTTCTATCATGCTTTACTTGTACCACTCCCTCCAATCCCTTGCTAATCCTTCTAGTGGTTCAGTTATTGCAACATTTTCTGCATCTGTATTTCTGTCTCATTATTGGCTAGAGCGATAGCACAGCGGTCGGGCGTTTGCCTTGCACGCAGCCAACATGGCCGACCCGAGTTCGATTCCTCCGCCCCTCTCGGAGAGCCCGGCAAGCTACCGAGAGTATCTCGCCCGCACGGCAGAGCCTGGCAAGCTCCCCGTGACGTATTCGATATGCCAGACACAGTAACAACAAAGTCTCCAATGGAGACATTACTGGGCCCGCTAGAGCAAATCGACGAACAACGGGAGGGCCTTTACCTTTACCTTTACCTATTGGCATTAATAAGAGCTAACAACAGTTACCATGGACCAGGAATATTGCAATTTTTTTCTCATTTATTCTTCTAGTACCCCATTGGGTTAAAATGCTACAACACTGCTCCCATTTTACAGATGGGTAAATGGAGGCAAGTCTCTTCTCCAGGGCTATATGACTTGAGAGTGAGTGACCATACTGAGAAGGTGTAATGAACACCAATAACACCCACTTGTACTGGTGGAACCAATAAAGCTGGATAGTTGGGAAACTGATAAGAGTTCTATCTTCCCTCTCTTTTGCTTCTTCCATAAGTGGAAGGAGAGGCTCAAATCTGGCCAAACTATGTAAAAGCATGTAATCCAACCTTCCTTGGTGATACAGTCAAAGGATGAAATTGGAACTTTGTTGTCAGCTCTTGCAACTACTTATTGTAACCTATTCATATTTAGAAAATGAAACAAATAGGAAACTGTGTTAAATTCAAATTTAGTTACAACAATAACAGCAAATCTTTTTTTTTTCAGTATAAGTATGACCCAAGTGCTTTTTAGCATATACTTATACTAAGAAGCATGCATTCTTTATCTGAAACACACACTTAACTGGAGTCTTGTATTTTATCTGCCATATTGTATTTTATCTGCTATACTTGGGATAATGCTATTTCCTTGCCTGGGGTGGGACCCCCCTGTATTCCCCAAAGGAAAGAAGATTACTTTCGTTCTGAACGTGATTTTGACTAAATACCTGGTATTGTGCTTTGCGTTGATGCTTTAATTTTCCCAGTAACCTTGGACAAATGGGTGAACATTAGTTGTCCCGTTTTATAGCTTTATTTATAAGTAAAAGATACATTTATTGGCTTCAAATTACCTATCAGTGAGGAGGTTGAAGATAGCAGAAAATCCTTTGACTGTACTTCCATTAGGTGGTAGAGAAATGGGTGCATGTCTTAATAGCTTGAATTAAGAGAGGTGGTGGTCTGTGATTACTTTGAAGAGTAGATTATGTTGGACAAGATGCATCTACTTGTTCCTGTCCTGGAACTCTCTTTTTGAGGCAAGCTAACTACCACAGACTCCACCCTCTCATGCCAAGGAATGCCATACCACATAATGATGCTCTGGTAGGTGAGACACACTCAGCACGTGTGAGTGAAGGCCCGTGGGAACATCTTGGTAGTGAATCTTGAACCGATTTTGTGGATCACCACTGAACTGTCCAGCCAAGCCTTTGCTCAACTCCTGACCTATAAAATCATATGCCAAAGAAAAGGCTTTAGACATTGTTTCTTCGTCATGTTTTCATTGGTTTATCGTTGGTTTGCCATATTACGAAATTCCGGGGGTCAGCTTCACATTTCTGTGTGTACGATCCTTACCGCTCCCACCCACTGCTTATGTCTCACATACCGCTTGCTTCCCCTCTGGTAACCATCACCGTTTTTACTGGGTCCGAGTTAGTGTTGTTTCTTTGCCAGTTGGTCTGTTTTAGTTATTCATATTCCACACATGAATGAAACCATCCATTGTCTCATTTCCTGCCTTAATTCACTTAGCATAATCATCCTAGGTTCCATGCATTTGGTCCCAAGGGGCGTGATTTCATCTTTTTATATTCCTTTGAGTATATTTACCACAACTTCTTTATGCAGTCATCTGTCAACAGCCATTTCAGTTGAGTCCTTGTTTTGGCTATCGTGAGTAAGACAGCTACAGACACAAGGATAAGGAAAACCGCTTGGATTGGTGCTTCCAAATCTGTTTGACAAATGATAATTATTGGTTTTTTTTTTTAACCGCTTTGTTCTAGAGCTGTTCATTCTGGAGCAAGAAGTAGTTGAATTGAACCTAAGACCATGAAGGTGTTTTGGTCTCGTCACTCAATAACTCGGTGGACTTGAGCCTCCATTTCTTCACGTGTAAAATGGAGACAAGGCCCAGTTCATAAAGGAGACTCTTAAAGACTTAGTAGATTGCCCAAGTTCACAGAGCAGATAGTCAAGATCCAGAAAATCCCTCATCTGTCAGACTCTAAAGCCCCATAATATTTCTCCCTCCCTTTCCCATTCTCCCTGACTTTGGAATTGAAGCGTCAGCTTTCCCTTCTGTAGAACAGAAATGCTTCAAGTTCCCCACTCTCCCCTCATAGGATAATTGTGATCATTAAAACAAAACAGGGAAAAATGCACATAAAGGGATTTGTATACTGGGCCTGGCGCATAGTAAGTTCTCAGTAAATATCCATCATTGTTATTGTTTTGTTGTCTGCCCTGCCAAGGCTTCCAGCCAGCATCCACCCGGTGCCCACTCGCTCTCTCCAGGTCTCTGACTTGCGGGAAACTTCATTAGGAGGGATCTTTAACTGAACAGTCCAGAGCACGGCCTTTGAATATTTAATGAATTCCTGAGGCGCTCAGAGAACAATGTGAGAACTCTCCCGTAAAAATCTATTAGTGTTAATAAAATACTACCCCACAGGTTGGCCATTAGCAGCAATTAAAGTTTTCAAACAGACCAAATAACTCTTGGCGATGTCCGTGTGGCTCACTTGTGTGCCCGCCTCTCGCCTCTCTTTATGGAAGCCCGGATCGTTTCTAGGTGTAAGGTCCCAAATGCTGGGCCCCGCTCCTGACTCCTTCCATTCCCTTCCAGCACTACCCAGGCGCTCCCATTTCTTGTTCATCCATCACAGATGTGTGAACGCCACGCTCCAAAAAAGAACTGAGAAATTCCAAGCTGGTTGCCCCCAAGAAGATCCTTTGAGAAAGGAGTTTCCCATCTTCTCCTGGCTTCTGATAGCCAAGGGAGGGGGGAAAAAGAAGGAAAGAATATTCTGTCTCTTCCTTTCTTTTTCTGAAAGAATTAGAGAAGAGAATCCACATTTTGCTGGTGGTGAATCTCAGTAGTCACCTTCCCCCACATCCCTGTTAGAATTGTCACCCTTGACAGAACGTTTTGTACGCTCATTTATCAAGTGAAGAAATAAAGACTCAGAGAAGTGGAGCGATTTGCCCAAAGCCATCCAAGAAGTGAAACCTAGGATTTTCAGGTGCTCTTCAGACTCATCGGGCGAGCACTCATGAGAGGCGTATGTACCACCCATGTGCCAGCCAGGCCCACAGATTCAGAAGCACCAGAGGGACTAGTTGGCAGTTGGAACCAGCTGCTCTCCCTAGAACCTGGCCCCAGGACAGAAGGCTTGTGAGGCATGACCCTCAGACATGCCTAGATAGGAAAGCACTTCTTCCATCTTCCATCTTACCACCACACTCCACTTCCCTTCCTCTGAAAGATGCCCGTGTGGATATTTCTTGGGGGTGGGGGTGAAAGGTGGTGGTGAATCTTTAACATAGTAAGAGAAGTTTGAGAAGAAGCTTTGCGAAGACCTCTGGGCCCAGAAGGTGATGGAAATGTAGTCGAGATACCAACCCTGCTGACCTGCCCCCTGCCCCTCAGATCTCTTTCTGTGGGGCCAGAAAAGAGAGACTCTGCATTCTTTTATTTTTATTCATTTTTTTATTTTTTATTAGTAAAACACCATGAGATACAGTTATAGACTTAAAAATTTTTGTGCTTGGGTTTCAGTCACACAATGATCAAGTACCCATCCCTCCACCAGCGCCCATCCTCCACCACCACGGGTCCCAGCATCCCTCCCACCCCCCATCCCCCCTCCCACCTTGCCTCTGTGGCAGGGCATTCCCCCTTGTTCTCTCTCTCTCTCTCTCCTTTTGGGTCCTGTGGTTTGCAAGAGAGGCATTGAGTGGCAATCAAGTTTGGTCTATAGTCTACTTTCAGCATGTTTCTCCCACCCTGGGAGGATCCTCCCAACACCCTTTATTTGGTGCTCTCTTCTCTATCTGAGCTTCCTTTTCTCCTAGCACGTGTGGCTGGCCTCCAAGTCATGGAGCAAAATTCCTGGTACTAATCTCAGCCACTCCTGGGTGTTAGTCTCCCATTTTGTTGCTTTATGTTCCCCAGATGGAGACCCTGCATTCTTTTATCCCCTTCTGATCACAGCTACCTGTGAACAGGTGCCCTTCTCTCAGTCATCAAGTCCAGTTGAACTTGGGGAGATGCTGAGTTAGGGGCCAGGGCTTATAAAACGTTCCTCAGCCATTGTTGTTCTCCAGAGGGCCTGCCGGTGGCCGGCACATACCATAGACTCACTAAACACTTGTTCTCAATGACCCATGAATGAAATCAGCCAGAATATCACAAACACACATTCATGATCCAGGCTAGAGCTGTCAGTGGGAGAGAGTCAGGGCAGAAGGAACAAGATCTGCAGGGGGCTACAGTGGGGGTGGGGGGTGGTCTTCTTTCTGGAAAAGGTGCGACTTGCAGGCAGGGTAATCCTGGGTTCCGAATGGACGTGGGTCCTTCGAGAGCACGCCAAGCAAGGTCGGATGGTCCCAAACCAGGGTGTCCTGTTCTGAGGTTATAGAACGTGAGGAGCTTGCAGCTGTTCCTGATCATTCCTCTGCCCCTGTCCGTGTCCTTTTGCCTGGGAGACAGGCGCAGACGAACGGAATGCAGAGGATGGACGTGAGCAAGTGTCCCGCTTGCAAAGCCATCGCTGGAGGGTCACTGAGATGGGAGACGGGACCTTGACTGCAGTTAAATCCCCCTGATTAGAAGGAGAGCATCTCTCGGGCGGGCTGAGCTGTTTCCTAAGACCTCCGACTCTGCCGACGACATTGTGTAATTATAGTCATAAAAGGCAATGGCGGTGGCTATCTCCCATCCTTTTTTCTTTATTCCCTCCTTAATGAGGGAATTTTACAACTGCCTTTTAAAATATGATCTGGTAATTGGGTCACCAGGCTTTATGGTTATTCCCAGGAAAGTCAGTTGTTTTTGTGTTGGCGTCTTGGGCGCAATCCATTTTTGGCAGGTCTTTCAGGCATGATGTAACAGATAAGAAATGTCTCCAAAGCCCCCACACACCACCCCTTGGAGCTTGATTCCTCAGACTCCTTAAATCCTTTGGACCTGCATCCCTCGAGGAGGTGACGCCACCCAGATCCTGCCCCTCCAGCCCACCAAGGGGCCTTGATCCTTTTGCTGATGCCGTTCTCTTTGCCCGGAAAGCCACATTTTCTGTTTCTATTTCAGCCACTGGCTCCATCACTGTCCCCCTTTCAGTCAAGTCTGGCTCCGTTGCCATCCCCTCTGAACAGATGCTGAACGCAAGGTGAAGTGACAGAAAGAAGGAAGACCCTGGAAGGTTCTCCCAGGCCTTTTGCACCCCTCCAGATCACAGAGAGGTGAGAGAGAGCGAAACAGAAGCTCGTTGATAATCTCCCAGTGGCAGGATAAGGCTTAGCTCCAGCTGTGTATGTGTGTTTGTGTGTGTGTGTGTTGTGGGGAGGGAGAAGTTGCTGTCTCCAGGCTGACAACTGGCTGGACGGGAATGACTACAGCACACACTGGGTGACTCTGGGAAAGGGTTTGGAGGTGTATCTGGCCCCTAGCACTCTATTAGCTTTAGGTGCACAGAGCAGTGATTTGATCACTGCCTTAAAGCGATCGAATCATTTGTGAAAGAAAGGCTGAGACAACTCCATCACTATGAGTCACAACTGTTTCTTGCAGTGAGAACTTTGAAAAATCTACCCCCAGCCATAGGCAATATTATTTTTAACTCTAGCGCAAGGCTCTACACTGCCACATTCGCATGGCATGTGAGGTGGGTGTCTTTGGATCCTCTTCACCCATTTGCCACCCCCATCTCCAGCGTAACCACAGATAATTCTCTTCTCCCTGAGCTTGATTTTCCTTTGCTATCATCCACTTGCAAGTGAGTTTGTATGGGTGATACCTTTATCTGCCTGACTTTTCACTCAGAAAAATGCCCCCAAGACCATCGCCTATTGGGGCAAAGGACAACAAAAAGTTGTGCTTTTTCATTACTAAGTAATATTTCTTTGCCAATGATATTTCTTTATCTGCCATCCATCTATGACTGTGGAGTTTCCTTCCATACCTGGCCTGTTATAAATCCTCTAAAAATATAAATAGCATAGTCTTTGTAATACATGGCATTCAGTGTAATACATAAATACAATACATGCATTTTTGAATAATCAACTCAGCCTTCTTATTTTCCTGGGGTAAAACCCAGAAGTGAGATTTCTGACTCCAAAGATAACATCCCATTTTAACTTTTTGAGGTGCTTCTAAATTTTTGGCAGCACTGACCACATTGAGACTGAACAAAGTTGCCCTCCCATCAGCAATACCCTCACCCCCATGTCCCTCCCAGAATTGATCTTCTTTTGAGTATAATCATGGTTCTGACATATGAATAGTGATATCTCATTCTGGCTTGGATTTACATTTCTCCAAGGATTATTAGTGTTGACCACCTCATCATGTACCTATTGGCCATCTCTCTGACCCCCAAGATTGCTTTCTAAATAAAGAATTTTATTTGGCAGTAGTCCAAATAAAGAATGCTCTCATGATAAAGGAAAATCACCCACATATTTAAAAAAATTTCTCTGGGTAAAAATATTGGTGGCTGTGCTGTTGTCCTGCCTACATGGCCCCCCTAACCCACCTCTGCCCAGCTGACCCCTAGGAATTGACTGAGTGAGGTCACAAGTCCCCTTTCTATGTGAGAGCCACAGTCTCATCCAGCAGAGGCCCTCTGGGTCACTTCCGGATGGACCTTCCCAGCTCTCAGTGGCTTTTGATTTCACAATTCCTCTATTTCACACCACTGCTTTCTTAAGTGTTAATTTTCACTCTCCCTCACCCCATTTTTTTGTTTTAACTGTCTATATTTATTGAATGTCATAGTTATTGTTGAATTATAAATATTTCACTATTTTTTTAAAAAAATGTTTTATGAATGCCTACGTGGCCCCATTGATGTACAAGGCAGACATCACTAGTCAATCATAACCCTTGGGTCCACCAAACCCGAAGCTTCCACCATTGCTCCAGGCAGGCTGAACTAATCAATAGGAGATGGTGTGGACAATAACCTCCACCCCGCCTCCCTTTAAAATTGTAAATATTTAAACTCCTTTAAGGTTGCAGTCTGAGCTCTTTATTTTCTTTTTGGACTTATCGCCTGTCCCTCAAGGCAGGGCTAAGGCTAAGATTTCTGAAAGATGTGGTATTTGGGTCTCCGGGCTGGAGGTCTTGGAGCTCATCCACCTGCCCAAGAGGGTCACCCGGGCTTCTGGACTGTGAATGGGGCTAAAATCAGAGATGAAAATAATTGCAGTAAAGTGTCCCTTCCTTTTTCTCTCTTTTTCGATCTCCTGCTTGCAAAACGGAGGCAAGGGTGAGCAACGCAACCCAGCCAAGAGCTCATTAATGCACTCAACCTTCCAAAAGAAAATTAATTTCAGCTTCACACCTACTGGCTGTGCTGCTCATCTTTGTCAAAACGTTGACATCACTAGAATGGAGATGACAAGGCTGGAGGGTACAGAGAGTCTGTCACCTCCCCACACGGGCTGTGCTGGTCCGAGCTGGCAGAAGCGCCACCCCTGTGAGCTTTCCAACGTTTCACTGGGTCAGGCTCCTTCTATGGGTGCTTATGATTCTCTCCAGTCTCCCCTCTGCAGAGGGGCAGTATTTCCGAGGTCACACGGCAGAGAGCAGATGTGTGTGTGTGTGTGTGTGTGTGTTTATGAGAGAGTTTGTGTATGAAAGTATGAGAGAGAGTGCGTGTGTGAGAGAGAGAACATGAGAGAGAATGTGTTTGAGGTTATGAGAGAGTGTGCATGTGTGTGTGAGAGAGAGATTATGAGAGAATGTGTGTGAGGTTATGAGAGAGTGTGCATGTGTGTGTGCCTGTATTTGTGTTTGTGTGTGTGTGTGAGAGAGAGAGAGAGGGGCTGGAGCAATAGCACAGCAGGTAGGGCGTTTGCCTTGCATGCAGCTGACCGGGGTTTGATTCCTCTGTCCCTCTCGGAGAGCCTGGCAAGCTACCGAGAGTATCCCACCCGCATGGCAGAGCCTGGCAAGTTCCCCGTGGCATATTTGATATGCCAAAAACAGTAACAACAAGTCTCACAATGGAGACGTTACTGGTGCCCACTCGAGCAAATCGATGAACAACAGGAATACAGTGCTACAGTGTGTGTAAGAGAGAGATCATGAGACAGAGTGTGTGTGTTTGTGAGGGAGACATGAGACTAAGAGTGTGTGCATCTGTTTATGTGTGTGTGTGTGTGAGGGTGGGATGCATTGCCGGCTAATCTCTGCCACCATGTTTGTGTGTCTGAGTCTGAACAGGAACACGTGCGTGTGTGTTTAATGTATGTGAGTGCGTGTGAAGAATGTGGATAGTGCGTATGAATGTGATGTGTGGGAGCCTGTGAGATCACATGAGTGTGTGTGAGGAAGATGCAGTGAGTGTGTGTGTGTGTGTGTGTGTGTGTGTGTGTGTGTGTGTGTGTAGCACTCAAGATCAGAGTTGGCTGTTGCTTCCAGGATAGCAATCAGAGACGTCCACAGCAGGAACAGGTGTGCTCAAGCACATGGGTCCGAGCACACTCCTGCGGTGGGCTGTGTGGGCCGTGTGTGTGTCCGGGTGCATGTTCCGGGGCTGTGGTGCCACGTGCGTCTGTGGAATGTGCGTGCCTTTGGGTCGCACTTTCCCGTCAGCTACGGAAACAGCCTCTTGTCCCTGGTGACACTTTGACGGTAACGCACAGCTGCCCACTGCTGCTCCCCAACCTCCCAGGGCAAGAAGGAAAGGAAGAGCTTGGGGTGGACCCACCCCCAAGCCCCACTCCACAGTCCAGCTTCAAAGGAGGGTGGTGAGGCTTGGAGAACTCTGCTCTGAGGTGGGAGGGGGTGCAAGGGCGGTGGATCAATCATTCACCCAGGCCAGGGGGAGGAAATTGCTGATCCCATATCACCAAGCCCGGGAGGGCCGCAGGGATGGGGCCCACTGCAGGTGTGTCAGCAGTGAGAATTGGGGGATCCACGTGACTTCCTGTGGCCCCAACAGGCCAGTCTCTCCTTCATCCAGAACTGCAGGGGGGAGGGGCGGAGAGGGAGGGTCATGGCTGTCTGTTCAGACTAGCGCTCTGCACTTAGGTACCTTTCCCGTCTTCCAATGGTAACCACAAGGTGGGTTCTGAAGGTGTGGGGTCCCCAGGCACCGTGAAAGCACCACTCTGGTATGGCTGGGTGGCACAATGTGCATCATTTTCATGGGTGCCTTTGTCGAAGCTCAGAGAGGCAAAATAACTTGCCCGCAGTTACCTACCTCCAGTGTCAAGAGAGACTTCTTGCTGTGCCCGTGTTCACAAGCTAGTGTGAGTGTGTGTGCTCCCTCTCCTCCCTGTCCCATCTCAACTCACAGCCGCTTTCCTCCTGTCCCATTCCCGAGCCTCAGTTTCCCCCTTGAGAGAGCTGTCATTTATCCAGCATGTACTAAGTCCCGGGCATCAGACGAAGGACTGCCCTAAACACAGACTAAACCCCTGCATCCAGCCCACTGTTTGCCACCCCCCCCCCCGAACCCCCCCCCCCACGCAGGCGTCAGTGAGTTACAACAACATCCCACTTGGCACAGGCCGAGTCAAGCGCAGCTCACTAGGCTCGGCTCTGAGCTCTGTGTCTGCGCAAGGACCATGCCCTGTGAGCCTCATCCTGCCTTGAGCAGGCCCTGACCCTCCAGACCGCAGTAACAGGATGGCAGCACTGTCTACCCTGGTGCATAAACGAAGAACGTAGATTCCTGCATGCTTCTGTGTTTGTGCAGTCAAGAAATGGCCTCTCTCCCAGTTGGGGCTCATTTGGAGATGCAGAAACTTCCAGAGATTTTGTTTTTCTCCAAACAGAGCACTTGTCTTTATTTATTTATTTGTTTGTTTGTTTTGCTTTCTCTTTTCTTTTTTTTTTTAATGATGCTTAGAGGGCACTCTTGGGATGGGAGATGCATGCTGAAAGTAGACAATGGACCACACATGATGGCCACCTAGTACCTGTATCGCAAACCATAACGCCTGGAAGGAGAGAGAGAATAAGAGGGAATATGCCTGCCACAGAGGCAGGTGGGGGCATGGGGTGGGGGTGGCGGGAGGAGTACTGGGAGCATTGGGGGTGGAGAATGGGCGCTGGTGGAGAGATGGGTCCTCGATCATTGTATGACTGAAACCCAATCACCAAAGTTTGTACGTCTGTAACTTCCAGCGATCTTGGGGGAACATCCACATGACTCCTTTGCCGGACTGGGCTTCCCCAGGTGTTTGTGTGTACATGTGTGTGTGTGTGTGCATGTGTGTATGCGTGTGCATGTGTGTGTGCATGTGTGTATATGTGTTTGTTTGTATATGTGTGTGCGTGTGTGTGTGTATGTGAGTGTGTGTGTGTGGTGCTGCCATGGTGCCAGCCTGACGGAGGCTGAGGGAGAAGGAGCAGCAGGAGGGGAAGGAGCCATTAGCCCCATGCCTCAGTGCCATTGGGTTCTTGGGTCAAGTCACTAAGCAAACTCGGGGTCACGCTTTAGCACCAGGTACTGTTCTTGGTGCACACCGTGGCCCTATGGCCTGAAGGTGGGGCAGGGCTTTAAAGGCGGCAGCACGATGGTCTCCTGGCACCCCGTGCACCACCCACCCATGGCCAGTACAGCCTGTCCAGCTCCTGGCACGCAGCAGGCACTGAGCAGACAGCTGGGCTCTGAGTCGGAGCTGAGAGACTGCACTGATCCCCAGGAGCTGTTCACTTCCTAGGCAAGCCGGGAGTCCTCGGATCATATTTGTCCCACAGAGGGGGTGAGGGCGCCGCCGGCTGTACTTCCTCACCGGCCTGCCTGAAGGTGTGGGAAGAAGAGAGGGCAGGCCTGTTTTTATTTGCTGTCGCTTGGGTTTGATTTCTGCTTCCCTGCATGGGAAAGGGGGGGAGGTGTTGGGGTGAAAGCCGAGAAACCCCAGATCAGGGTCTGGCTTACACTCACCTAACTTTCTCATATTACCAGCAGGTACCACAGCACAGGCCGGCTCATTGTATAAAGGTCCCTCCAGGACCCTGGTGGACCCTCCGACCATCCCAACTCTCTCCCTTGCTCCTCTTCGAACCCCAAACTTAATAGCCAGGAACTCCCTCAAGCGAGTGATTCAGAACCACAAAAGATGCACCCGCGGGAAAGGCAGACCATAACAACTTCCCTTCTTTCTCCGCGGTCCCCCAAGACTGCACTATAAAGCATTTGATTTCGGATATTAAAGGCGGTTGGCGATGAGAACGTCGAGCAAGCTTTGCTCTGTGTCCCTTCCCTCTCACGGTGCAAGGAACAGTGGTTTTCAGGGGAGCCGAGTAGAAAAAGCTGCATGATTAGAGTGGAGGGTGGGGGCGACCCGGGATTCAGAGAGGATGAGAAGCTGGGGGGCACTGGAGGGCAGCCGAGCACTTCAGAGGCAAAAATGGACACAAACAGAAGCCATGTTCGTGGTCGAAGTATACACACTGCAGCCTAGCTGGACGCTGCAATCTGAGGGCTTCGCAGGGAGGCTGTGGCTGCTGGTGCTGTGGAGCTGGGGACTGAGGGGGTGGTCACCACAGTCCCGCCAAATGAGACCTGAAGTCGGGTGCTACACTCAGATGTTGACTAACTCATGAAATATATATGAAGCAGCCCTGAGATGAGCATATGCCCCTGTACATGGGCAAAGACATGGGGAGGTGGACTCCCGGGCCCTGTGGCCTGAAGGTGCTCTCCCTGGCAGGTGTCACCTTCAGCCCTGTTCAGTCACTGACCCAGAGCTGAGCTAAGCCAGGCAGAGTCGGCATATCACCCAGAGTTTGCCAGTGCTCGTTCTGTTTCCATGGGCCGCACGTATCCTTGAGGGGGAGCTGGCTTATGGGCATTGTGGGGTGTCAAGCATGGCGCCAATCGCCCCGGGGAGAGGAGAGTTTGGGATCTAGAGTCTTTGTCATCTCCACAACTGAATTCTATATTGCTGGTCTAGGTTTTTGGGGGGTTATTTTTAAATCATGAATGGAAAGGACCTGATTTGGAATTCACTTCTTGAGTGAAGCAATGACAACCTCCCAGCAAACATGAGTGGGGCATTTTGGGAAGAAGAAGGAGATTTTTGCAGATGGACAAGTGGAAGTGTCTGGCTAACCTAGATGGACCCTAAACCAATGACATGTGTCCTTATGAGAGCGAACAGACACAAGAATGCAAACATGGTGTGTGTGTGTGTGTGTGTGTGTAGCAGAGATGAGAGTGAAGTAGCCATGAGTCAAGGTGCCTGAACGCCAGCAGGAGCAGGAAGAGGCCAGCAAACCCAGAGCCCTGGAGCGAGTGAACTTCTGGCCCCCAGAATAAAAGCACAAACATTGACGTCACTTTAAACCAAATTTATGGTCACCTGATAGAGCGGCCACAGGAAACTCCTCCTTAGCTCGCAAGGTGGTGTGTTTGGGGCAGTGACTGTACTCTGGGAATATCAGAGCTCTGGTTGGTTCATAGCCTGCCTTGCTCACTGTCCCTCCCTTGCCTGTGCTCCCTCACATCCTGACTTTGTGTGATCTACTGTAAGACCAGAACGCCACGGGCCAACAACCTAACCATGGGCACAAAATGTCAACTTTTCTCCCCAAAGCCTCTTCCAGTCTTCTCTGACTATCTGCCCATTCCCTCAGACACAGGGTCTAATGAAATGCAAGGAATGGACTGGGTAGAAATGGTTCCAGATCCCAACCTCGCCCCTCACAGAGACCTGGTTTCATTTTCTGTAAAACATGGCACAATGATCCTTCACCGGGACAAGGTCTGACAGAAATTGAATCTCAACCCCCAAGGCAGAATGCTGGTATTTAGTGTGGGCTAGCAATTTTAGCTCAGGTGGTACTGACTTGAGAAAGATGACAACTGGGAACCTGCTTGAAGGCATTTGACTCAGTTTAGCTTAATTACCCCTGCTGTGATGTGCAGGGGTGGGGTGGAGGGGATGCACAGCTTTGGTGAGGGCTGCCTACAAAGAAAGGGCTAAAAATGACCAGCAGAACATCACCATGTGGGTTCAACAGCAGGAGATGCCAAGGGGAAATGTCTTGATTGGAACCGAGTTCGGGAAAGAGGAAAGACCCACATCTTAGACTCAGCCCCAGAAGAAGCATCCAGAGAGTAAAAGTACTTCCACATTTCCCTTCCAAAAACCAGATGGCAAGAAATGTACAATGCAACCTATTACGAGGAGACAGAAGAAACGCATTGAAATGGCTGTTTTCATCTCTGGGCGGCATGACATTGATGAAAATGGGAATTAGAGTCACTAAAAGGGGATCTTTCACCAAGAGATGTCTTTGGTTACACGGTTCAACATCCTTCTTTGGGCCCAACACCAGAAGAAAGTCCGCCTGACATGTGAGCGTCTTGATCGGTCTTTGAAAATTAACGGCTGAATCAAAGGCTGTCAGAAGGGGCCCCTTGCCTCTTGGCCTCTCAAAGGAAGGGCTCTATTGGCTCATCCTGTTGTTACTGTGCATTTCTCCTGCCTTCTTCCCTTCTCCCGACAGGAAGAACTCCCCCAAATTGCTGTTCTTGCTCAGGGATGATTTTTTATTAGCTCAGGCCGTGCTGGTCCATGTCCAGCTGACTCGCCTATGGAGTTCCTTTCTCATACCCAATGCCAGCTTCCATTCTGGCCACCCCACCGCGTCCTGCCCACTCTCTCCAGGACCTCGCCAGCAACCCCCACACCTAATTACCCCACCTTCCACCTCTGCTCCCCACGGGGGTGGGAGCACTCACACTTGCCCCTCTCCACATCCTCCCCATCCCTCTTCCTCCCCACAGCCTGGAGCCCACCCTTGGGAGAAATCCTCTTCATGTCCAATCACTGTCTTCCTCGAGCCGAGTTTCACCCGAGATGATGGGGTGTGTTTTTCATTTGAAACGAGACCACATCTGGGACTCACTTAGCTTGATTTGGGGAAGTCCTGTGTTTCAGATCCCCCCAAAATGAAACAAAAAGAATTTTTTAGGGGGGAGGGTTTGAGAATAAAGACCCACTCTTTGCCTCTGTTCTGTAGGGCTGGATTTTGACTCTCATTCGACATTGCTGGTCAGGAGGAGGAAGATGGAAGGATGAAGGGGTCTGGCCACACTCGTGTCTGCGGGTACCACGCCTCAAAGGAAGCCGAGGCTGCCCATTGAATTACTGATCGAATTACTCCCCTTGCACAGAGCAGTAGAAAGAGGTGCTGGGATTCTCTTCCTTCCTGCTGTCCCTTGGGTTTTTCTGGCCAGGAAAAAAAGAGGCAGGAAGCAGGGAAGACTCTAGGAAACCACAGAAAAGCCACTCTGCCTGTGCCTCTAGCAGGCAGGCATGGCCAGGCTCGCTACTGGGTGCTGGAGTTCTGACCAGAGAGAGGCGGGTCAGGGAACAGAGGCAGGGAGCCCCCACTAGTCTCTTATTTATTTGTTTTTGTTTTTTTGCGGGCCACACCTGGTGCTGCTCGGGGCTTACTCCTGGATCTACACTCAGGGATCACTCCTATTCAGGCACAGGAAACCATATGGGCTGCTTGAGGATTGAACCCCAGTCAGCCGCGTACAGGGCAAATGTTCTTCTTGCTGGACTTTCACTCTGGCCCTGTTCCACCTGTTTAATGGGATGTTGGGTGTTGAGTTCTGCCCTCGAAACCCCAAATGGAAAGATCAGAGAGTGGGGGCACATGTTGAGCTCACCGCTTGCTTTATTAAAAAATCCATTTTTCCTTCCCACAGGAATAGACTATAATTGTTTTAGAAAGAGCTTGACTCTTTACTTAAATTTTTATCCAATTTACAAAATGAAAAAAAAAAGAGTGATATACGTGATTTCACTGTATTTTTTCCAACCAGCCAAACCTTCTACTTAAAATGTTATTGGATTTTCCAAACATGAGTGATGCATATTCTTTTAATGTAGCTTTAAATTCATTAAACCCTCTATGACAAATTTTAATCTAATTTCCCCAAACACGAATGATGCAGAGTTTCAAAAGAACTTTGCCTGAAGTGTAGCTGTGGCTGGGCTTCACAGCAGTTGAGTCTAACCTTTGATTTTTAAAAAGCAACCAAGACTGGTAAGAGATAGTAAGGGTCAGGGCATATGACTTACACGAGTATGTACTGAATCCGACCACGTGGTCCTCTAATCACTGCTGGATGTGGCCTCAGAGACCACCCTGGTGGTCTGAAGCATCAGTGGGTCCTAATCTTGAAATATCTGGCCCCATTATCCAAGAATTAATCAACAAGAATGACTCTTGGGTATCCTGAGTATTGCTTAAGGCCCCACCAAAAATAAATGAAATGAAGAAAATACGGAAATATCCTATATGTGAGGGAAAGAAAACACACATACTCAGCTATGACTGGTCGGATTTATACATATAAAAATCTCCACAATTCAACAAAACACAGATCACTTTGGGTGAGTTGTTTCTTGTTTATCTAGCACACAATTATGACTTACATTTAGAAACAGCATTAAGACACATGGTGGATATCACAGGATGAGAAATCAATGTCAGATTCTGGCATTTCCCCAGATGGGTTCTACCCCTACTTTCACATGCTCCTACTTCTGTGATCCTGAGAAAGTTTATTAATCTCAACATTAATAATAACAATATTCATGTACTGGGGCCCTTTTAAGAGTTAAGTGAGTGGTGATGCTTAACATAACCACTGGGTCTTGATACATTGTAAAGAATTATTATTTTTGAATCCTGATTAGTGATTTCATAGGATGGAATAAAATAATGTATTTAAGCCTTTAGCAGAATTCCTGGAACTCAATAAATATTCAATAACTTTTGAGGACCCAGCCAAAGAAATAATCAACCCAGACATTCTTGAGTACATTTAATGGAAAACAAAGGTTACATCAGCTCAAACAAACCTATGATTAGGACAGGAAATAGCAGAGTTTAGGCTCCTTCACCAAGAGAACTGAAGTTGACTTTTGTGGCAAAACCTAACTTCAAACTCAGTTAGATCCACCCTGGGAAGAAACCAACCAAGCTCATCCGCATTGAGGAGTCTTCGTGGGCTCTGCACTGTGCTTTTAGCCAACATTTGTCAAATGCTTAATGGATGTCAGCCCTTGACATGAATGTAGGTGACAAGTGTGTTAATGCTTACAAGCACCCTTGAAGGTCCACCCTGAAAGGAGCCCCAATTTACAACCTGTCACCCCAAGCTCAGTGCAGCTAGAACAAACGTGGGTGCCTGCACATAACCCTTATTTTTCCTTCTTCTTTAGTCTCTGCTCTGTGGTGCAATCTCACAGTAGAAAGACCCTTATCCATCCTAAGAATTCATCTACCCCAAATTTTTAAGCAACTTTTTGGTAGGAATTTCCAAATCCAAGCAAGCCAAATCCATCTGGAGCTTCCATTTTGGATCAGTTGGCAGGAAATACCTTGAAGGTATCAACGGTAACCAAAATTCTAAAGTCTCGGTTTGATTTAGCTTTGATGTGATATTTTTTGCCCACCCAAGGTTTCTAGATGGCATTTAACCCCCCAAAAAAGCCAAGGAGAAGGGCTCCATAGAGAATGGAGATGATACCCTATTTTAAGAGAGTCTCTCCTTCATGGGGTTGGGGGACAGAGCCAGGAAACAGGAACCATGTCTTGAGAAAATAGGTTCAATTTCAATTGGTCTTGAGATTATTATAGTGTGACATATTTTGTGAGAAATAATTGTGAAGACCCATGCTTAGGGTGGGAGATGTGTATATAAAGGATCAACGTGATAGCCTCTCGGTATCTATACTGAAAACCATAATGCCCCAAAGTAGAGAGTATGGGAGAAATTTGTCTGCCTTATAGGCAGGGGGAGGGTTGGGATTGGTGGTGGTGGTTGGGGGGGGGGGAATACTGGGGACATTGGTGGTGGAAAATGTGCACTGATGGAGGGATGGGTGTTTGATCACTGTATGATTAAAACTCAAACATGAAAGCTTTGTAACTGTAGCTCACAGTAATTTAATTTTGAAAAAATTATGAAGATCCAATGACCTCAGTAAGACTACCATGGGAGGGAGGGTCCTACACCCCCAGCTTCCCTCATGGGGAATAGGCAGGAACATATGTGTGCGTGTGTGTGTGTGTGTATGTATGTATGTATATATATATATGATATATATATCACTATCATTGTCCTTCCGTTGTTTATCGATTTGCTCGAGCAGGCCCAGTCACATTGTGAGACTTGTTGCTGTGTTTGGCATATTGAATACGTCTTTGGTAGCTTTCAGGCTTTGCCGTGTGGGCGAGATACTCTCAGTAGCTTGCTGGGCTCTCTGAGAGGGCAGAGGATTCGAACTCTGCCATGTTGGCCATGTTGGGTGGATGCAAGGCAAACACTCTACCCACTGTGCTATTGCTCTCTCTCTCTCTCTCTATATATATATATATATATGTATATATATATATAATTTTAAATCTGAATTTCACGAGTATTTGGGACAAAAGTTAAAATCTTTAAAAAGGCAGTGCGAGGCCCAAAGGCAGGCTCCTCAGAAGCCATGGCAGGCTGCAGCTAACATGACGTCTCAGCTAGGCCTCAGTTTCTGTTTCCCCAGCGCAGGACTTGCAGTTTCTGGTAAACTCCCAATTGAGTAATTCACCTAGATAAGAAACTGGGCAGTTGGATCTGGCCAGTCATGAGGGGTCGCTGCACCCTTCTTGGGAAGAACCCCAAACTGTGACTGGTACCTGCTGTCTAATTGCTGACCACTGTTTTAGTAGGGCAATGCTAAAAATATATAAATCGCTTCTCAACTGAACCCAATATAAACTGCTTGTGATTTGGAGTCGAGGTCCTTGTCAAGACTCCACTGCATTGGATGAGACTTGGACCCTAGCTCGAGCTAGCGCTGGCTCGGGCTAGGAATAAAGTCCCTTTGCTTTTGCATTACCGTGTGTGGACTTGGTCCCTCCGCAGTTGGGGATCTGAAACTTGGGCACAAGAGGCAGACAGGTAGGAGAAATGAGTTTCTAGTCCTCTATGCCTTTGAGACACCTGTGCAGTTCCAGTTTGGTGTATGTGTATTTGACTGAGCACTCATGTGTAGATGAGTGCATATGTGAGTGTGCACGTGTGTGATGGGTCAGTGGCACACTCCCATTCCCCATGTGAGCTGGAGCACCATGCCATCCCACAGGGGCTCTCACATCGCCCAACTTCTGCCCCCTGCTGTGCGGCCCTGCTGGAACCAGGGCTCCCGGCGCCCCACCCCTCCGCGGGGCTGCCCCCGGGGATGGGGTCCAGGCAGCCTCTCTCCACTCAGCTCTGATTTGCAAGCGACACGGCAAGAGGGCAAATGTGCCTCTGATTAGGAGCGCTCTCCGCTTCCTGAAAGCTTCTTTCCGAACTTTTAAGTCTCCTCAAGTTTCCACTCCTCTCTTTTCCTTTCCCCTGTTCTTTCTTCCTCCACTTAAACTCCTCCGAAAAAGCTATAAAAAAAGCCTCCGACACTATAAATTCCCCCGTAAACCCGGCTTTATAGGTTTGATTGGCCCTTTTTACAACACGGCGTACCCGGCTCTTGAGACACGGGGGCTCTGCAGGGGAAGTTCAAACTCATAGAGCAGGTCTCGGCCACCCCAGGGGAGGCGAATTTCAACTCTGGGAGCCCAGCAGACAGCTGGCCCTGGCTGGGCAGCTCCAAATGGCCCAGGAGCACAACACAGGAGTTTGCTGTGAAGGGAGGAAGTGGGTGACTCCTTAGAGAACACCGGGTCCCCGTGGCACCCCGAGACCCAGGATGAGCCATAGCTGGCGGCAACGCTCAGGAAAGCAGTGTCAGCTGTCATCACCCCATTGGCTCTGGCCAGCAGCCACCCCACCCAGCACCCAGAGGGCATCTCTGCAAACGCTTTGGACAAGCGTGATCCGCAATGCGTAAAATGCAAATCTCGCTTTGGTTCCCTAGATGCCCCTGGTTTGAACCCAGATGCTTTCTGAGGCTCACCTCGCAGGACCAGGCAGGAGGACAGAGGGAACATCAGGGATGCTTGTCTTCCATGCCAAGTGTAAGTAAGTAAGGAACATGAGTTCATCAGATAAATCAGTGACGGGTTTGGAGCCAGATCGGAGCAAACCAGTGGTGGCTAATAGTGGTGGGCGAACAGGCCACCGAATGCGGCAAATGGAATCTTGAAGCAAGCTGGGGAGAGCCTGGGGAAGCTGAGCAGTACAAGGACATGGGTGCCAAGACCGTGAGTGGGACCCTGGAGCTTGTGTGGCAGGTCTTCGCCTGCCCTGCGGGAGGGATCCCGAACTTTAGCAAGAGTCGGGGAATTTCAAAGGGCTCCCAACAATCTCTGGTGATAGCATCGGGGGCCTCCGCGGGGTGCGGGAGGGGGTCATGTCAGGGCACTGGAGTTTGTCCAAGGCCTGGGGCTGCCCAGGCCCCGTAGATGAGAGGCATTCTTACTGACCACTGAGCCAAGGAGATGGGGGCGGCCGCGATGTTCTTTTCATCTTGGAGAAGCGATTGCAATCTCCAAGCAGAGCAGAGATGAGCTGCCCGCCCTGGGAACGGCCGCCCCAGACTGGGTGGGTGCTGGGGGTGCGGGTAGGAAGGGAGCTGGCAGGTTACCCAAATCCTTGGGTCCCTTTTCCCAGTCTGGCCCTGTGTGGCTCTGGGATAAAGGCTGATGGCAGGGAGAGGAGGGAAAGGAGTTAGGATTGCTCTGGAGGGCCCAGGAGTGGCTGGAAAGAATAAGATCCATAGAGGAGAGTTTCCAAACGTGGACTTCTGGGCCGGTGACCTGGGCTGTAGGCGGACTGTTCCCCAAGATGCATCTGTGGAGATAGTGGATGATGAGTGGCCGGAAGATACTGCCCCCACCCCCACTCGCACCCTGGGGAATGGGCCTCCACATGCTGTGGGATAAAGGAACACCAACGGTGTGGGTCTGAGGAGGGCAGCTCTGCTTAACTGTGGGGCTGGATCTCAGCCCTACCCGGATGGAGAATTACATCAGCACCTGCCCATCCTCTGAGCCACCATTTGGGAAGGGTATGGGCAGATGTGGGGAAGAAGATTCCAATGTGATCTTTGGCAACATCTAAAAATGCTAGTTCTCAGGCTGGGAGCTAGTACAGAGCTCAGGGTGAATGCCTGGCTGTCAGGAACTTGACCTAATATCAATTCCTGGCACCACATGTTCCCCTGAGCAGAACTGGAGTGATCCGGGTGCCCCTGGAAGTAGAGGGTCTGAGCAGCACCCCATCCTTGGGCCCTGGCATAGAACCACTGGCCTAGTTGACTGAGAATCACCAGTGGGACCGCTAGTCCTCCCAGAACACAGCTTGGAAGAACCCCAACCAAACAATGGTTCTTAGTTTTCTCTTTACCATGGTTTGAACCATACTCTAGGACTTAGTCTCATGCCAGGAAGTGACCTGGGGAACTTCTGCTTTTTTAATGTTATTCAGGGGTCCTGTCTAGAGAAAAGTGAATACAGCAGCCCAGCATGACCAGGGGTTTCTTGGGTGGGGGTGGGGGGCTACCCAGGCCACATAGTGTTGGTGGGTCAGGTTGCTGGTGGAACAGAGGCTGTTTTCTGAACTATGTATTAGTCACAGGGCAGAGGGGGCAACTGTCTCTCTGTCCTGTGTCTACTGGGAGAGTTTGGGAGACACTGCAGGCAAGAGCTGGTTTCCCCACTTGGGAGAGTCAGGCCAATCAGCCATTGTAATTGCTCACTTTTTCTTTTTCTTTTTCTCTTTTCTGTGTGTTCTTACTTTCATGCTTGGTTGCTCTTTCTTTTCTGTGCCTGCCCCAGATTCCAACCTCCTCATGCACAAGGATCTTCGGCTGAATCTGTATTTTCTGCCAGAGTGTCCCTTTTATCAGCCCCCAGGACTCCTTTGCTTTCCAGACTGATGTCCGAGGTCGCACTGAAGAATAAGCAATTGGCATTTGATCATGGTGCCAAGGAACATTATTAGGAGCTTAGTAAAGGGTTTGTTGAAACTGTTAAGTCAAGATTTCTTATAAGGAATATGGAGAGGTAGCACAGTGGGTAGGGCACTTGCTTTGCATGCAGTCAACCCGGGTTCCATCCCTGCACCCCATATGGTCCCCCAAGCCCACCAGAAGTAATCCCTGAGTGCAGAGCCAGCAGTAAGCCCTGAACCTACCGGATGTGACTCTAAATCAAAACCAAACGAAACAGAAATGTGTGCTAAGAATGGTTGCAGAGCAAAATCTCTGTTCTAGACTCTCTCCATGAAAACCGTGAGCACTCCTGCATACATGCAAAGGCAGGTTTCCTCTTGGCTGCTTATTTTGTCAAGAGGGTTGCTGCTCTCTTTGATCATTTGCTTCCTTGGAAGAATTCGCTTCTCTCTCCTACATGCACACACGCACAGACAAGCGGCCGAGACTTGGTTTTAAGCAGTGAAGTGGAGAGGGAGAGTTGAAGAGTGGGTGCCAGGCAAAAGGGAGATTCAAAAACAATAAAACTGCCCTGAGAGAAGATGCAGAAACGTCTAAGAACAACTTTCTCCCACTATCTAGTTTGCCTATGGGCTTGTGTGCTTGTTTAATGAACAACTGATAACTCTCAAATTGTTCTGCATACTTTCTTTTCAACTTGGAACATGATGACTAGAATATTTTCATTGACTGCATCAATCTGAACTTTCCTCAGTTTTCTATGGGGCGGATTCTCATTCCATTTCCCCCCCTAGATTTCCAGGTATATGCATTTTTTTCTGTCTTGTGGCTTCTACAAGCAAGGGAGCCTGCTGCTTTCAGTCAATATGGGCGGCCTTCGTAGTGGCCCTTGGCGTCTATTATTTGTATACTCGACCCATTCCAACTCCAACTTCAGCTGAAGTTTCTATTTAAGACCCTGTGTTAATGGGGCCATGACTGTTTCATGACCCACCCCCGCAACTTCTCTTCCCTTATGTCTTGGGGGCTCAAACACTCTGTTCACATGCCCTTATATATGTTTTTCTTGGCTTTCTGTCACTCTGGCAACTGTCTCTTTGGTTTCGCCAATAATCTCATGAGTCTGGGCTCCCTCTGATAGCAGAGCTAATAGAATCACCATAGACATGAGTTTATCATTCATGGGGGAGTTTGGGTTTAGCGTCTCTCCTTTTATGAGTCAGAACAGAAAGTTAGGATGTCCTATTCAAGTCCTTTCTTGGGCCATGTTCTTTCCATGCTCAGACCTGAGTGGGATCCAAGTGCTCCTTTGACTCCAGATAAGCTCTTCCACAGCCAAACCTCAGGCACTGACCAGGCTATAGATAAAGGACTGATCATGGGAGGAATTGTTCGGGATGGGAGATGTATGCTGAAAGTAGATAAAGGACCATATATGATAGCCTATTAGTATCTATATTACAAATCATAATGTCCAAGAGTAGAGAGAGAGTATGGGGGAAATTGTCTGCTATGGAGGCAGGGGGAGGGTTGGAAAGGGGGATAATACTGGGGACATTGGCAGCGGAGAATGTGCACTGGTGGAGGAATGGGTGTCCAATCATCGTATGATTGAAACTCAAACATGAAAGTTTTGTAACTGTATCTTATGGTGATAAAGGTAAAAGGTAAAGGCCTTCCCGTTGATCGTCGATTTGCTCGAGCGGGCCCAGTAACGTCTCCATTGGAGACTTTGTTGTTACTGTGTCTGGCATATCCAATACTCTCGGTAGCTTGCCGGGCTCTCTGAGAGGGGCGGAGGAATCGAACTCGGGTCAGCCATGTTGGCCGCTTGTAAGGCGAAAGCCCTACCCGCTGTGCTAGCACAGCGGTAGGGCGTTTGCCCTGCACGCAGCCAACATGGCCCACCCGAGTTCGATTCCTCTGCCCCTCTCGGAGAGCCCGGCAAGATACCGAGAGTATCTCGCCCGCACGGCAGGGCCTGGCAAGCTCCCCGTGATGTATTCGATATGCCAAACACAGTAATAACAAAGTCTCCAATGGAGACGTTACTGGGCCCGCTCCTCAACGGGAGGGCCTTTACCTTACCTTACCTTACCTTATCTTATGGTGATTCAATAAAAAAAAAGAAAAAGAAAAAAAGGAAAAGAAAAAGAGAAAGGAAAGGTCTGTCTTTGGTGAGGCTGCTCAGCTCATCACTGGCTTGCTATCCATTTCCTTCTAGAAACACTCAAGGAGCACCCCTGGTAGTCAGGGCCTGGAATCAACTCTGGGAACACAGGGAATGGTATCATCCTCCCGCCATTTCTGTTTGCGGACAATGCCTATTAGTCAAATGGGCAACAACGTTGCATCCTGCAAAATAGGAGGGCCGAGGTTCATAGAGGCTGAGGGACCACAGAGTGTGGGAACACACACATTACTTCCTAATGCCACTCACACGGTCTCTTCTGTTTAGACTACCCATAGACTGTGATGGGGATGGAGCATGCATGTTTCCATGGTAATGTACTCCCCGCAACAGCATCCTGAGCACCACTTTCCTCAATGACACCTCTGCGCTTGACAGATGAGGTGTCCCTTCCTTGCACCCTGAAGGTGTCTCGGGCAGGAAGAAAGAAGTGGGGATGTGCCCCAGATCTGTCTCCTGAGTGTTTGGGTGAAACACTCAGCTCTTCGGAAAAGTCGGAAAAGCGGAGAATGGTCCCTGTCACAGGTGTAAGGAGAGCCTTGCAGTTCCTTTCAGCCTGGGGCTGACTCACTTTGGCTTTTTATCTTTTCTTGAGCTCTGTCTGAAGAAAACCCAATCACCCATTTACTAATAATAGACCTTTCTCTTTTGTGATTTCTGGATTCAATGTAGGGAAAAAATAGAAATAAGATTAGTGGTTCAGGGTCCCCCCCCACCACCATCATAGGGCCTGCGGTTTGGAAAGGGCTTAGTAGCCGGGAGCAAGCCCTGAGCCAATCTGAATCCCGCAAGAGAAGCAGAGAGATCACGGTTCAATTTGTCTCTTCCCATTGCCAAAGGGGTCTCTTGGCCAGAGGAGGTCAAGACCTCTGACCCCAGCTAATCCCAGAGTCCACTGAACAGCAAGAGCAACAAAAAAAAAAAAAAGAAAGAAATATCCAGCTCATAGGGAGGGTGAAACATTAGTTGGTAGGTGAAACAGTGCTCATTCATTGATGAAACAAACATCAATTTGTGAGGATCCTAAGAGATCACTGAACTGGACTTTGCAAAGTATTTCTGGGATAATGTTCGTTTAAAAATGAGTTTTTTAAGACTGGGCTGGAGCAATAGCACAGTGGGTAGGGCGTTTGCCTTGCACACAGCTGACCCAGCCGACACAGGTTCGATTCCTCCGCCCCTCTCGGAGAGCCGGGCAAGCTACCGAGAGTATTTTGCCTGCACAGAAAAGCCTGGCAAGCTACCCATGACATATTCGATATGCCCAACACAGTAACAAATGTCACAATGGAGACATTACTGGGCCCACTAGAACAAATCAATGAACAACAGGAGGACAGTGACAGTGACAGTTTTTTTTTTCTCTCTTTTTTTTTATTAGTGAGACATCATGAGGTACAGTTGCAGACTTACAAATTTTTGTGCTTGGATTTCAAGTATACAATGATCAAATACCCATCCCTCCACCAGTGCCCATTTCCCACCACCATGGATCCCAGTATCCCTCCCACCCCCCATTCCCCCATCCCACCCGGCCTCTGTGGCAGGGCATTCCCTTTTGTTCTCTCTCTCTTATTGGGTGTTGTGGTTTGCAAAAGAGGCAGTGGGTTACAATCATGTTTGGTCTAGAGTCTACTTTCAGCATGCTTCTCCCATCCTGGGAGGATCCTCCCAACACCCTTTATTTGGTGCTCCCTTCTCTATCTGAGCTCCCTTTTCCCCTAGCACATGTGGCTGGCCTCCAAGCCATGGAGTAAAATTCCTGGTACTAATATCGGCCACTCTTAGGTGTTAGTCTCCTCTTTTGTGACAGTTTTTAAGACCAACATATGAGGGCTGGGGAGATAGTATGGGGGGTGGGAGTCGGGGCGGGGTGTGGGGAGGGAGCTGGATGCTTGCATGCAGCTATCCCAGGTTTGATCTCTGGCATCCCATATGGAGTAGTCCCTCGAGCCTGCCAGGAGTAGTCCCTGAGCACTGCTGAACATGGCCTTAAAACAAAACCCCCAAGTGGCAGAAGCCTGAGTGTGTCACATTCTCTCAGATGGGAGAACGTGATTGACAGGAAGTGTCACCATCCTAAGCGAGGGTGCGAGGGGTCTGTCTTCTTGCTTTACCTGGCACCCCTTTGATGAACTTGCCTGTGTGGCCCTTGTCATGGCCAGAACACTCCGGGAGGGGAACCCTCCCACGATGGACTTGCCTTGCTTTAGCAGGACCTTTCTGCTCAGGCTGGCCCTCAGGGGCAGCTCTGACAAAGAGAGCTGCCATCAGGACAGACCTTTCTCCTTCCACTAGGCGGATGGATTCGCTGCAAGCTGGACTGCGGGGACTGAGCCGAGACGGAGGAGGAGAGAAGTTGGGTACAGATCAGGTTTTGCCAATAAAGCTCTGAGAAGGAGATTCAGCCTTGGGTGCCAAAAAGGCCTGGGGGGGTTGGGGTGGGGTGGGGTAGGGTGGAGCAGTGGCTCAAAGCCTGAGGCCGTCTATAGATTTATCTGGTCAGCAGGACATGCTGGGGACCACTGCCCTTTCTGCGCCACCTGGGTCACTTTGTCATCTTCCCCCAAATGGTTTCTTGTTTTTTTTTTCTTGCCTTTTGAGTCACACCCGGTGATTCTCAGGGGTTACTCCTGGCTCTGCACTCAGGAATTACTCCTGGCAGTGCTCGGGGGACCCTTTGGGATGCTGGGAATCGAAACCGGGTCGGCTGTGTTGCAAGGCAAACGCTCTCCCCTCTGTACTATCACTCCAGCCCCTAAATGGGTTCTATAGACTTCATGCTTCCACCAAGCCCCTCACCCTCATTCTTGCCTGAGTCAAGGCCTAGTTATCGTATTTCTGCTACTGGGGCCTGGGGCGATAGTAATACTGTATTATTGCTGGCATCCCATAGGGTCCCCTGAGCACCACCAGGAGTAACCCCTGACCATTGTCAGGTGTGACCCAAAAAGCAAAAAGGTAAAACCCAACCATATTTTTGCTGCTGTTTCTGGTTTGGGGGTCACATCTGACAGTGCTCAGGACCTACTCCTCACTCACTCTCTGAGAGTTTGGGGATCACTCTGGGAGGGGATCAGGGGGTGCAGTGCCAGGAATGGAAACAGGGTCTGCCAAGTGCAAGGCAAGCCCCTTATCAACCCACTGGACTATCTCTCCAGTGCCCACCCCCCACCCCTACCCCCAGATCATGTTCTTAAGGAAAACAGAAGGAAGGGGAAAGGCACTTTAGTCCTGCTAGGGATTAAGCGGGGTGGAAGAGGAAATCATCTTTTTGCAAGAAACTCCTGGGGAGATGGGGGGGGGGGCGGGGGCAGGAGTGATTGAACAATAGGGAGGGCGTTTGCCTCGCACAAGGCTTCAATCCCCGGCATCTCCTGCCAGGAATGATACCTGAGTGCAGAGTCAGGAGGAACCCCTGGGCATCTCTGGATATGACCCAAAAAGCAAAGCTCCTCCTGGAGGCCCTAGAACTCCAGTGCTCCGGACTGGGGAGGCTGGAAAGAAAGGGAGAACTCAGGTTCAGGGCAGCTGGAGGAGGCTTCTAACGGTGGCCTGAGGACTTTAAATGAGAAAAGAACTTCCAGGGAGATCTCTGAGGCTGTTAACCTTTTCCTTCACGTTCATTCATTTTCTTGATAAAGCTGTTGGCTCACCTGTGCCTGTTTCATCCACACCCTGGAGGCAGCCTTTTGAGCCTGGAGAGAGCTGGAGAGATAGTCCAGTAGGGAGGGCGCTTTCCTGGTACAGGGACCACCTGGGTTCGATCCCCTGAACCACATAGGGCATCCATCCCTGCCACAAGTGACCTCTGAGTGTACAAATGAGTTTATTGAGAGTTGGATGATAATAGTGCTCGCCCTCAGTGAGGGCGAAGCATCGGCTGGGTGGGGCCCAGAAAGCAAATAAATAATGAATAAAGAAAGTCTGGAGATGGGAGGTTGGACACAGGCGGGAACTTTCGGGGGGGGGGGTGGGGGAAAGACGCCTACAGCTCACTTGGGCTCCTTACCACCCTCTGCAACTGTCTCTGTGTTTCAGAGGGTGTGTCGCCGCTGCCAGGGGCTCTATTTTGGGATTGGTGGGTACAGGCTGGTTTCAGCAAGGCTGGTCCTCCAGGGCCTCCCGGAGGCAGGAAAGAGTCCCTAGGTCCAAGCCTGCCAGACTGTGGACTGGCTATGGGGCCCCCTTTCCCACTCCACCATGGGAGGACAGATGAGGCCCTTTAGCGCTGCAGTGACCACTCTTGGCTGCTGGCGGCCCAGGGCTTGGAGGTGACCCGGGTGGGACAACTGCCCAGCACTGCCACCCCAGGCTCCAGCCCCAGAGTGGACAAAAGGGGACACCAGTCCCCACCCCCTGTTTCTCCCGAGGGAGCAAAGTGGCAAGTGTCAGCATGAGGGGGCTGGCCAGGGCAGGAGAGCACGGGATCTGGACAGGCTGGCCACAACGAGGAGAGGAGGCACTTGTCACTCTGACCTTGGGCTGGCACACATGGTCATGGAGGTGCTGGAAAATCTATGGGTTGTGTGTGTGTGTGTGTGTGTGTGTGTGTGTGTGTGTGTGTGACCTCACTGTGAGGGCGAGCACTATTATCATCCGACTTTCAATTCACTAATTTGTACCAGTAATATTTATTGCTGATAAGAGGGGCAAGAGGCATAGCACAGCAGGGAGGGCACTTGCCTTGCATACGGCTGACCCGGCTTTGATCCCCAGTATCCAGGATGGTTCCCCAAGCCTGCCAGGAGTGATCTCTGAGCCCAGAGCCAGGAGTAAGCCCTGAGCACCACCAGGAATGAGCCCCCCAAAACAAACCAAACCAAAAGCTAGGCAAAGGGAAGCGGCACTCTTCATGTAGATGCAGGTCAAGGCTGAGCAGAGACATGGCATGGAGATAAGGGAGAACAATCCTGGGACAGTCCCCACATTAATGTGTCACCATTCCACTGCGGCCAATACACAGTCTTCGGATGATACCAGATCATTTATATGGACAGCGGTGAGCTGACCCGGTGTGCAAAGTTGGGCTCCAGTTTTTCAGAGTGTCAGTTTTTCTAGTCTTTTCTCACCCAAAATGTCCTAAATATCAGCTCCAAGCAGAATGGCTGAATAGAAGTTCCCGCCACCTACTCCGCATCTGCTAGACATGTATGTGCGCGAATGTGTGCGTGCCTGATCCACGCATGGATTCTCTGACCCCCCCCCCCAGTTGCTCTCCTATATCTTATAAATGGGTGAGTATTTACATAGACTTCAAAGTTTACCAAAAGTCAATTTACTGGAGGGGAATTCTACATTTTCCAGGTATAAAATTCACCAAGATAGAACCATAATTTGTAACTCTGATCTCCACCCTCTTTTTACTATCTATACTATGAATTTTTTTGCAGGGGGAGGCATATCCAATGGTACTCAGGGATCACTCCTGGCAGTGCTGGGGGATCATATGGGGTGTCAGGGATGGGAACCTGGGTGGGCCATGTGAAAGGCACCGTACCTGCTGTACTGTTGCTTCCGCCCCCTTATATTATGAATCTTTCTCTGCCTTTATAATCTCATGTGCAGCTTTCGCTCTGATGGGCAAACCAGGGATAATATAATCCTTTACCTTTGGTACTTATGTCACTTTTCAATACTTATGTCATTTTAGGGGTGCACAGCAAGCGAAGCTACAATGACAGGAATTTTGTTTTGTTTTGTTTTGTTTTGCTTTTTGGGTCACACCCGGCGATGCTCAGGGGTTCCTCCTGGTTCTGCACCCAGGAATTACTCCTGGCGGTGCTCAGGAGACCCTATAGGATGCTGGGAATTGAACCCAGGTTGGCTGCGTGCAAGGCAAACGCCCTACCCACTGTGCTATCGCCCCAGCCCCCAATGACAGGAATTGTTAGGACGAAAGTTGTGAGAGCAATTCTTGGCACCGCTGTTCCCCGGTTTGGGGGCACGGTGAAGCCCGCCCCCCTCTGCATCCCCATCACAACAGTTGTTGAGACAAGTCAGACAGGATGCCAGATGTCCACTGCCTAGGATCTCCCGCCCACTGGCTGGCTCCATCCCCACTAAAGTTGTAGAGCACAGGAGAAACGATGGGTCCTGAGGACCCCTTCCTGCATGATCCTGGCCCTGGCACCCACCCCGAGGCCCCCTCCATGCGGGACCCCGAGGAGACGGCCTCCAGGTGTGGCGCCTGGCCCCCCGCAGCCATCCATCAAAGGCTCCTAATGAGCTAATAGCCCTAATGTGTGAACATTGATTTCTGGGGTGACGGCAAAGCCGAGATGATTTACATCCAATTTCCTATCGATGATGCACCATTGATCTCCGGGGCTCTGAAATATTTACTAGGGAGAGCAGACAGGAGGGCTCTGGCCCAGGGCTGTAGGCACTGGCCAGCACTCAGCTGTTGGTGCTCTGCCCTCGAGTCTTTCCTTTCTTCCTCGTCCTTCTGCTAGGGAATAGCCACCATGGAGCCATTTGATAAACCAGGCTGAGGAGGCACAGAGAGGTCTGGACACTTCATCAAGACCACACAGTTCCCAAGTCAAATGACTAATCTTGGTAGTTGACCCCACAGGCTGCCTGTGGCGTCTGGAACATTCACTGAGCCCAGAGTGAATAGAGTGGTGAGAGAGCAATTAGTTCAACATCTCCCCATGGTTGGGGGGTCAGGAAACATTGTGGTTGCCCCCACAATGCCCACTCCATCCACACAGGTCCAGGCATCCAACCCCCCATCCCCCCAAAGTCCCACATACTGGCCTAGCTGCACTTTTCCACTTGGACAGGCCACCCCAAGTGATATGGATAAAAAGACAAGGACACATGCCTGGGGTACACACACACACACACACACACACACACACCTGAAACACAGGTGTGATCAAACTTATAGGCATAGATCCTGGGGAAGAAGAGATCTCCACTCAGCAGACTCATACAAACTACTGCAGCAACAATTTGCACAACCGCACTCACACACACACACACACACACACACACACATACACACACAGGACAGACATGTGACTTGGCACAACTCCGTCAATGTTCTTCCATGTATGTGGATGCAAGGATGTATGTGCAAACAGCTGTGCCCCCCCCCAATGGATGCACAAAACAATGCACATATGCCCACATACACAATTACACGCACACGCACTGAGGTCCTGGGCAGGCAGTCCTGTCCCCCCATGAACACATGCGTGTGCAACTGAGTCTAACATCCTCTTCCTGCTGACAGTGGCCAGGAGACATAAATTTGCCTGTTATCACCTTCCCCACCCCCACCTCTGTCCACACATTTCTAAGCGAGCCGTCCAGCGATCAGCCTATGTCTGGGAAGCCATGTGCCCCCAACCATGGGCCCCCCGAGTGCTCACTGATGACAGATTGACCCAAACCCATACTTCATGTTTTTACATCCCTTGGTCCCCTTCCTCTACTTGGCCATGGATTCTGGAATGCTTCAACCTGGTTTGCCCACCTTAGCATCTTTCTGCACCTCATGGTCTCCCAAGGCATCATTTCCTGCTGGGAACATCCTGCTAAAATGTCCCATCCAGGCACACATCATTCTGCAAAGACACTGGATATTCTCCCAAATCACCTTCAAGGGCCCTGTTATGTGCTCTGGAGAGCCGCCGAAGAGGGTCCAGGGAAGCTGCCAACATTTTTAGTTATTTGCAGGCAAAAATCACATTGCTCTGAGATGTTGGTCAAAATCTCTCTTGCCTTTGTTCTTACCCTGCCCGTCCTTTCTATTGGAGTTTTCAAAGCCATCTTCTTCCACCTGTCTAAGAGCCTTTGGAATCTTAGAGGAACCATACCTCACCTATCTAACACATCAAAATGGTCTCCCCCACCTTTGGTTTCAAAGAACTTTTATAAACATCCCCCAAACAATTTAATAACCATAACAGGTTTTCTCATCTTGTTAAGTGGTTCTCACACAAGTTTGCTTCAGGATCCAGTAGCTTCTCTGCCTAACTGATGTTTGGTTGAAGGCCTATTCCAGACGTTCAACAAAAACTATTCCAATCAAACAGGTCTGGATGATGTGGATGAGCGCATCCAAATCCGGGCCATCGGACCAGCTGCTGGTGAAGTTAGGGACAATTTTTGCCCCTAACTAGGCTACAAATAGGACTATTGCAGGTTTAAATAAAAACCAGTGGGGAGCTGGGGAGATAGTACAGTGGGGAAGCACTTGTCTAGCACAAGTGTAACCAACCTAGGTTCCAACCCCACCAATGCAATGGGGTTCCCAAACACAACAAAGGGTTAACCCTGAGCACAGAGCCAGGAGTCAGCTCTGAGCGTCACCAGGTGTAGGCCAGCACCCCCATACCCCCCTCCCCAAGCGAACCACCACCAAGGACCAGAAAAATAAAAACAAACAAATAAGGCCAGAGGGCATCACTTCTGTTTTGAAGCTGGCATGGAAGAGCTTGGATGAGCTGTCAATCAACCCTAGTCAAGCTGACTGGCCAACCAGCATCTTCCAAGGACTTGGCCACTCCCCTGAGTTTCATGACTCTGGTTACTCCTGACAATGGTGGGGTCTGGACTGCACAGTCCCCTCAGAAAGGGGAGGTCAGCACCCTGCTATTCAACATGCTTCCCAAGTCACTTGGCCTTTAGAATTTATACCCATTGAGAGTCGGATCAATCTCAGCTAGATCAGGCTTCTTCAACTTCTCCCATGTGTGACCTCTTTTATTTCTTGTTTCGTTTCGTATTGTATTGGGGGCCACACCCAACTCCGCTCTGGCCTTACTTCTCGCTGTGTTCAGGGATCACTCCTGTGTTCACGGTTTGGGGGAACATACGGGGTGCTGGGATAGAACCCGGGTCTGCCTCGTGACAGGCAAGTGCGTTGCTAGGAGGCCCATCTCTCCAGCTCCATCATCATCCCTTTAGGTCCAAGAAATGCAACCTGGGTAAGCGCTGCCCAAAACTCCTTGGCTTCAAGACACACTTGATCTTGAACTCAAGTGTGTCTTTGGGTTTGCATCAGTGCGGGTTCAGAAACCACTTCCTGGTGTCGGTTACTTGGTGCCACATGGGTTCATGTCCCACAGGTGAGAAAGCTGAAAGCTGTTTCCACATGATTTATCACATCTAACACTAGGGCTCGGCCAGAAAAGGAACCCTTCAGCCAAACTCAGTGATCAGGGGTTTCCTAACACATCTCCAGCTCAGAGCCCTCCTCTTGTCTCTGAGCTTGGCACCAGAATCTCTAGGTCTCCTGTTCCCACCCAAGTGTATGATGCCCTTCAAAAGAGAACATTAGGCACCAGAGCCCTGACACCCCAAGCTTTCAAACTCATCCTCATATAGCAGACCTTCGACAATCCCTCGCCGGACTGGGCCCTGGCCTGGTCACTGAGGATTGATGAGGCCAAACAGACTTCCAGAAGCTTCCTGTACCGATTGGGCTCTCACTTTTCCATCTTTTCTAAGAACGACCTCATTTTTAACATAGAGAAGCCCCTGTGGACCCCTAATGTCTCTGCCTCCCTTCTTAAAGTCACACTGCAAAGTTTCACAACTAGGTACCAATCTCTGGGAGGGATGGTGGCGTAGTTTGAGCCACACTCAGTCGTGCTCAGAACTACTCCCTGCTCTGTGCTCAGGAGTCACTCCTGGAAGTGCTCAGGGTTCCATGTAGTGCCAGGGATCGAACTGGGGATGGCCATGCGTAAGGCATCCACATTCACCCTTGTAAGTGACCCCGTGATCTGACCTCCTTTACATTATGTATACACTAATCCCATGTCACTCTGCCTCCGGGCCTCTAGCTAGAATGTTCGATCCCAGGCATCCTCCCATGTGACCTCTGTCAACAGTGTTTTGCTGGTTGTTTTTCTTCCAACTTGTCCATGTGGATGACTTGAGCCTTGTCATTGTGTCATCATGTTTCGGCCTCTGATGGTGGATGGTGACATCTATTTATTCTCTGCGACAGATGTACCAGGTGACACATTTTCCCCCAAATACACAGGGCTGCAGTGAATATCCTCAAATGTGCTCTGGATTCTGCAGGAATTGGAGGAGATGGGGGTTGGGTGCGATCTGAGGCCTCTAAAATTAGGAATTCGGTGGCCGAGCCAAGCTACGCATCCTTCTTGTTCCATGGTGGTTCTAAAAGGCTCATCCAGTTGGGTCGAACCTGCCTGACCTACCTTTAGGGCATGATCTAAATCTTCCTCTAGCTGTGCTTGTGCTTTCCAAAGCCGCCAAGCCAAAGCATCAGAGAAAACATCTTCCCTCTGGTTCCTCTTCACCTCTTCCCTGCCCATGAGTGAAATGGGCACCTTCATCTTTATTGGCTGTTTGGCTTTCCTTCCACCCAGGAAATGCTTCTTCTTCCCCTTGTTCCATCTTTTAAAAATCAGTTTCTTCTTCAGGAGGGCCGAGCTCTTAACAGCGACCCCCGGTATCTTCCCCCCAGCAATACCTCTGCCAGCTCGACTTCTCATGGCTCGCGGGGCCAGGCAGGCTGCCGTATTGACTGGCACTCATCTGATTAAAGGTACCACTTACTTCCAGATGCTCAGAGCCGGGACCGGGAGCCATTCATAAAACTCATATTGAACGATTGGCTTTCACAAAGTTTGCCTTAATGTTTTTGCGAGGTATTGATTTGTCGGGGGGAACTATAAAAATTGACACCAGAATAAACTTTGAAAGACGGCCTTCGCTCAGCCGAACAGGGATCAATGTCCATCGACCCGTGCGCCCGGCCGGGGAAGAAGCGGCTCCTTGGAGCTCCATTAGCTGCTCCCTACTCGGCCAGCAAAGCCCTTCTGGGTGTTTTCTGGCCGCACTCAGGGAGCTCAGCTCAGAAGCAGTGGCCTTTGGGGAAGTGCTGAGTTGGACGATGAGCTCTGGGCGCTGGCAGGAGGGACCCCAACTGTCCTGGCCCTCAGCAACTGAGACGCTGGGTTTTCTCGGCTCCAATTTGCTTCTCTGGACTTGGTGTCAGAGTGAGCGACTCTGGCTGGCGAACCAGGGAGAGGGTTCATGTTGTCACCACAGGGTCTGTGCTGGGCACTTTGCAATGACCCAGAGAACACATGGACTTCTTTTCTCCCTAGCCGGCCCAGGGTCTCAGGCCCATGGCCCTGATTGCTTGAACCCCAATTTGGGGACTAGGATTGCTTTTATGTTTCAAGGGCTTGTCAAAAAGGGGTACCTCGGGAAGGGGCCCCTGACTCGGACTGCAGGGACAGCCAGATCTGATCGGCACTCTGCCACCTCAACATCTCCATCCCCTTGTTGAAGAAGCCCAAAACCAGCAATCCCAGAGAGGCTGACTGACTTGCCACAGGTTACACAGTGAGTAGGAGAAGGGATTTGGCCCCAGGGTGCCCCATCCTCTCCCTAGCTGAGCTCTTTTCCAGTGAGCACTGCAGGGTGAGCAGTGAGGAGTGGGGAGGAGTGGGCAGGCTCTGGGATTGGAGAAGCCAGAGTCCCCTTGCCCTCCTAGGGTATGAGGAGATTAGAGACCCCATTTCTGGGCATGCACTGGGGGACTTGCGTGGAGGGTGCCCCGAGGAGGGTCCTGGGTGAACGGCAGCTGGGCCCAGTGCCACCAAACAAGAGACCCGGATGCAGGAACCACCCGGAACTACCCACCAGGCACATCCCAGCAGCTGGGCCTTGCCCGGGTCCTCATGCCCAGGATTGGTCCTGGGGTAGGGAGTGTGGTGTAACTCGGGGACAATATCTCCACGTTTTCTTATGCCTGGTCCCCATCTCCTCCGCCTCCGGGACCACTCACTTCCTCTACAGATCTTGGCACTAAGACGTGACCCAGTCGGGACCCCAGAGGAGAGGGTTCAGAGAGGTTGAATCACAACCCCAGTGTCACTCAGCACAGCTTGATCCTCCCTAGCCCTCCAAGGGACCTGGTCCCGTGTGGCTGTCAGACCTCAGCCCATAAAGCATCTGGAATTCTAGAAAGCCAGGGGCTGGGGAGCACCAGCAACACGAGAACCAAACCCCTCACGGACCCCAGCAGCTGATAGCCCTGTCTTGTCTTCTCCGTCCAACCACGGCAGATCCCCCACCCCCACCCCTGCACCCTACTTCTCTTCTTCTATGTTGGGGAAGTGCCACCCTGGCCTGACTGGGGAAACGCAGTTCAGAAGGAGGAGAGAAGCCCATCTGGAGGCGGGGGGTCTTCCCCCAGAGCCCACACTGCACCCCCTGCCCTCTCCCTCCCCAACCCACAAATCACTCCAGATCTGGGGAGTAAAATAGTAATTTCTGTGTTTTCCCCCCTGTGGGCACAGCTGAGGGTGTAGGTGTGTGTGCATGTGTGTGTTTAATGTTTTTTTCCCCCTTCTGGAGCCTTGTGAAAGAGCACCCCCGCTCCCCCTGGCTTTCTAAGCCCCCTCTGAAAGGGATTACGACTCCTGGCGCAGTCCACCGCCTTGCAAAGGTTCCTCAGGATGAGATTTACGGCGGCTCCAGGGAGATGAGAGGTGTGACTCCCCGCTCCAGCACAGAAAAGGTTTCTATTGTTGGGTTTCGGGGGATGGATCCCGCGACATTCCTGAATTCCTTCTGCTGGAGTTCGCCCAACACCACACTCTGGGACTGGCGTGGCTCTGGGTTACTCACGGCCTGAGCTTCCCTCCACGTCCTTCCTCCCGTCCGTCCATCTCCTGCTCCCACCACCCCGGAAGGAGTCCCTGGAGCATCCGATCTGAGCATCCCATTGAACTCCGGTGGTCACTGCTTCTGCCCCTGGCCCCACAAGCTGCCCCGTGCTGGAGCTTTGGGTGGGGTTCTCCTCGAAGCAGTGCTGGAGGGGGCTGGTGCCATGGTACAGCAGGGAGGGCCTGGCCTTGCATGCAGTCGACCCAGGTTGGATCCCCGGCACCCCTGAGGGTCCCCTGAGCCCCATCAGATGTGATTCCTGAGAGTAGAGGTGTAATCCTGAGCTCCTCTGGGTGCGGCACCCAAACAGACAAAATTGCCCACTGGAGAGGAAGACCCGGATGTGAGGTTGGCAGGAAGACTGCAGGGCGAGATGGGTTGGGGGAAGGGTGGCAGTACTGAGGAGATAGGTGCTGACTGGGGTGCTCAGGGAACTGCTCCCCCAGACCCGACATTCACCCCTTTCCCAGGTGCCCCCGCCTGTCCTCTGAGAGCCCCACGGGACTTTGCAGGCGCCTTCCGCTTTGGAGGTGGTGAATCCCACACCAGCTACGGCAGGAACACAGACCCAGGCTCCTGGGTGGTGGGCCAGGGATGAGCTGTCCGGAGGGGGACATGGAAAATGTGGCCCCCCGCCCACAAGGTTCCTGCGCACTCAGCCACCAAGAGATTCCAGGGGTTTCTGCCGCTCCAGGTCTAGCCGTGTTTCTCTGGAGAGAAGTGCTCATACACAGGGGAAAATTTATGAAGCCCTCAGCTGGGCCGTCCTCTGCCTCTCTCTTTCTCCCTCCTTCTCTGGCCCTCTGCAGGATAGCAAGGACCTCCTGGAGGTGTGCCCATCCTGACACCAGCATCACCTAGACACCCACACATCTCCCATTTCCACTGTACTGAATTTTTTTTAAATATTTATTTATTTTTTAGTGAATCACCATGAGATGCCCAATTACTAAGCTGTTCGTGGTTGGGTTTCAGTCACACAATATTCCAACATTTGTTCCTTCTCCAGAGTGTATTTCCCACCACCAATTTCCCTCCGGTCCGCCCCCTGACCCAGCCTGAAATGATGACACCTCTACACAGTGGAATACTACGTGGGCAGCAAGAAACGTGTGGTCATGAAATTTGCCAATACATGGATGGACATGGAGAGTGTCATGCTGAGTGAAATGAGCCAGAAGAACAGGGCAGGCATAGACTGATTGCACTTATTTGTGATATAACACTGTAGCACTGTCCTCCCATTGTTCATCAATTTGCTCGAGCGGGCCCAGTAACATCTCCATTGTGAGACTTGTTGTTACTGTTTTTGGCATATCGAATACGTCACAGGTAGCTTGCCAGACTCTGCCATGCGGGCGAGATACTTTCGGTAGCTTGCCGGGCTCTCTCCGAGAGGGACGGAGGAATCAAACCCAGGTTGGCCAGGTCATCCGTGTGCAAGGCAAACACCCTACCCACTCTGCTATCGCTCCATCCCATATATCCATATATATTAGAATGAGACTAATACCCAAAAACAGTACAAATGAGGGCCAGGAGGACTGGTCCAAGGTTGGAAAACTTGTGTTGAATTCTTGTTCCTGGCATGCTGATCTTTCCCCTGGAATGTGGACAAGGCGGAAAGGCCAAATGTCCTCTTCTCTGAGGTGCCCTTCTGAGCCTGGGGTGGGGTGTCCACCTCTCCTCTTGAACCCAAATCTCAGGCCACTTGTGTGCATCTGTTGCATGAGGATTCTTCGAGGAGATGCAACAGCTCCGTCTCTCCTTTCGGGGCTGTGTGTACGTGTGAGGGGTGGGGGGCGTGGAGGGGTGAGTGGAGACAGAATGGTCTGTGGCTTCTCAGCCCTCCTGCATGGCCTTGAGGGCTGCGCCCACATGGGTCTTCTGGAAGGGAAGCATCTCAGCTGGGGTCATTTCCTTCCCAACTACAACACCGACCCACCCACTCAGGTACTCCACCACCTTCAGCACTGCACTGACTCTGGAGTCAGAAGCACTGGGTTCTGGAACTTTTTGGAAGGAGACCCAGCCACTGGTGGGCTCTGTGAGCTGGGGGATGCAAGGCTGAGTGAGATGGAACTGGACAGGGATGACGTTCCCTGCCTCATTTCTCTTTCTTTCTTTCTTTCTTTCTTTCTTTCTTTCTTTCTTTCTTTCTTTCTTTCTTTCTTTTCTTTTTGGGTCACACCCGGCGATGCACAGGCGTTACTCCTGGCTCTGCACTCAGAAATTACTCCTGGCTGTGCTCAGGGAGACCATATAGGATGCTGGGAATCGAACCTGTGCAAGGCAAACCCCCTACCCGCTGTGCTATTGCTCCGACCCCTCCTGCCTCATTTCTTTGACTCCAAAATGCACAGCCTTGCCCTATCGGCATGCTGGCAGCTGCCATGAAGGGTCTCGGGAATAGTGCCCTGGAAACGAGGGCTGTCTCTAGATGTGCAAACTCCATGAGCTTGGCTCAGGAGGCCCCAGTGGAATTTAAAACAGATTCGAGGGAACAAAGCAATAGTATAGCCAGTCGGGCATTTGCCTTGCACACGGCCAAGCCGAGTTCGATCCCTGGCATGCCATGTGGTCTCCTGTGCCTGCTAGGAGCACAGAGGCAGGAGTCAGCCTTGAGAACCACCAGGTGTGCTCCCTATATATATAAAAACTGGACCGGAACCACCCCCTTCCCTCTTCTCCCCATGTGCCTGCTGACGTTGAACTGCAGCGGGTGTGGAAGCCGGAGCAGCTCAGCGCTAACGAGGCCACTTTTCTGGGTGCCAGGGAGTGATACAGGGGTGAGGCTCTGTAGGACGTGGCCGCCTAAAATGCCCCTGCGGGATTCCAGGCCCCTCTCCGAGGGTCCTCACCAGCAGCCGGGGCAGCGGTCAGAACCCGAACCCCTGCGCGATGCTTTGCACAAAAGGGCGTTGCTGAAAAGGCTGATGCCGGCGCCCGGCTGGGAAGAGAGAAGCCGTGTCGCAAGGCCCGAGATTCAGTAAGTCCCTGACTGTCCCTCCTGGGAACGGCCGTGGGGGCGAGCAGACGCCCGTCATTGCTGGTCCCTGAGTCATGACTTAGGATTTGGATTCCAAGAGCAGAAACAAGCTTGGATCCTACAAAGGGCCCTGGGGGAAGGCAGGGAGCGAAGGATCTTGGGTGCGTGTCACGGGAGATGGGAGGGAGGGGGCGTGGTGGGGCCCAGGGGTGGGGGGAGAGGGCCGGACCCCAGGAGATGACGAGGCCCAGTGGTGGCCCACAGGGACGTTCTGCTTGTCAGTGGCAGGACTTCAGCCTAGAGGGTCTTTCCCTGTCGCTCAGCAGAGCAGAGGGCACCGGTGCCCTGGCGTGACCTGGTTCCCTACCACCTGGGTTAGGCGGCACGCACGGGCTGCTCGCCCCAGCTCTGCAGCGGCCGTTTCCTGGTGTGTAGAAATACACCGGGGGCTCGGATCAATCACCAAGTTTAATCCTCTTAAGCAGCGTGCAGGGGAGAGGTGGCAGATTAAACATGGCGGCCCAGCCTGGCATCTCCACCCACGAGAGGATCATCCGGCCTCGGGGGTGCAGCCGGGGCGCTGCCCTCACGCTGAGTGCCACCCCACCTCCTCCCATCTGCAGTGCCCTGACCCTGAGTGCTGACCCGAGCAGGGGAGGAAAGCCAGGGGTGGTTTCCCCAGGGGGTTCTGGGCGTGGGGAGAACACCGTGGAGCACACGGAGCTCCCGTTGTCTGTGAGTCATGAAGAAGACCCCCGAGTCAGCAGGAGGGCAGGAAATGCAGTTCCTTCATGGGGGGGGGGGATGGTGAGGGAGTCCCCAGGCCACTTCCGTCTCTCGGAGAGCTTGAGCTATTCAACAACAGTGCTCCGGGAGCACCAGCTGGGTGGATGCAGGAGAACTCCGTCTTGAGGGCCCGCAACCTGCTCTCATGAGAGTTGCTTGGGAGTTTGAACCCAGGGCAACAGCGGGAGGGCGAGCATCTCCTCCAACTTGGCATCTGGCGGCTGGGTGCCCCCTGAAGCCATCACCCTGCCCCTGCCCCGGAGCTTTCTGAATCCAGGTTTCAAATCACATGACCCCTGCTTTCTTCCTCAAGGTCCCTTGAAAGACCTAGACGCACCCCAGGCAACTTCGCCATATCCGTGCCTGGCCCACAGCAGAACAGGATGGGACGGTGGAAAGCAGTAATAAGTGAAGAAGATACAGCGACTGATGTACCAGAAAAGTTCAGATACTCCTGAGTTGAGGTAAGGCTTCTACACACCAGCAGCTTAAACATCAGCATAAAGACCCAGTTTCTCTCTCCCTGGTGTGTCAGACATCAGACAACAATGCCTTGGTAGCTCTCTATGGACAAGAGTGGAACTACTCTAGGACCCACACCCTCACCCCATCCTGTCCAGATGAAAATAGTCTCTTCAGCTCATTCTCATGCAAATCTGAAGGATTCTCCCTTTCAATGACCCAAGCCAGATCTTGGGTCCTTTCCCACGCCACATCCGCCATATCCGTGCCTGGCCCACAGCAGGACAGGATGGCGGGTGGAAAGCACGGGAGGAGGGGGGAGGGTAAAGAGGACACGAGAGATGGCATCACCGTACCCCAGGCCTGCGGTTCTCCAGCTTGGCTGTGAGCGCCAAGATGGCCTGAGAAGGTGCCTTCGGTGGGGTGTGCTGCGTGGGGGGTGTCTCTGTGGGTTCTCACGTGTCTGGGGAACATCTGGGCTGAACCACATGTAAGTGGCAGCTGGCGTGTGTGGGCCAGGAAGCTGAGCCAGGCTGTCTGGCTGGGGGTGTCGTGCCAAGCTGAACCCCGATTTCAGCACCACCCAAGAGGCCATGTGGCCAAATCAACCGTCTCTGTGGGGAGCGAAGGGCTGAATCACCCGTCCGATCACCTCCCCCTGGCCTGAGTCAGGCGTAAAGGATTAAGGGTGCTATTTTGGGGAGCTCCTAAGTGCGTCCTCGGAGGGTGCTGAGCAAGGCGTGTGAGTTCCCATTAAGTCCCTAACACGCCTTCCCAGCTAGCATCCATTGTCTTGTTTGGTTTGGCTTCTCCTTTCGGGGATTGGGCAACCGGTGGATACTTACTGGGATCTTTTTCTGTTTGGTTTTGGTTTGGGGGCCACACCCACCAGTGCTCAGGGCTTAGTCCTGGCTCTGTTCTCGGGGATCATTCCTGGCGGGGTTGGGGGGCTCTGTGGTGCACGGGGTCGAACCTGGGCTGGTGGCGTGGAAGAGCTTACTGTGTCTCCAGACCCTCTTTCTTGAGTTCTAACTCAGCGGTCCTGCATAAATAAAGCCTTTGTACTAAAAAGAATTTTTTTATTGAATCATCAAGAGATAAAAAGCTACAAGATTGCTTTTGTTGGGGTTGCTTATGATTGGGGTTCAGTCACATAATGTTCCAATACCTGTCCTTCACCAGTGCACATTTTCCACCATCAATGTACCCTGTTTCCCTCCTGCAGACACTTTTTTCTTCTCTCTCTCTTTCTTTATCTCTGTCTCTCTGTCTTTGTCTCTCTCGCTCTCATTCTCTCTCTATCTCTCTCTCTCGCCATTATGGTTTTCCACTACAGATATTAAAGCTTATCCAATATATCATCCCTTTACCTACTTCCAACACTCAGTTCTTGTCCAACATTATTGTCATATGGTCCCTTCTTTGTTCTAACCGTCCTTTGATTCCCACACGTTTGTGGCAAACTTAGAACCACTGACCAGTCCTCCTGGCCTCTGTTTTTTATCGTCTTGGATATTACTCTCAAACTATTTTTTTAATATCCTACAAATGAGTGCTGTCATTCTTTATCTGTCCCTCTCCTTCTGACTCATTTCACCCAGCCTGATACTTTCCATGACCACCTGTTTATAAGCAAATTTCATGACTTTATTTTTCCTAACAGCTGCATAGTATTCCATCAGAGAAGACTTTAACGCTGATAGCCTAGATTAACTTTTATCCACTGTTGCTCTGGAGACCTTAAAATTTCCTCACTTGCTTTGAAAGAGATCGAGGTCTAGAGAGAGAAGCTGGGAAATAGACAGAAAAAGAAAATTCCGGGGCTGGAGCAATAGCACAGCGAGTAAGTCATTTGCCTTACATGCGGCCGACCTGGGTTCGATTCCCAGCATTCCATATGGTCCCCCGAGCACCTCCAGGAGTGATTCCTGAGTGCAGAGCCAGGAGGAACCCCTGAGCATCGCCAGGTGTGACCCAAAAAGCAAAAAAAAAAAGGAAAGAAAAAAGAAAAAAAGAAAATCCCCCATCATCAAATGCAAGATACTCTTGAGAAATATCTGATGGTATTTCCTTTCCAGAAAAGTCTGTTACAGGATTTTGAGCATGTATGGACTAGGTTGTGTATGTGGCTTCAGTTAATAATCTCTCCCTTTGGGCCAGCACCCCCTTTCATAGAAAAAAGAAACATTTTATTTTCCTGGCAAAGATGCTGTCCTTGATGGACCAATTTAGAAAGAGTCTTCGCCATGATGGGCCTACAAATAGAACTAAAGAGCTTGTTTTTATTTTTATTTTTTTTAAAGAAAATTACCATCCCAGATATTAAAATCAATTTAGGACTGGGAGAAGCTCAGATGTTTTTGCCAAATGAGCAAGTCTAGTGATTCTGCTGTGGTGATGATGGGGGTGTGGAGGTGACCCATGGCACCAACTCTGAGAACATCTGTTTTCGTGCCAATGAGGCTTGGGAGACAGGCAGAGAAGAGCCCTTCTTTCTCAGAAGGGAAAACTGACATGCTGGGGTGGGGGTGATTTATTACCCAGAGCTTTATAGTCTCTCCTGTTGATGTCTCAGTAGCATGCTTTAATGATCTCTATGAATAATAATATTGAAGATTAGGAGGTGGTGTTGAATTCATCATGAAACGAATTGATGGCTGCATTACTGAACATATGTTTCTGGTTCAATCTCCTTAGGACGCTTTTGGAACAACCCAAGAGCCCAGTTTGTCAGGTGGCCAGGAAACTGAGGTCCAGAGAAGGCAAGTGACTTGCTCAAGGTCACACGACTGGTGCACAGGGGTGTCATGGCCAGCCGGTGTGAGCTGGTTTCGTTCCTCTTCTCATTCCAGATGCCAACTCTGGTTCCAGAGCTCCCTTTCCACAGCCAGCCTCAGGCTCCAGTTTCTCTCCCATTCCACACCTGGGCATGTGACCCTCAGCCCTCAGGTGTAGAGGAAGGTGGTGTCGAAGGCATCCCGCCTGGGGAGAGCGAGGCTGAACTCCATCTCCTGGTAGTGCCAATGGCGACGCTGAGGGGCCACGAGCTCTGGGAAGCTGAGCTGGGGAGGGTGGTGAAGCCCTTCGGTGGCTGCCAACCTCACAGTCCAGAGCCCTAAAGATCAGACTTCCCTTCATGGTCTGCTGAGCTCCTCCGGAGAGCCCTCATCCCAGAGGTAGGACTTGGCGACTCACCAGTCCCCAGAGTGCCCTCAGAGATGGACCCTCAGTCCCCACTCACTTCTCAGACCAGTCAACTCTTTTGTGCATTTTTTTTAAATTTTTGGATCACACTCAGCGATGCTCAGGGATCACTCCTGGCTCTGTACTCAGGAATTACTCCTGGTGGGGGACCAGATGGGATTCTGGGGATTGAACCCGGGTCGGCAAGGCAAATGCACTCCCTACTGTACTATCGCTCGGGCCCCAGTTTGTGCCCTTTTGTCCTGAAATTATGCCTAAGAGAGGCTGGTGAGCAGTCACTGTGGGTGTTCTACCATTGCTTGAGATACAGATCTGTGTGATCACATGCATGCACATACATGGGCTACGGACACATACACATGCACGCACATGAGCTCCAGGAAACGTGCCCACATACACACATGCACATACGATACCACAGGCGCATACCAGCACACACACATGCACACACAGCACTTATCCATGGACACGTACATACTCACATGCACAGATTCACGCCTGTGCACCCATGGGCACAGGGACACATACCTTCTCACATGCGTGCACACAGGCTCACACGTGCACATACATATCTGCTTCCTGAACTCCCCTAAAGCATGTCCCAGCCCCTCTCCCTTCTCGAGGCTGTGGGGTCCCGCTCTCCCCGGGAAGTGAATGCCAGAAGAACTTCCAGAATCCTTCCTGGGCGTGGGGAGGAGGATGAACAGTGTACAGGGAACATTCTTCCTGGCCCCACACGCCCTCAGAAGCCAGCAGGGCAAGGGAAGCAGGTTTCTGGTTTCAAAGGCAGCCAGAGAGCGTTCTCCCACCACGGTGCAAATCACGGTAAATCATCAGGCTTCCTCCTCGGGGCAGCCGCGGCTGCGATGAGGCTGTTGGCGTGGATTTGCTGGCGTGTGTACCGTTGGGTCTCCCTGGATCTCCTCCCCTCCCAAACATCAGCTTGTCACTTCCGGTCCTGGGAGGACCCACCAAGGAGGCATGGAGTTCAACATTTAGAACTTCCATGGCCGGAAGGAAAAGGAGGACCCCAGGCCTCTGTCCCTCTCCATAGCTAGCAAAGGAAAACCCCCCACCCATGCCCCCAACTTCTCCAGAGTAAAGAGACTGTGTGGCATGCCAGGAGATTGGGACTTGGCTGGTGAAAATCTTGTCCACAGGGCAAGATTTTAGTAGGCCAAGAGGAATCAATAGAACTCATTCTTGGGTTGGAGCAACAGCACAATGGGTAGGGTGTTTGCTTAACATGTGGCAGACGTGGGTTCGATTCTCAGCATCCCATAGGGTCCCCTGCACACAGCCAGGAGTAATTCCTGAGTGCATGAGCCAGGAGAAACCCCTATACATCACTGGGTATGACCCAAAAAGAATGCATTTTTAATGACCTTTTCTTGTGAGGAAGATGGTTAGGTGGCTCAGTGAGGGAGAAAAACAAAGGAGGGAAAAAAGGGTGTCAAACCCACTGCTCGTGGCACTGTCTGCCCCTCTTGTCCACCATCCAGGGGCCTCTGTGCCCACGAGCAGCTCAGCTTATGCTTCACACTGTGCAGAACCGTCTATGGCTCCCTGCTGCCACGGGGCAAGTGTCAGATCTGTGTGTGTGTGTCCTCTCCTCCACGGCTTCCATCTCTGCGAATCGTTTTTCTGGCCTTTACTTCATTGATTCTTGGGTCTCACCATTGAGCCATACAGGCTGACCTGGACAGAATTTTCCTTTTGCATGCCATCTGTGTTTCCTCCTCCTCCTCCTCCTCCTCCTCCTCCTCCTCCTCCTCCTCCTCCTCTTCCTCCTCCTCCTCCTCCTTCTTTTCTTCTTCTTTTCTTCTTCTTCTTCCTCTTCCTCTTTTCTCTCTTCTTCTTCTTCTTCTTCTTCTTTTCTTCTTCTTCTTCCTCTTCCTCTTCTTTTCTTCTTCTTCTTCTTCTTCTTCTTCTTCTTCTTCTTCTTCTTCTTCTTCTTCTTCTTCTTCTTCTTCTTCTTCTTCTTCCTCCTCCTCCTCCTCCTCCTCCTCCTCCTCCTCCTCCTCCTTCTTCTTCTTCTTCTTCTTCTTCTTCTTATTATTATTATTATTATTATTATTATTATTATTATTAGTGAGACACCATGAGGTGCAGTTGTAGACTTACAAATTTTTATGCTTGGGTTTCAATTATACAATAATCAAATATCCATCCCTCCACCAGTGCCCATTAAGATTTCCTCGGTGACCGTTTCTTTCCTCTGGCCTCCATTGAAGACAGAGCACAGTTCTCTAATACATAAACATGCAAAATAGGCTATTACTTGGTCATTGATGCTATTGATAAGCTTCTGGCCAGTTATTAATAGTTAAGTTGATTTGAGTTTTTTTGGAGTGGGGGCTGGGGGCTTCAACATTATGCAGAATTTTTTGACCACTCCTAACCCCTCTTTAATTTGCTATTATTTGCTCCCAGAATATATTTGCTCCATCTCCCATAGTATCCTTGAATGAGTTCAGCCTATTTTCAGAATATTTAGACTATTCTTTTAAATCTAAATTTATCACAGTAAGACACACAGTTACAAATTTGTTACTAATTGAGTATCAGTCATAATGTTCCAACACCCATCCCTTCACTAGTGTATATTTCCCACCACCAATGTCCCCAGTTTCCCTCCCACCCCTGTCCCCTGCTGCTTCTATGTCAGATACTTAGCACTTTTCTTCTTCTCTCTCTTCTTCCTCTTCCTCCTCCTCCTCTTCTTTGTCCTTTTCCTTCACTTTCTTCTCCTCCTTCTCTTCCTTCTCCTTCTCCTTCCTCTTCTTTTCTTCTTTTTTCTCCTTTTTGGCATTATGGCTTGCAATACAGATACTGAAATGTTACCAGGCATATCCCTTTATCCACTTTCAACACCCAGTTCCTGTATTTTGACTATTTTCACAGTGAAAGCAGTAACAAGTGACGGAGATATAGCGACTGATGTACCAGAAAAGTTCAGATACTCCTGTGTTGAGGTAAGGCTTGACCCAGCAGCTTAAACATCAGCATAAAGACCCAGTTTCTCTCTCCCTGCTGTGTCAGACATCAGACAACAATGCCTTGGTAGCTCTCTATGAACAAGAGTGGAATTGCTCTAGGACCCACACCCTCACCCCATCCTGTCCAGATGAAAATAGTCTCTTCAGCTCATTCTCATGCAAATCTGAAGGATTCTCCCTTTCAATGACCCAAGCCAGATCTTGGGTCCTTTCCCACAACAACACCCAGGGCTGGGAGAGTCTCATCAGCTTTGCCTTTGCAGATCTCATTCCCTCTGTGTGGAATATTCCTCCTTGCAAAACTTCTATTCAACACTCAAAATCTCAACCACATGTGCTATAGTTCCATTTCACGCTCTCTTGGGTGAGTCAGAGACTCTTACTGCTCTGGATCTAGTGCTCTCTGTTTATTTCTGTTTGGGGACATTGCAAGTTGGACTGTTGTTATGCCTTTTACGGTGTTCCCTTCATTAACCTGTGAACTCTTTGTTCACTGCATAGATTTGTGCCACAGCTGATTGGTTGAGGAGCAAACGTTAGACATACAGAAGGTCTAGAGACTCTGGCTGAATGCTTGTGCCCCGTGCTGCAACATCTGCTACTTTCATACCTGGCTTCTGAGCCTTCCTGTGAGACACAGGCCCTTACATTCCCAGGATCAGCTCTGGCTCAGCCCTTCAGCGGATTTTAAGCTTAGAGGTGATGCTTATCTCCTAAGCCCCACTGCAAAAAAGACACAAACAACAGCAAAACACGCCCATACACGACACACACCCTTCAGGACCTTCCCCAGGGGCTGTGGCCATAACCCAGGGGTGAGGGGGTGAATGTGTCTCTTGCATGGGACCCCCATATGGTTCCCTGCAGGGTCCCACTCATGGATGAGTGTGATTCTGGCGGCCCTCAAAACACTGCCTGGCTAACCCCGTGGTCCCTGGCACTGAGCAGGGTGGCATCTTTGGTTCTCCTGTTGCCCAGCCCATTGCTTGCTGTTTCTGGGAGCTGCCCCCAAACTTCCTGAGCTCTGCTTTCGAGGCTTCCCCTCCCACCAAAGCAATGAAAAAATTCATGTTTAGGATCTCTTCCACCTTGAGCGAGCAACCCCAGGTGGACTCTGAAAACAGTTGCTTTCTGCTCATATGATGAGTAGGATGCTGGACACCCAAATTTGAGTTTGATTGAGTGAATCTATTAAGGTACCAGTGGACAGAGGGAGACCAGCAAGAGAGGGCAGCACTCAGGCTTGGAAATGGGAAAGTGGGGAAGAGGGCGCTGAGGTAGCAGACACCTTGGACTTAAGGGGCTTTGAAGAAGGGGAAGACACACGGCCCAGCCCACTGGTAAGGCGGGATGCCTGGAGGAAGCTCTTGGCTTCCCTCCTCTTCCGGTTCCTCCCTTGGCTCGGCTGAACACCAGGAGCCAGGGTGCTTCTGGGGTGGTCCACTTCCTCCCCCCATTTCCTGGGGGACCCAAAGGCGGAAGCACTAGCTGGCTCGTTTGGGAGACAGACCAGGATGGTGAATGGTGAACAAGCTAGCCGCATTTGCTGAGTTTGGATGCTCAAAGTGCAGAGTGCTGAAGCACAAGATTACATGGTGTCTTTTTGTTGGTTTGTGTTTTTTGGGGGAAAGGAGGTCCATCTGGTAGTGCTCAGGGCATACCCCTGCCTTAGAAACCACCCCTAGCAGTGCTCAGGGAACTAGATGCAGTACTGGGATTCGAACCAGGGTCAGCTGCAAGGCAAACATCTTAACCTCCGCACTATACTTCCAGTTCCCAAAGGTGGGTTTCCAGAGGGGAAACTGAACAGGTGAAAAGGCAAAGGGGGCAAAAGATATTCTTTTGGAGGAAAGGTCATGAAGGAAACAACAAATGTGTGAAGGTGCCTGACTCTCAGGCTTGGAGAAATATCACGGCTCCCGGAAGTTACTTGGCTACAGCAGATGATTGGATGCAGAAGAAACGGAGAGAACTCTGCTCAGCCAGGTCGTGGTGAGGCACCAAACTCCCCCCAGGAGGTGGCCGGGCTTCATGCAAAGATTTATAGCAAGCCAGTGTGTACTGGTCAATACCTTATCCAAGCCTCCATGTATGTCTGTGAATGCTTATCCATCTCTTTTCAAATTAATCATCAAGTTTGGTTATTTTTTCCCTTCGCATTTTATCATTCAAGTTTTCAAACATGCAGAACCCCTGAAAGAGCTGGCAGAGACAATAGACAGGAAATGGCGGGGACCCCCCTCCCCTTGACGCTGTCATGGCTCTCATCCACATTTCCACTCGTGCGTCACCATATCACTGTCACTAACGCTCTCCCACCCCCACTGCCCTTTGTAGTTTTTGCCTTTCTTGGTCCTGATTATAGCCACACTCTATCCACAGACTGTGATTTTCCAAATGACCCCGCTGCCCATCAGAGTCCACTGGTAAATCTAAACTGCAGAACAGAATCTGATTCCAGAACCTCTGCTTAGCCCCCAGGCATGAGAAGGGGTCCAGCTGGTGCTGTGTGTGTGTGTGTGTGTGTGTGTGTGTGTGTGTGTGTGTGTGTGTGTGTGTGAATTTTTGGTTTAGAACACCATTAATCATGCTCTCTCATGATCCATATTCCATCACCAGTGTAACCGTCTCCCTTCCCCAAGGCACCCAACTCTCCTTCCTTCTGCCCTCTCCCCGACTCAAATGTGTGGGTCAGATCCCCCATTATGTTGCCTTTGGCCCTTTGTCGCTTTCTCACTGTCTTTAAGTCCCACGTACGAGTGAGATCATCCTGTATCTGTCTTCTTCCTTCCTTCTTCCTTCCTCCACTCAGCATGATACACTCTGTTTCCATCCACATTGCTGCAAATTGCACGGTTTTCTTCTCAGAGCTGCATTGAAATCTTTAACCACCGCTGGGGGGAATGTCGCCCTGTTCAATCTCTACGGAAAGTAATATGTAAATGTCTTCAAATGATAGGAATGGAACTCCCTTATGATTGAGAAATGCCACTTCCGGGCATTTATTGCCAGCTAAGGAAGCACACAGCCTGGGCACAGAGGTGATGGATGCATTAGGGGTTGGAGCCTTGACCACAAAATAGGCCTCTATAGCCACACACAGGCAGGCCCACACCAGTGTGAGACAGCATGAAGAAAATAAATTCTCCACAAGCAAGTGGGGGCTTCCTACTGCCCGGGATTTCAGTACTGACCACAGGGAAGTCTCGGAAACAGCTGAGATTTGGGGTGATCCCATCCCCTCTGGCTTCTCTAGGGCCTTGACTCAGCCCTGGGCACTGGCCCAAGGAGAGCAGGAGTCTGAGTCACAGATCCCGGCTCACACACTTCCTGAACATATTGGAGGCAATGAGATAAAGTGCAGGAATGTTCTTCCCAGCAGGACTAGGAAACCACAACGTGTGATGGGAGGACCACGTGGCGGCCTGGTCAGAGCTGGGAAAGTTGCTCTCTGGCTTTCCTGCTTGGCTCCAGGATTAAGTTCCAGGGTGGGGGGGCTGTGGGGCGGGGGTGGGGGGTGGTAAAAGGGTCAGTTTCCTCATTCGCATGTTTTTGGAAACCTCTGAAATGTGCGTTTTCATCTGTGTGGGCCCTGATTTCTCCTGATAATTGGGGGCTTTCTTTGGGAGGACCCTTGGGAGTATAGATGGAGTTTTTCTTCATGGCCTCTTAGCAAAGAATCAGCCACTTAATGCATCACCTGACATCGATACATGATGAAGTGGAATCTTAGTAGGGTCCCAGTCAATGAATAAAGATCAACTAATTGAAAAAAGAGAGCAATTAGTTAATTCTTGAATCAGTATTACCCTCACCTATCAATTATCCATGCTAATAAGTCTGGGGAGGGGGACGTCCTATTTTCTGATGGAGGATGAAACCATCGTGTCATACTTGATTGGGGGATGTGACCAGCCAATTGATAAGGCTGCATTTGCATCATCACGAGGTGTTTCTGTGGGACGGGGCAAGTCTAACTCGACCCAGTGCCCACCAAATGCTCAGATGCAAACCGTCGTGATCCACGTGTCCCTTCTTCCCCCTCTGTGGGAGGGAGCTGAGGGAAAAAGCTCAAGGAAAAATTTCATTAGTGCCGCCTCCTCACTGGGTCTTAATAGCAGAATGTAATTTGGCTAATGGAGATTGTGTTTTTCATTCAATTATACGGGCATTAAAAAGATCTCCCAAATAATAGAAAGATGTGAGGGAGTTAATTACTCTGGGAGATACATAGTCATCCGCACTCTGTTCAACAAAACCCAGCAAACCTGGGCTGCTGGCCTGGGGAGGACCAGGACGATGAACATTTTTATTACAGGACCCTGACACAGGTTTCCGGTTGCTCCTGAAACATCCTCTTGGAATCCTGCCTCTGTTCATACTTTAGTTTAGGGGAGTCTTGAACATATGGTGGAGACCATCAGATTTTATTTTACCTTCAAGACATGACTTAGATGCAGGCAGAATGAGAACAGTGAGGAAGAAATAGAGGCCCGTGGTCATATTCCTCCCACCCCCCATTCTTCACCTGAGACGTGTCTGAGTAGACTTCCTCCCAAGTACCAGGAAGTGGGCGCTTATTCCGGAAGTGAGCGTTTCATCCTGTTTATGAGGCCAGGACCCCTAATCTAATACCAAAATGATTCAGTGTCCTGGAAGCATTCAGCCCTCTGGGTGTGAAGATATGGACTCTTCTGTGTTCTAGAATTGAATCTGGCCACGAGCACAGGGACTGTTTTCCTGGTCTGGCTTAACCCTGGCCAGGGACTCTGCAGTCCCAGCATTCCCCCAGCTGTGCCCTGCAAAAATCGAATAACAGATGCTCCCCGGACAACTGTCCTCCACACCAAGCCAATCTGTAGTCCCTGTGCACCATGAGACTGAGGATGGGAAAGTGGTCGAAGGTGTCTGCTCTACGGGGTTAAGCCAATATTGCCAAGGCAGGTGAGCACACAGATATTTTTCCTTTTTTCCTGTTTGTCTTCCAGAGGGCTGGAGCAATAGCACAGTGGGTAGAGCGTTTGCCTTGCACACAACCAACCTGGGTCCGATTCCTTCATCCCTCTTGGAGAGCCCGGCAAGCTACCAGAGTAAGTCAGAGCCTGGCAAGCTCCCCGTGGCATATTCGATATGCCAAAACAGTAACAACAAGACTCACAATGGAGACGTTACTTGTGCTCACGCGAGCAAATTGATGAACAACAGGGGAACAGTGCTACAGTGCCTTCCAGAGACCATGGATCTAGCCAATACCCAAGTGAATGAACCAATATCCAATAAACTTCCCAAGAAAAATCAAGTCCATAGTCACAGAAATTCTAAAACATGATTCTATTGCTGGAATGGAAATTCCACGAAGCATCTGCCTTCAGAGTTCAGTGGCCACTAGGCTGTGGAACATTCGAGATGTCATTTTGTAGCTACTAGCTAGTGAGTGACCAGCAGAAGCTATATATTTCCCCTATATTATTTGATTTTTTTTTTGTTTCGTTTTGGGGGGCCACATCCTACTATGCTCAGGGATCACTCCAGAACCTCTACTCAAGGGTCACTCTGGGGCATGAGGACCCTGGAGTGCCCTCAAGGGTGTTTTTTTATTTGTTTGTTTCGTGATTCCTAGGATGGAACCCAGATTGGTCGCATGCAAGGCAAGTGCCCTACCCACTGTACTACCTCAAGCCCTGAAAGCCCCATTTCAGTAACAATTGCACATCATTTTTTGCGGGGGGGGGGGGTGGGGGGTTGTGGGGCTAGGCCCAGTGGTAAATATCTTAAAAGCCCTGTGTCCTGGCTGCATCTGGCTTGATGATAACATTGTGGATTCTATTTTACAACTAAGGACACTGAGGTTGGGAGAGTTTTAGTGACTTGATTAAAAGTTTAACTCAGTGGCACAGTTAGTATTCCAATGCAAGTCTAGAAAATTCCATAACCCCATTATTCTTCTCATTGAAAAGAAAACAAGATGGCAGACGACTGCAGGAAGGTCTGTGTGCCAGAGAGGAGGAATGGTTGAGTTGGGGTCTTTGTCTGCTAGGACTGTTGTGTGGGGATCCTTATTGCACTGGGATACCTTCAACCTAAGATCTTGCCACTGTGGTCTCTGCTCATCTGAGACTCAGAGGATGGTAAGAAATGATGCACTTTCTCTCTCTCTCTCTCTCTCTCTCACACACACACACACACACACACACACACACACACACATGGATACACACACTCTAAATTCTTAGATACACTTTTCAGATTGTAAATGGCTACCTTATCCATTGATTTCTTCATCCCTAGATTAACTATTCATTGAGCACTTCCTGTATGCTGAAAACAGACAGCACTGGTAAGAAGCTTGTAGGGTTTACAGTTCAGTGATGAAAACAAAAGCAATAAGCAAACACATCAACCACTTGGAGAACAACTCAAAAGCTACAAAGAAGGAAACCAGGATTGAGTGACGGGTGTGGGGGTCACTGTGTGAAGTCAGGGGATGGTCAGAGGCTCTCTGAAGGGGTGGCATGGTCATGAATTAAATTATGCACTGGGACTTGATTTGCAGTGGGGAGGGAGGACTGGGCTCAGGATCCCCAGAAGAGAAAATAGAGGGAGCCAGGACTTGGATGCAGGAAAAACTTATTCATCGGGGCTGGAGAGATAGTCCAGCAGGTTCCGGCACTTGTCCTGCATGCAGCTGGTTCTGGTTCAATCCCCAGCGTCCCATGTGATCCTGGAGCACCATCACGAGTGATTTCTGAGCTCAGAGCCAGGAGTCATCCACACCTCACCAGGTGTGGCCACCAAACACAATGAAATAAACAGAAGAACTTGATCAAGTCACAGATCAGAGGCAGCCAGGATGAAATTCCTGGTGAAGGACCTTCTGGCGGGTGATGCTGGATTAAGGAGGTCCTTGATCCAGGGAGCTGAACCAAAAGTCATGCAAAGATGCTCAAGGTTCTTAGAGCAGCGTTCCTCAACCAGGAACCATATGGCCCCCTTGGGGGTCTTGAGCTGTTCCCAGGGGGCCACAACATGAGACTAATGGGCCAACTGGTAGGACGAGGTGTGGGGGAGTAGAGGAAGAAGACAAATGTGGAAGGGGGTTGCAGGAAGGAAGAAGGTTGAGTGTTTTTGAGGATGTGGGTCATGGGATATTACTGGTTTTCAGGGTACACAAGTGGAGAACAGGTTGAAGAGGGCACAAGGTTCAGGGAGGAGGATGTGACCAGGGCGCACACAGTGTCCATGGCAGAAAGGTAGACATGGGGGCATGAACTGTGTGCCCCAGATGGGCAGGGAAGCTTAGAGAGCTGGTTGCTGGGTCTGAGGAATTGAGACTCATCAGGGGGCAAGAAAAAGTATGAGGCTGAGGACAACTTTTGGCTGGATCATAACAGCAGCGCTAAGACAGGACAAACCCTCCTGACCAGTCCATTGGCCTGCGACTGACCATCAGCCCTGGATCTGAGCGTGTCAGATTCTTGGCCAGAGAGAGTCAGGAGGTGCCGCCCTCATAAACGTGGAGGTGAAGTCAGAGGGGAGACACGGCCCTGGGGGGCTCCCAGGACGTCCCCACAGATGAGGCGACTTAACACACATACGTCGGACTCCAACATCAGACTCCGTCAATTACGGAGGGTAAACCACATGCTGGATCTCGACCAGTCCCGGGCTCCCGCAAAAGCCAACAATTAAAAGGTGTATCCTCGGCGGATGACCAGCCACTCCTGAGACCCCGTTCTCCCTGGGGCTTATCTAACAGCTTTCAAGAGTATGCCCCAGTCCGAGCTCCCGAAAAACCTGGCCCAGGCCCTAGGAAGTGCTTCAATAATGGACGATCACCAATAAACAGCCAGCGATTTGCTGGAAATTATGAGCGATGAATAATTGAGAGCCGGGAACCCGAGCGGCAATACCTTTCCTCCTGCTGACCGCCCTTAATGCATTTCCCTGCTGCAGCCCCCACGTATACCAGGCGCAGACAGAACCCGGCCTTCAGAAGGTGCTGACCATCTTCTGGGAGAACCCGGAGTTATAAATACTCAGGCTTGCTTCGGTGGGCCTTAAGTTGAATGTCAGACAGCAGGGGCAGGATGAGGATGACCCCGATCAAATCCCCTGCACCCGCTGGCTCTGGTGGGAGACACAAGTGTGGCTTGCTGGGAGCACCCCACCCCTACCTCCCAAAGACCCCAAGAAAGGCCGTAGGTTGCCAATCCAATGAGTTTGTGGAGAGACGGTGTTGTCCACTTGAGAAGGAAAGTTTCACGATTCCCTGATTCTAAAGAACCTGAGATGCCCTCCCCACATCCCCTGCGCCAACACACACACACTCACACACACACACACACACACACACACACACACACACACACACACATCGCTCACTGCCCCCACACCCTCCTGGCTGATCGTCTGTTCTTATGATCCAGGCCAAGGTGCCACCATCTGCTCTTGGCCTCCAACAACACCCCATGCCTGCACCCCTTGAAAGATCCTGTACCTGGGCCTCATGACCTGTCCCTTGTCCATACTGTGCCCCGCAAGACTTTCCATTATAGTCAGACAGAAAGTCCTGGTCTGTCCTGGTCTATCCTGGTCTCACTGCCCCTGACCAGCCAAGGTTCCCTCGCCGTCGGTCCCTCTCTGCTGTGATTCCTGCACGCGCCAGCTCCATCCCAGCCTCTGAGCCCTGGTGCTAGCTGTTCCTTCTCCCTGGAAGAGCCTTTCTCCAGATGCCAACCTGTCCTGTTGCCTTATTTTATCTGGGTCCACATGTTTGGCACCTCTGAAATCAATCACCTTGTCAAATCTCACCTCCCAGAGAGGTATTTCCTCTTCCATGCTCCCTTCCATCCTTGGATCCCCTTCCCTCCTCCCTACTCCCCATGGCACTAGCTAGTCCTCTTCCTGCTGATATCTTTCCCCATTGTGACATCATCTATTGTTGCCATAGCAATGCACCTCAGCACCAGCAACTCCAAACATGCCCCTTTCATCATGGCATCATCTCTGGTTGCCATAGCAATGCACCACAGCATCAGCAACGCTTCTGATGACTCCCCTTTACTTTCCCACAGTTGGACAGCTCAGCTGGTCAATCCAGGTCCATGTGGAGTGAAGTCAAGGTGTCCCCTTCTGGAGATTCTAGGGGACAGCCCTGGCCTTTTCCAGGTTCTATGGACAACCTCTCCCTTGGTGTGTGGCCCCTTCCTTCGGCTTCAAAGCCCACCAAGTGGAGTCACATGATTTCCTGGGTACTCTTGTGCCCTTTCTCCTTCTCCCAGTTTCTATAAATCCACAAACCTACCAAGGTCATCCAGAACCTTCTCCCTGCATCAAGGTCAGTGGCTCAGCAAGCGTCATTCCACCTGTGGCTCTAGTTCAGAGGTGCCAAACATGTGGACAGAGACAGCTTTAGGGATTGCTTCAGCCCTATCACCCAGTTTTACTGTCAACTCTGGACCATTTTGCACATCGCCTGGGTCCAAGCCCACACAGGCCAAGCTGGGGGAGGTGGCGCATCTTTGCGCTTCTGCTCCATCGCTTTATCCACTCTCAGCACCCCCAACAGTGCCCAGCAGAGTGATTCTGAGCTCTCACCAGCATTCCCCACCCCTCTTCACCCACCCTTGGGACCTGGGAGGCTGACTTGCCTGTGGGTGAAGGGTTTGCCATCTGGAATGTCCCCTTGCTGGTTCTGTTAGTTTTGAGCCCTCATCATCCTTAAGACTAGACACCTTGACATTTTGTCAAAGTGAAGTTTGATGATTCTCCCTAGAGCAGGGAGAGGGAGAGACGTACTCTCCCCACCCCCACCCCCTTCGCCGCCTTCCGAAGACTTGTAACATTCTCTGCTTCCTTGAACGATGCGCACCTTCCTCTCTACAAACCATAGGAAGGTTAAGTCAATGCCACTTGGTTTTGTCTCTGTATTCTTTGTGTCTCTAACATAGAGTAAGCATTTGATTTTATTTTCTGGGTTGTTTAATTTTATTGAAAAGGTGCAGCTTGGCAGAAAAGAATTCTCCTTGTAGAATTTAATGGAGACAGGTGTGAGGCCCTGGAGACAGAGGGGATAGCACCCTTGGGAAAGCAATCATTAAAAAATTGCTTTGAGTGTTTATTCTGGCCCGAAACCACGTGGAGTCTATTACATGCATTATCTCACTGGGTTTTCACAACAGGGAACTGCTTTGCTGTGCTGTGTAGCACTTAAGCAGGAACTAAAATACCTGCAACACTGGTACCAGAAACAAATCAGGCAGGACAGCCTGAGAGAGGGAAGGTGAGTTCTAGTGGATGCATTTTCAGGGAAATTGTTCAACGCAGGGATGGCAGAGCCAGCAAGGAGGAAGCCTGAGACGAGGAAAAAGACAGACGAAAACAGGGAGGAAGAAGAGGGTGAAGGAGGAGGAAGATGAGGAGAAGGCAGGGGGAGTAAAAAGGGGAGATGAGCAAGATGAGGAAGAGGAAGGAAGGAGGAAGAGGATAAGCAAGAAGAGAAGGAAGACACGTGCCTCCAAAACATGACACTCATCAACGGTGTCGAAGCCACTGCGACGCGGAAGGGAAGAGGATGGTTAGAAGAACCCCCCTCAGAAGACAACTGCCACCAAGTCCCTTCAGGGCAAGGAAGGAGCAGGGGGCGGAAGAGACTCTCACCCTGGGGCGGGGCAGGCATCAGAGGGCAGAGGTCAACTCCGTGGTGGAAGCATTTCTGCAGCTGCCTCGAGTCTCTGTTCCTGCTCTCTAGGGCTCAGAACTGCTCCATAGTTCTGAACATCGTGGAGACCCACAGTGAGGGAGGCCAGGCCTCAGCCCTGCCTGGAGAGATGCAGTCACAGAGAAGCTCCCCGTTCTCAGCCTAAGCGGTGACCACTGAAACTGTAATATGGCTGCCAAGGTCAGGTGGGTGGGGGTGGAGTGGTTGCTGGGGGTGGGGAGGGAATCTGGGAACGATGGTGGAGGCAAGTTGACACTGGTGGAGGGATTGGCGTCGAATTATTGTATGCTTCAAACTCAACTATCAGTACCTTCGTAAATCATGGCTCTTAAATAACATCTTTAATAGTAATTTGCATGAAAGTATGAGAGTTTAACCAAAGTGTTTCAGATTTTATCTTACAGATTTTATCTTACCTTAACTGTTTATCCAGTTGAAGGGGAGCATCTTGAAAGGCAAAATCTCAAAACATAAGAATCATTTTAAAAAAAATTGATAAACTCTGAAAATAGAGACATCCTTACAAAACACATTGCACATTTCGGTAATGAGTCTCCAGCATTCCCTTCCAACTGTGAACATTTGTTTCCTTAAAATAAAAATTTCAAGATAACCTTTCAAAGAAGAAGAAAAGAAAGAGAAAATCCTCCTTCTCAGAGATGCCCACAAACCTGCTTTCCTGGGCAGCATTGGAGCCACCCCCACCCCTTCCCCCTCTTTCCCTCTCCCATCCCCTCCCCCGCTCTTTGCTCTTTCTCTTCTTCTCCTCCTGCAGGGAAGTAACAGGGCAAGGCAGAGACTCAGAGCAGAGCGGAAGGACACTGTCTTCGCAAGCACGGGCTCAGGGATTCTTCCCCACTCAGACTTGCTGTGTCTCCTCCTGCAGTGACAGTGGGTCAAGCTCTAATCCCCTGCCTTCGTGCCCACACCTTCCATCTCCCTTCTTTTTACAGAGAAGGTGGATCTGTCTGCTTGCCAAGTCCAAGTTCCTCCCGGGAGCCGGAAATCCATGCCCCACCACAGGGTTATAAAGCACCTTGACATTCTGTTTGGGGCCAGGTCTGGTAGCATGCATCATAAAACATTTCAGACTTTCTCTTCCAAACCCAGGTGCTGGGGGTTGGATTGTAACCCCTTCCCCACCCACCAGATATTGAAGCCCTAAACCTGAGTCCCTCAGACAACCCTTATCTTATAATATAGTATTTGGAGGTTGAGATTTGAGCAGGTAACGGAGTTAAAGGGCATTTGTTGGGGGTGGCCTGGAGACCCTCATCAAAAAGACCCTCATCAGGGGAGCAGATGAGGATGCAGAGCCAGCCAGAGAGAAGGGGAGAAGGTGGCCATGGGCACACTCAGAAGAAAGTTCTCGATCCTGAATTCCCAACTCCAGACACCTCGATCCTGAATTCCCGACTCCAGCCATGAGATAGTCTCTCCGTTGTGGGGGCACTCTTTCCAGCCCCTGCCCTGGTTTCTTGTTTAGAGAAATGCTCTTGCAAAGCTTTAAATGGTAAATATTTTCAATTTCACAGCCACTGGCTGTCCATTGCCTATGACAATGCAGAGACAACAGCTCCCCCATGGCCTTGGGGTGGCCCTGCCGCTTGATATTTCCACAGAATTCCCAAAGGTGCAGCCCAGGGTAGTAGGTGTGTCCGTCCCACAGAGGCAGATGAGTTCTTTAAACCTCTCGCACAGAAACCACTACAGAATCCACAAAGACCTTCCCCAGCTTCCTGCCACGACAAGTGGGTGTCAAATCAATGTTCATTACCTTCTGCAGAGAGAAGACAAAGCCGGGGAGTGTTGCTCTGCCTCCGTGTCCAGTCCCGAGTCCCTGCCAAGTGTCCATAATTCCTTGGAGTCTCAATGGCCGCATCCGGATGGCTGCTTCGTGACAGGTCCTGCCCGCTGGGCCAGGAGGAAGTCAAATGAAACAGACGCATGCAGAGCTCGGCCGAGCCTGTCTCTCGACAGGCGCGTGGAAAAGACTGGCAGAGCTGCCCAGCCTGGTAGAGCATCTCGCAGGCTTTGTTTCCAGACCCTGATAGCCCACCCATCTGAGGGGTAGACATCAGACCTGGGGGATGGAGGCATTTTCTTGGAGAAACCTCTCCACCTGAGACTCCCAGGCACTGGAGTTCCCCCCACCCCCCTAGTGTGGGACCAATAAAAGAGGACCACCAAGGCATTCAGTTCCTCCATCAAGGCATTTAGCTCTTCTGCACCCAGCCCAGTCATCTGCAAACCCCAGCGAGGTGTCACACCCTGCTGGGTGATCATAACAGGGCTGTGCCCTTCCAAAGGCCATGCAGAATCTGCTCGTCACCCCTCAAGGTCTGGCCACCTTTGCCAGGCCTGGGCTATGCCAGGGACGGGCCCGGCCCACCACACCGGGAACTGGGGCAGGGAAGAGCTTACAGGCTTGTGCTGAGGTGTTGTTGTTGTTTTTTTTTTTTCCCCTTTTTGGAGCCCGGCAAGCTACCGAGAGTATCTCACCCACACGGCAGAGCCTGGCAAGCCACCCGTGATGTATTCAATATGCCAGACACAGTAACAACAAAATCTCCAATGGAGACGTTACTGGGCCCGCTCGAGCAAATCGATGAACAACGGGAGGGCCTTAGTGAGGCACAGGGGCTGGTTCATGCACTGGCATGATCACGCACTCAGGAGTTACTCCTGGCAGTGCTCAGGGGACCCTATGGGATGCTGGGAATCGAACCTGGGTCGGCCGCGTGCAAGGGAAACACCCTACCTGTTGTGCTATCGTTCCAGCCCCTCATGCTGAGGTTTTGGATCCTGTTTCAAGGGGCTGAAGGAAGGCGGGGAGCCAGGAGGTCCATGCCTGGTTCTCACCTCACCATGTTAGTCATCGGGCTTTCGAAGGACGGGGCGGGGGAATAGTGACCCCAACAGCAGCTTCATTTCAGACGCCTCTTGTGCCTAGGCTCACCCCTAGACAAAAAGCCTCCCCCACCTCACCACCAGCACTGTGCCCTCGGAGGGCTGGGGGTCGCTTTGTGCTTCTGACCGATGAGAGGGAAGGAAACTCTCCTTCCGGGGTCACGCGGCCTCTGTGAGGGGCTGGCTAGTCTGGGAAGTGTGTACCCCAAGCCTGCAATCTGAGCTCCAGTGTTCTCCCTCAGAGAATTGCTGTCCCAGGGGTGCTGGGAACCATCACCTCATCACCCCAGCCTGGCAGCGGGCAGCACCCTGCAGAGAAGCCTAATGCACTCTTCATCAGTCTGACACGATCAAGCAAAGGGAGCTTTGTGGGTTCGCAGAGCAAAGGATTTTCCACACCATGTGTGTGTGTGGGGGGGGGGGGGGGGGCTGGTCTCTTTCTGGGATCACAGCTAACAGAGCGGTGGTGTCTGTTGGACACTGGGAAGGAGAAGGAAGGCCCTCGGGGGCACTGGTCACATCTTGGGCTGAAAGGCTCCAGGTTACATTTCCTGCAGAAGCCAGCCTTGTTCTTGAAGCAGGTTTGGAGCCAGATGTGTGGGGTGAGCTTCCAGGATGGTGTTTCCATCTACTCCCACGTTAGCTGGGAAGAAGCTGACTGCTTTGGGGGAGCTCTTGAATACAAAGCTGGGGTCTCAGGGGCCATTTGCACCCTGGAGGCTTAGGGCTTTGTGGGTGTCACCACTTGGGGTGGAGGGGCGTTTCTCCTCTCATCTACTAGGTGGAAGCTTGGGTCAGGCTCATCACCTGCACAGGGCCTGTCCCCAACCAGCCCCTAGTGACCCAAGGGCTAGGGTGGGGGAAACCCCCTTTTGGGAAATGTCCATTTCCTCATCTGGAGTTGGGTGGGCGTTCCTCAGCTCCAGGGAGATAAAAGGAACTGCAATAAGCACAGAGATGTTCAGCATGCCGTGCGGGACTGTCTGGACACCAGCCCCCTCCCCCCACCCCTTTCCTGGGCCCCCTCCCCCTTCAGTTCAGCTCTGAGTCTGGATGCCAAAGCCATTATGAAAAAATGAACATGAGTTGTTTTTTCCCCTTTTTGATCAAATAATCCAGTTTGCTGCCTCAGACAAATCATTATTCATGTGGAACCTGCCTGGGCCGCCCCTGGGGAGGAAGGCCAAATTGATTTAACATCTAATCCAGTTTGTCCCTTCTGCTAACCCCGGTGGTATGCTAACTTCACCCCTGCAAAAGGGGGCGGAAGGGGGCGGGAGTGGCCGGCAGAGGCCTGAGGAGGAAATTAACCCAAGGCCTGCGCCTACGAAAGCCAGATGGGGCGGCAGCTGCCTGCCGGGGGGTCCCCACCTTCCGGATGGGGACTTCCCTGTCCTTGGATCCCAAGTTGTATCCACAGTGTGAGATTCATGCCCCCCACAGCTTGGGAATCTGGACCCCACCCTGAGTGGGAACATGCGACTGCCCACTTGAGACAGGCTGAAGGACACAGTGAGTGAGTAGAAAGTTCCAGAACAGGGTGTCTGTCAGCCCGGAGCACCCTCCAAGTGGAAACTCCCATATCACTGGCTCCTGGATGGAGTTCCATGACCTTCTTTGTCTGTGAAGGTCATCCCCAGGGAGTCCAGTTACATTGGGGTCACCTCTAGGGATGACAGGATATAGGCGATCCCCCCCCAGCTCTGATTTCCCCTTCTGAACACTACGATGTCCCCTCCACTCTCTCTGGACTTGGGAGTCAAAGTGGGAGGCTCAGAACTGCTCCCACTAGAGAATCACTGGACAGTTGAGCCCACATCAAGGTCAAAATTGAGTTGCAGACCCCTCCTTGGCACTGTGGTTCCCTCTTAGGATGCCACCAGAGCCAGCAAGTGACGGAGCCTAGCTCCAGGTGGATGCGTCTGTATATGTGTGTGTGTGTCTGTGTGTGTGTGTATCTGTGCGTGCCTGCATGTTTGTGTCTCTCCATGTATATCTGTGCATAGCTATCTCTGTGTATCTTTGAATGCATCTGTGTGTGTCTGTGTGTATATATCTGTGGATATGTTTATCGCTTTCTGCACTGTGGTTCTGTTGTGTCTGCACGTGCTGAAGTGTTGATGTGTTTGCAGGTGTGAGCCGTGGGCATGCAGGAAAGACAGCCCTAGGTCTTTTGTGAGTCTGTTTGCCGATCTGAACATGTGTGTGACCATTGTGCTTGCCTTTCTCTAAGTGGTGGCATGCTGGTGTGTATTTCTATGGAGGTGTGTATGTGTGCGTGTGTGTGAATGTGTGTGTGTGTGTGTGTGTGTGTATTCTGTTTTGGCTTTTCTGTCGGTGTTTGGGGGTTTTCATGTGCTGGGTTTGGATATCAATGGCTGTGTGCACACCTGGGCGTGTATTAGGGGTTCCCTATGTGTGTGTGTTTATGTGTGTGTGTGTCTGTGCCCAAGTTGTGTGTATGTGTGTGCCTGTGTGAATCAGTGGTCAAGTGCATATTTGTACATGTCAGTGAATCAGCAGCTGCATATGTGTATGCGTAAGCATCAATATCAGAGCTTGTGTGTATGTATCAACAGTTGTGTGTATACGCATATGCTTGAGTGCATCTGTGTGCATCAGTTGCATGTGTGTGTCTCTATCAGTGTTTGTGTGTGTGCACCCATCAGTATCAGAGCTTGTATGCATGTGTGAGTATCAATTGTTGCATGCATATATGTGTGCTTAAGTGCATCTATATGTGTCAGTTGTGTGTCTGCATCGGTGTTTGTGTGGGGCGTGTGCATGTGTGTTGGGCAGGAGAGGCCAGGAGACAGAAGTGTGGAGAGCCACAGACCATGGCCCTGATGCCGCCTTCCCCTCCCGGGGACCTCAGCTATGCCTGCGAGTTGGGCTGTGGAAGCTGCAGACCTCTAGAACCCGCCCTACCCTGCTCAGCCCTGCCAAGACTGAATCCATCCCATGGGGTTGGGGGCAGGATTCAGTACCCCCATCCCCTGAGCAAGCACCCACACATGCAACTCCAGGACAAACCCTTCCCATCTGTGCCTTGGGGTCCTCGGGCCCGTGTCCTGCATGGCTTGTCCACACAGCACACCATGGCCTGGGGATCACGTAGATGAGGGCCAGAAAGCCACAGATGGTGGACGTCAACACCTGAAGCTCCTCCCAGATCTCGGGGCTTCAGAGCCCCTGACAGCCTCCAGAATCTGGTCGATGGCCTCGTCAGTGTGCCCGGGACATCACAGATCAACACAGACAGCAGATGGCCTTCTGACCTCTGACCTGTGACCCATCCTGGAGCACAGGGTTCGAGGACAAGATGGGCTATAAGAACTCCATACAGAGCCTGTGACCCCCTTGCAGCCAGAACCTTCATGGGCCTTCGTGTCCAGGGCCAGGAGGCCAGCACCGTCTGTGTGTATCCTGCAGGTTGCCAGGCCACTGCTGTAAGGCGGGCTGGGCTGGCTGCTCAGGCACCAACCTGGGATCCAGAGAAACTACCAGGAGTCCACTGGGCCTGTGGCCAGTGCAGAGGTGGGGCGGGGGGGGCACTCACAGAACCCCACACTGCCCTGATTTGGGGCCAAGCAGTTCCTTTGGGTGGTGACCCCAAGAACCCATAATGGGACAAAAGATGGGGAGGCAGGACAGTCCTGGGGTTCTGCCCTGCAGGACCCCTGGGGTCCCCAGAGTCCATCCCCACCTCCAGGAGGACCCTGAGTCAGCACATAAGATCCCTGAGTCAGCACCCTGAGACCTCAGGAAAGACAAACTCCATGTGCACCAGGAGAACCGAACTGGCCCCCTGACCATCAGTGACAAGAAGGAGACCACTGGGGCCTCCGCAGAAGGGTGCTGGCCCCACTCACACACGCCAGAGACCAGGATGCCAGTTTCTAATGGCATCAGCTGCAAAGAGAGAGAGAGCTGCAAACTGGTGGCCTGCTCAGGGCATGAATCCTATGCCTGAGGGTCCCACATGAACCCCCTTCCCTTTGTCCCATATTCTCCTGTCACCAAATCGGAGGTTAGGGGGTCACCATAGGGCTGACAGCAGGGACAGAAATGCATCACGCATGGTTAGAGTTCAGCCATCAAGGAAAGAAGGAAGCAGCTTGGAGTCCAGTCCCATGTGCATCCAGCATGATTATTGCCGATCTCTTCTCTCTAGAGTGGGGCTGGATGTGCCATCATCTTTCCTCACTCTTCCCATGTGTAAAGTGGGAAAAAACACCAGCTCATTTGGGGTGTTGTCCAATGGCCAGAGCATGACCTTTGCAAAAGCTCTGCTGAATTTTGTTTGGCTTGAGGCCCAGGGTTGGAGTGCTCAAGCCAGCTCATATCACCCCATGATTGGTTGGCAGAAAAAGAAGAATTGGGAGAAGAGGGCCTGGAGTTTCCTGGCCTACCCAGAGGACGTTGAGTTTGAGATGCGGGCATATTGCGGGTGATAGTCTAAGCTTACTGAGGACATGCATGGCATCAAGGTGCCTAGAGGTGGGGGAGGGGTAAGAATAAATTCAGGAGCTTTGCTGTGTTGGATCAGATATTTATGCCATCAGGGATTTCCTGGGTAAGCTTGGACTAATCAATCAGCCTCTCTGCGCATCGACTAGGGCGCTTATTAATGGGGGTAGGAAGCAACTTGCCAAGCAGGAAGTGTTTTTAAGAGGGTGGAAGGATGAGTGGGTGACAGTGAATTATCCCCCAAGTCTTCCGTGGGTGGGACTCGCCTTACTGTTCAGGTAGTTTCTGTTTTATCTTAAGGGGGAAATTTTCATTTCTTCTGCAATGCAAGGACGAGTTCATGCGGCAGAGATTGATCTTCCTGCCCCAGAAGAGAGGTAGAGGATAAATTGGGGAGCAAAGCCCCCCAGGGGCCCCCAAGCTCCTCCTCTGCTCCGTCTTCCTCTATGCCCAGGAAGCTGCTGACTCTTGGAACTTTCACAGGCATGAGAATTCCCATCCAGCACCATCTCCCAAGGGTCACACGAAAGAGCAGAGCGACTCAGTGGGAAAGTCCAGTGTCCAACACCCCTGGCCACTCCAGGGGCACTTTTGCCCTGCACCAATGCCGTTCTTCCTCTTGCTGTTTGCTAAGATACCATTGCCCAGGCAACTTTACGGCACGGCAGAGCCTGGCAAGCTCCCCGTGACGTATTCGATATGCCAGACACAGTAACAACAAAGTCTCCAATGGAGACGTTACTGGGCCCGCTCGAGCAAATCGATGATCAACGGGAGGGCCTTTACTTTACTTTTACTTTCTTCTGATAGACTCATCCTGTGAGAAAACACTTGACATCTCAACCCTCCAGTTTTGCTGCAAGGAATGAGAAAGTGGCCGTGAAGATGTTCCAGGCTGAGACGGGGGCTGCCATCACCCAGGTGGCAATGGCTGAAACTCTTGCCAGTGGCCAGTGGGAGAGAGAACAGGAGAAGTTCCCTGATCTAAGAAGAGCAGTATACCCACCCCTTGCAGACCCCCTCTGTCTGCAGCCCCCCCAATGTACCTCCTTGTACCCACATGAAAGAGATTCATTTCTCCTGCAATGCAATGACGTGCCTCTAGATTGACCCCACGTCTTTCACATGCTACGTTTTGACTGCGAATAAAAATTTTCTGAGGGAAAGCAGCTTTGGGCAGCCTCAGAGAAACTTCTCTGGGGGAGAATGGGAGGGAAAGCACATAAGAAAATTCCGAGCCTGCTACAAAAGGAAAAGGGGGAAGCAAGGTAGATGTCCAATCATTGGCCCCTGGGGCAAGAGAAGGATCTGAGTGTCTTCCAACAAGTGCCCTGAGCAGGGTTGCTGGAAGTGTTTTACAGTCAGATCATAAGTCGGGAACTAAATAAGTCATAAAAGTTCAAAGATATGGTAAATATTCCTAAAGCCCAGGCTCCTTTGCTGTATTTCCCGGGCTCCCTTGGGTTCCGGCTAGTCCAGTTAGTGGTGGGCACTGGTGATTTACTTAAAGGATTCAAATAAGAGATCTAGTTCCTGATTCTCTGTTCTGATTTTGCTTTTAGGCGTTTTCTCTGGCAGGAGTCTTGTCTCTGGGATCCCAGCTCTCACAATACACCCTTTCTTTTCACTACCCCAGTTCCACGCAGACAGCCCCATTCTGCTATGGGGTTCTGACCCTTGGAAGCTAAGCCCTGAGGCTTGCTGCTGACAGATTAAAAAGTGATATGGAAGAAGAGTTCATGCCCCCTGGTCACCAAGTGAGTGATGATGCAAAAAAAGAACGAGAAGGAAAAGATCAAAATGTGGGTATTGAGAGAGGAGAAGAAAGACCCGGGGGAAAGGAATGTCTGTGGTAAGTTGGGTTCCATGGGAAATTAACTCTGAAACAAAGTTTAGCATCAAGCTACTTCTTCAGGAGTTCATTTAATTTCAGAATTTATGAAAGGTGAGAGTTGGGAGCAGGACTGGGCTGCAATGCTTGGATGGAACACCCAATGCCCCCTTCCTGTTCTCATTCCAAGGTAGTGGTGGAGTTTCTTTGGGTTCACCCAGGACCCCTTGAGTTAGGATGGGTTGCCATGACGATATACCACTCAGCCAAGCTACTGAGAAGCTCTGGAGTCTTTGGAATTGGTCCCTGTAGGGTTTGGGTTCCTGAGTTTTCACTCCCAGGATTGCTTGTCTCTCCATGGAGTCCTGTGATCCTCCAGGCAAGTATGACCTTGGGCACTTAGACTGAGCCGCACCTGTGTCACTGTGTCCATCCAAGTTCCTTCTCCCTTTTGGAATCCTGGGAAAGGACTCTTCCTAGCACCAGCGAGGGGCTGTGCTCTGGTCGAGTTGACTGGAGAGTGAGGCTCATGGAGACCCCAGGATTGACTTTTTTCTGAGCCGCTGATGGTTCTACTGTGTGGTGGGGATAGTAAGGAGCTCCAGGGCAAAGAGCGAAGCTTACTTGTGAGTAGAAGGAGGACTGAGCAAGCTGCCTTTGGCAGAGGAGAAACTCAAGGGATCGGTTCTGGGGCATATCCAAGAACCAGGGTTCGATCAAGTAGTAGATGGTGCTGGGGTTGGCAATCACCTTCAACTATAAAGGTGAATACAGAAAGTGTCAATCAAGTGTCCTGGGAAACCCAGAAAACAAAATTAAGCCATTCCATTGCCCAGTTGGCTGGGTGCTGTCTTGGAATAAGAACAGGAAGAGGGGACTCTGGGTGTTCCATCCAAGGAAGTGGACACAAGCTACAGGACTTCATCTGGGGAAAGCTCTCTTGGTAAAACATGTCACAAAAAATGTTTAATGCTGATGTGAGCTAAATGTATGGAACTCCTATAAGGGTCTAGCTTTACTGAGTACCCAGATGCTTGGTCAATAAAACAGGCTTGGGAACTGTCTTCTGGGGTGGGTGTGGGAGGGTTCACAGTTAGAAGATTTTGAAGGTAATAATAAGATCTAGCATAGCTGTGGGCACTACAATATTAGTGACATGGGATCTTCCCGTCCCTTTCTGCCTCTGTCCACAGCCCTCACTCATAGATCCACCTCATGAATCAAAGTGGTCCCACCTCTGTCCCAGTAAGTGTGACAGAGTAAAAGACACATAAAGGGCAAAAGTCATGTTCACCGTCTGGACCCAGGAGCTGCTTCCTGTTGTAGCCCCTTGGAGCACAATGACCCAACTGTGACTGTCTATGTCACACCAGGAGGAAGCTGGGACACACAATGTCCTGTTCATTTTTGAACATGTGTGCTTAAGCGAAACTCTTTACTCGGAGCTATTGGAGAAGGTGAAGAAGGAGAGCAAAAAGCAGTGAACAAGGCCGAGACAGTCAGGAGGGCATGGCATACCCGCTCAAACTCATTCCTACACTAATCCAAAACAAGGGGTGAACCCCATTCCAGAGATAAGCAAATAGGACCCAGAAGTGCCAAGCTGCTACCACCAGCCACTAATAGCTCGGGTGTTCCACTTCCTTTCTCAAGCTCTCTGCAAAACCACAGGTAATGTTTTCAGCTTGTTGGGGATTATTATATTTTTTTCCTCATGTCTTCAGGGTTTCGAAATAACAGTATCAGCAAGAGAGCCAGCCCCACGAGGCCGACCTTGCTCTTTCTCCCCCATGATTCCAGCTTTCTAAGAACACCCAAGCTCTGTTTGCTTTGCAATTACCTCGGGTTAAGGGGCCTTGTGACATTATCACAGGGGCGGGGGACGGGCACAAATATGCCCCCTCCCCTCAATTCTTTGATTGTCATTTCCTCTACCTTTAAAAGAAAATTGCATAATTGGCCATCACTCAGGCACCTTTCCAAAGTACTTAAACTACATTAACGCAAAAGGGCTGCTTGTGGAACTGGCCCCAGATGTCACATGCCAAGTTACAAAGAGAAAAGGAGGATTCAGAAACCCCCTATAGAGACCCCTTCAGCAAGCCATGCCATATGGGCATGGGAATTGGGGGAATTACCCATTCTCCAAGAACAGGGGCCAACGGAAACACTCTTGGAGTCATTAATGAGATCTGACCCCATTAGGCTTATGTAAACACGATCTTCAAATATCCTGTTAAAAATATATATACGTAAGGATATGCGTGTGTGTGTCTGTGTGTGTGTGTGTGCATGTATGCGCATTCCATAGGAGCTGTAGCAATGGAACACAGCTACCCACAGGTCTTTCTCCCTCTGCCCACTGTGGGACTGCTCTGAGGTCAGCCATGGCCCTGTTCTCTGAAGAGGAAAGGCATGACTCGACAAGCAAGATCACCAGTCGAGTGACAAGTCAACATTTGTCACTTTTGTGGGACTGGCACTCACCCAGCGTTTGTCAGAAATGCCAGTTCATTGAGATCCTGGGGGGGGGGCCTGGGACCTGCTCTCAGTGGTATAGTGGGGGGAGGTGCCCATTACCCTTCTTCACGGTCTCCTTGGCATCGCCCACCCCTGATGATGGTGCCTGCTTCAAGGCTGGGCACCTGCTCTGAGTAGTTGGCTAAGATGCTGGTCCAGAACTCTTGTGGTCTCTGAGAGAAAGAGGGTGGCTCGGTCTCCTGTCACAATTACCACAGAGCTGACTGGGGGCCCTGTGCCTGGAGATCCCACCTTTGTTCTGTGCTCCCTGTGGTCTCCCCCTGAAGGGCTTCTCTCAGCCTTTGCACGGGAAGATAGAAATGCATGGAACAGCCTTCAGTCCACATGGCTGTGGGTCAGAGATCCACCACTCCAGCCTCCAATGTCTAGAATGGGGCTACCCTTGCCACTGCCCCTACAGGTTCCCAGTGATACCCAGGAAAAAAATGAGAAGGGAGGAGCCAAATCATCTAGACCTCCAATTGGCCCCTTATTTTACAGATGTGATCTGATTTGTCATCACACAAATCCTCATTTGCATATGACATAACCAATTAGCAGAAACAGACAGGAGGTGGGGACAGAGCTCAGGTCCCCATCCAATGGGTCTCGTATACTGGGGAAGCTGTCTCCATCACAGAGATGGCAGCTGTTGGACTCCTGTTGAATCCATTACTGCTGCCGCTACTGATTTCATTGAAAACTCAGTCCATAGAAATGTACCTTCTATTCTTACTCACCATCCACAGGAACTTGAAGCTAGTCTGGTTCACCTCAATAATGTGTTATGATCTCTAACATCTCACAGAGGAGCTGCAGGGATGGGTGAATCTTCCACAGTGGGAATCTACTGGTCCTTTCTTCCCTCCCTTCTCGTTTCCCCACTTCTCTCCTGCTTTTCTGAGAGGAAACCAAATCAACACTCTCTTCGGAGTCCTTTTATCAAAGTTGGCTTCCCAGGGATGCGGGTTGAGAGACACTCTTGCTTCCACACCACAGAGGCAGATTCAGTGCCTTTGAATTAGGTCAGTTGGGAAGAGAAAGTACCCACGCCTTGAACAGCATTTTCCAAGCAACCCCTGAGGCCCTCCACCTGAGGTTTTTCTCAGAACCATCTAGGACAGGTAGGGCATCTGAAATGAGCCTGACTCGAAGTTTGCACCAGCCCCTCATTTGCTCCAAGATAGTGCACACAAGTTGCTGGCATTCCAAGTTTTTTGTTCTACCTCTTTTCATCTTTCCATGACTTTCTGCATGCCCGCCCGCCCCCCCCCCCCACCACCACCACACACAACAACATCCATGTCCACTGTGCTTGCTTCTATCCACCCATCAGGTCTCCTGGTAGGAACCCGTTCCAAGGTCTGTTGGACCTTGCCCCGCCTCAGAGCGGGTGGAAGCCACCAGGGCAGTGGATGGTTCTAACCCTTCACTGTAATTGCATGCAAATTACCTTCTGGCAGCTTCCTCTTCACTGTTGTGCTCTTGTCTGCCAGCCAATCTCAGAGCTAGGCAGCCCCCAGGAGATGTTAACTGGTCCTGCCTTATCTGCTTGACTGACTGTCACCTCAACACACCACGAGGCTGGTGATGGAACCCTTAATTAGTACATGTCTCCAGGCTCAGAGGTGGCCGCCTCCCCTTCCTGTGGCTCTCCTGGGCCTCTCTCTTCCCTGCTCTTTGCCAGCTCCACCGAGGAAAGTGTCCTGTCACCCCTCCAGGCTGTCCCTCCGTGGCTGACTCCGTGTCCCTCCATTTTCCACCTTCTCCCCACACTGCGTGATCTCAGCCACCTCTCCTCACAGATGAGCCTCCAGCGCATGTCCTGGACAGGGCATCCATTCAGCACCCTGTGATACAGGCACCTTGACCTTAATTTGCAGACAGGGATACTGGCTTGGAAATGGCATCTCTGGTTTAGGACCCCTTGGGTGGGACTGGGCTGGTTCAAGCCCCAGGTGTGTGACTGGCTAGATGGGTGGTTTCAGCTCTGGAAATCTTAACCTCTTTTAGCTTCATTTTACTCTAATTGGAAGGGAGGGATACTCATCGAATGGGTGTGCAGTTGTTGGTGGAGAGCAGTTTGTACAGAATCCGAGACACAAACCAGACGTTGTCCCCTCCATCTCCTTCGCCTTCACCTTCCTTCACCATTGCATCCTAAAATGTGATCCATACCATTTCTGTAGACACAGAAGTGAATCTCTGTATGGCATCATTTTCTTGGAACATAAGGAGTCAGAATCAAAACAATAGCAAGAGCTCTATTTTAACTTCTTGAAACAAATAAATCATTTTCTATAAATAAATAAAGATCAAATGATTTTTATCCTTCTACCAACCAAACCCCACAACCAGTTGAAATAGTTCTGTCATGATCCCATTGTACAGATGAAGAAACTGAGTCTCTGCAAAAGGGAATGCCCTGCCACAGAGGCAGGGTGCGATGGGAGGATGGGGGGAGGTGGGAGGGATACCGGGATTAGTGGTGGTAGAGAATGGGCACTGGTGGAGGGATGGGTACTCGATCATTGTATAACTGAAACCCAAGCACAAAAATCTGTAAGTCTACACCATGTACCTCATGGTGTTTCACTAGTAAAAATTAAAAAAGAAGAAACTGAGTCTCTGTGTGGAAAAATCCTAAGTGGAGCTCATGGAGCTGGTAGGTGGTAGAACCAGGAATTTCACCCACTGCTGGGCTCTAAGACGAACCTTCCTTTCCCAGGCACACTTTGTGTCTTCCACGCACTCTTCAAGTTCAGGGTGTCAGTGCAGTAGTCAGATCTCAATTTTCTGAATCATAGAATGGTTTAGCCCCCCTTTTCAGGTCATCCTGGCCAGCCGCTATGTGGCCTGAATTCAGAAAGGTACGTATCCCGCCTGCACGACAGAGCCTGGCAAGCTCCCTGTGGCATATTCGATATACCAAAAACAGTAACAACAAGTCTCACAATGGAAACGTTACTGGTGCCCGGTTGAGCAAATCGATGAACAACAGGAGGACAGTGAGTGCTACATGCTGCAGTGGTCAGGGTTATACTGCAGCGAGGCCCTTGCACCTTGCTGAGAAATCTCAGGTGCTCGTTAGCAGGAAATAGAGAGAGGGCAGCCTCTGTGAGGAAAACAGAGAGCCTTTCCATGAGAGCCTGCAGAGATAGCACCCCCAAAGTCCAGCTCCAGAGACGGGTGAGAGTCCTTAAGAGAAGGGGCAAACCACCCCACCCTCCCCTCAGCTCAGAGAAAACCACACTCCTGTCAGAACGGGGACCAACCAGGAATGAGACCACTGCCCCAGGCAGCCTGACACTCTCTGCATAAGATGGTGATGAAGAACCTTCATGGAAGATTCTAGAAGACCAGATGCTGCTTTTCATCCCCAAATTTATGATTTCATGGACAAATAGAACTGCCTCCTTCAAGCTGCCATCATGGGGATTTGCTCTCCTTAGCCATGGAATGAAGAAGACTCTACTCATCAAATAATTCCTCGCCAGACATAGTCGCCATCTGGATGCTATGGGAGTGTTGGCTCTACTCTCAGGAAATTGCAACCACACAATATAGTATTATTAACTATGAGATGAAGAAAGTATGATATGAGACTGTGAATGTTCACTGAACCCACTATGGAAATTCCTTGAAGATATGTACAAATCACACCATAATGTGGTCCATGCATGAAGTACCTCACTCAGAGGGGCCGAAGAAGTCTTCTATCTAACTAGCTCAGTCTCTACCTCTTGACCTTAATCTACATCAACCCAAAATATCTAGACATCGTGGAATATCTGCTTGATCCCATACACACAGATAGAATAATATAATTTAGCCATAAACAAGATGGAAGTCCTACTTTTGAGCCAACAAAGATGAGCCTAGAGTATGCGATGTTAAATGAGATGGAGACAGACAAGAGAGTAAGATCTCACTGATATGTGTAACTTCTTTAAAGAATTGAACCCAGAGGAACAGGGAGAAGAATTGAGCTGCAGTGGTAATGGTAGTGTAGACAGGGGCTGGAGCAGTTGGGCAATGAGCCAGTGTTGATTATAGGACATGCACAAAGTGGCGAGGCAAAGGAGTCTGTGTCTGCTATTATAGCCTGGACACTGGGTTTCTTTGAACAATTCCTGGTTCCAAAAGGAGCCAGTCTACTCTCTCTTCTGTGTAGTTGGAATGGAGGAATCATGTGAAAAGTGGGGTTATAATTATTTCTAAGTTAAGGGATTAGCCAATGAACTAATCCACAGAATGATGTTAGCACCAAGAGTTCACAAAACAAATGCTCAACAGTGCTCATTGCTGTTGTAATAATGCAGAAGTTCTGTCGCTGGCTAGGTCGTACTTTCAAAATTAGAAACTAACATTCACTATGCTAATAAACATTAACAACCTCTTATTAAGTATCAACCAAGAACTGAGTATTAAGGGTTATGTGATAAATATATTGGATAAAACTCCTGTTCTCAAGGTAAGTGTTGACAATATAGGACAGCTTTCAACCCTCTAGAGCTCGTTTTAATTCTCTGTTTAGAGGCCTGTTCTGTATCTTCACTGTCCAGTACAGTAGTCATTGACCACTTGTAAATGCTGAAATGTTTTTGATGCGACTGATGAACTGGATTCACATTTTTATTAAATTTTAATTAATTTTAGTTGAAATATAGTGATTTGATCAACAGTTATTGTGTTAGACAGGGCATGTCTAATGGATGGAAGTAGCTCATTGTAAGTTAAAAACTAGCATCTGATTTAGTCATCAATTGATTAGCAACGTTCAATCGAGTATCAACAATTTGCTGGACACTGCGGATTCCACATTAAGTTGGACTAAGTGTCTCCTCTGAAATTAGAGGTGGAATTAGAGATAAAAGGCAGGGTACATAGGCCAGTCTTGTCTAGGCTAACTAATCTTGTGATGAGCTGGAGGGAAATCTCAGTAAGCAGTATCAGGAAGTCAGAGCCAGTATAGGATATAAAAGGAATATCCAAAAAAGCAAGTGAGATAACAAGGGAGAGCAAGGTACAGAATCAGAAAGAGCAAGAGCCCATGACGGCGAGATTTTTTCATCCTTGTTCAGTGGGATTCCACGGGAGGAGTTCGCATTCAATTGACACGATGAGAATTCTATATTAAAGAAAGTAACCAAGTTATTTAAGACATTAACTAACTTATCAATGGATGAACTTCCCCCAAAGGAGATTGGATAAAGATCAATCAATGGGAGGGTCTCAGAGTCTTAGTGATGCGCGATAATGAGGTGTATCAACAGGAGTGTGAAGTATTCAGCCTAAAACAATAGGTTTGGAAAATGCCTATCTTTCTGTTGGAAGCTACTGGTTGAAAACAATAGCTTACTTTAACTAGCCCATCTGGCTAATTGTGTTTATGGAATTGCATCATGGATATTCAGGGTTCTAGAGCTCTTGAAGTTACGTGGAGTCTTCTGTGAGCCATACAGATCTCACCAGAAGGAGAAGCTGATGCTCTATGAACAATGGAAGGTTTCAAGCTACAGCCTTTCTTGTGGCGGGTGGTGAAGCCTCTCATCAACTCTCTTAGCTTGAGGGTTAACAAAAAAAGCATCTGCTAAGAAAATCGGTCACTGCTTTTGTTCCCCCAAAGAGGCCCTCCACTTGCAAACCATTGCTGAGCTTTATTCTCCCATTTGGAAAACATGGACACATTTTCCAAGAGAAGATGAAGCCTGAACACACACAGATGCACACCCCACCATTTCCTCCCAAGGAGCTGAGCGTGGTTGGGCCCCAAACATGATGAACAGAGAATAATTTTCTTTGTGGGCAGAGAGCAAGTCTGCACTGGGAATTGTCGGCTGGAGGTCATTCCACTCTCATCACGCTAAGGGGCCATCTGGAGTGTGGCATGCCCACATCCTGTTCCCAGAAGACCGAATGGCCAGGGGTTGCATCCAGAAGCTCACTCCCTGCATCCCTACTTCTGTCTGAACCACCCCTTGGGGTACCTGATGCTTCCAGAAGTTACTATTCTTCCTTGGGATATGGGCTGAATGCAATCATCTCCCTGTTAAGCCATGAAACCAGGTGCCAAATACATAATAAAAACAAGAAAGAAAGAAAGAAAGAAAGAAAGAAAGAAAGAAAGAAAGAAAGAAAGAAAGAAAGAAAGAAGGAGGGAGGGAGGGAGGGAGGGAGGGAGGGAGGGAGGGAGGGAGGGAGGGAGGGAGGGGAAGGAAGGAAGGAAGGAAGGAGGGAGGGAGGGAGGGAGGGAGGGAGGGAAGGAAGGAAGGAAGGAAGGAAGGAAGGAAGGAAGGAAGGAAGGAAGACAAAGGCAAGAGCATTTGGCCATTCCTTGATTTGGGGAAACTGGAAATCCTCCATGCTTTGCTGCACTCAACCTTCATTACTAATCCTTCGTCTTTTTCCCCCTCTTCCTTTTTTTGCAAACTCTCCCAAGCTGCAAATGGAAAATGAAAGCTTTTCCTTAACCTCCCACATGGAGACAATGGCCTCGTTGACCATATGAATCTGGGCATCGCAGATCCATGGTATTTTGCAGCTTTGGGAACACTGAGGAATCATCCTGACTTTGCACAAGGGTGGTGAAGATCAATGAGAAAATGTAAGGGCAAAGTTGAGTCCCAGACGGTGCACAGTATGGATCTATGAGAATTGGCTACACTGTTTGGGCAGGTGAGAATTTTGGAATAGGTAAGACTCCATTAGGAGAACTTTGTCCTATCATGATAAGTTCCTCCCCACTTGGGGAGCTCCTTTTCTTTTCTCTTCTGCTTTCTAATAAACTTTTCTACCTTTTTTTTTAAAAAAAAAAAGATTCCATTAAGAACAAGAGCAAGGCCCACCCCAGATGGGCCACAGAATTTAGAGGGAATAGAATTGACTGAAATGTACTTTCAGATGAGACGCCCGAGTGTCATGGTGTTTACCATGACCAGTGGGCACCAACCTTGGTCTAGGGCTTTCTTACCCGGAGTTCCTCACAGCTGGGAACCACAGACCCAATGGCGAGGAGCTGAGGAAGCTTCTCAAATCTTCTCTTCTGGCCATTTTCTATTCCGAGTCACTCAAATGGGGATACCCAGGCCACCCTCCCTCACAGTGCTGTGTCTTTTCCTGGGGTCTCAGAGTACCATGTCCACCATAGATGTGATTGTGAATATACAATCCACACTGAGACAAGGCATCAGCAGCCCCGTGTCACATCACGGTGCTCTGTCAGCTGTGGACATCACCGGTAAAGGCAGTCACCAGAGGCTCCACAGGACAGACGTGGTGGTGGTTTCGCTCCCACGTTTCTGCCACCACATTCTATGCCCAACCAGAAGTCACCCCTCAAGAGACTTCTCTATGAACGTGCCCCTACTGCAAAGTGACACATGACAGTATTAGCATCAACAGTGGATGGGAGGGTGAGGCGATATGATGGGTACAAGAACCAAGGCTTGAAAAGTTCTAGAAACATTTCTCTAGGTCTCTCTAATAAACCGGGCACTGGTCTAGGTGCTGGGGACCCAGCTGTGAATATGACAGATGGGGTCACTTGTCTCTGCGAGCTTGGCTCTGAGGCAGGGAGTACATGGCACAAAGAATAGTTCGGCTTTCTGGGCAGGATTCCATTCTACAAAGAAAATGGCGGCAGGGAAGAGGAAAGGATAATGGAAAGAGAGGGAAGGAGGAGGTGAGGCTTTAGCAGGTTCATCAGGAAAGGTCTAAGAGGAAGTGAGGGGGAGGGGAATGGTTGTGGGGATGGGGGATCGGGGAATGACAGGACTGGGGATGGGGAGGAAGCAGGAAGTGGAAATGCCAGGAGTGGACAGAGAGAAAGAGCACAGTAGGTCTAGGGAAGGGACCCATGACACTTGGGAGCAACCAGGCACTAATCACCCTTCTCAGAACGCTGCTCAGAACGCTGTCTCCTGAGCTGGGGTGTCAGGAGACACGGTTGTCATTTGCAAACCATTGAGGGGTTCCCAGCAGCAGCCTTCTGGGACCGCTGGAGATCACACCCTCCGCATCTGCTCAGAAGGGCCTGTCGAGACAGAAGGCGCCAAGGCCTCGGCCCACGCCCCGCGGCCTGGCTGCCAGGCAGACTCGGCAGAACCTGGAAGACTTCCTGTGTGCAGCTTCCCAGGCCTGGATACCAACCACGCCCTCCCAGGGCTCCCCCTGAACCCACAGACCCCCGCATCCTTGGTGACGTCCGGGGCCAGAGCTCCCCAATTAGCAGCCCTCTGTCGCCCAGATGGCTGGGGGACCCAGAGGGGCAGAGGGGTCAGCCGCAGCTTGGGTGGCTCTTCCTGGAGACCGACTTCCAGCCCTGCACCCGCAGCCAAGGCGGCTGCCAGCCCAGAATAACAGCTTCCACATCCCGGGTGGCTACTTGCCCCTTCCAGAGCTGCCAATTCCCAGAGCGGAGCAGAGGTCTGAGATGTGCAGAAAAGGCTAATGTGCTGGAATGTGTCCCTGGCTCCTGTTAATTCTCATTTGTGGGCACTCCACAGGGGACTTGGGTGTCCGGAATGGGAAGAATGTGTGGGGGGGGCAGGAGGGGTGGTGGTGGTGTGGTGTGTGTGTGGGGGGGGGGTGTGGGGGGGTGGGTGTGGGTGTAGGAGGGTGTATTCAGCGTGGGCCGGGCTGGGTCTCTGGTTACTCGGCCAGTGCCTTTGCTCCTGGGGGGGATGTGATGTTCCCCAGTGCAGGACCATGCACTCTCCCTAGCCAGGGAAGGGCCAGGGGACACAGGTCTTCGTGTTAGACACCACCTGGTGCAGGAGGCATCTCGGCAGGAGCCTGAGAGAGGCCACAGCTGAGGCTGCCTTGGAGCCCAGTCTCAGTCATTTGCTGAAGAGCACTAGCTTTCACTCTGGGGATCCACCATGGGGACTGCGGAGTCACAAGAGGCCCATCCTCCACAAGGGGCATCTCTCTCTAGGGGTGCGTCCCATCCCCTTGCCTGCCTTGTATTTGCAGGTTCCCATTTACATCCCTGTCCCCAGGGTCTCTGAGTGAAGTGGCCAGAGGAAGATCCAGTACCATACTGAGTTGCCTTATCTGGAGCAGGGAAAATATTCTCTCTTCCCTCTGCAAAAACACAACTCCTGGAAGAGCACTGCAGCTCAGAGCACCTTGGGTTTTCTGACTGTACTGCCCTTGGACAGTTCTGTGGCCTTGTTGGCTTCTTTCTCTCTTCCTTCCTTCCTTCCTTCCTTCCTTCCTTCCTTCCTTCCTTCCTTCCTTTTGTTCATTTTCTTCTTTCTCTTTCTTTCTTTCTCTTTTCTTCTCTCTTTCTGTTTCTTTTGTTCTTTTTTCTCTCTTTCTTCTTTCTCTATTCCTTTTTCTTTCTCTTTCCTTCTTTCTCTTTCTCTCTTTATTTCTCCCTTTCTTTCTTTCTCCCTTTCTTTCTATATTCCTTCCTTTCTTTCTTTCTTTCTTTCTTTCATCTTTTGCATCACAGTTACAAAGCTGTTCACGATTAGGTTTCAGTCACGCAGTGTTCCAACACCCATCCCTCCACCAGTGTCCATTTCCCACCACCAATGTTCCCAGTTTCCCTCCCACCATCCCTCAACCCTGGCCTGCCTCTATGGCAGTTACTTTTATTCTATCTCTCTCTTCTTTGGGGTATTATGGTTTGCCACCTACGCAAGGGGAAGCAGAACCACTTGTGCAAGCCCAGTGAGTTTATCGGTGCTAGTCCAGATGCTAGCCTGGAGCAGGTAGGAACAGATGCTTCGGACCTCTTGTTGAGGATGATTTTGGCAGCAACAGGGACAAACTCCCCCACCGGCTGCCTGTGGACCTTGTTCCAGAGAAAGACCAAGAGTAGGAGGTTTCCTTAGTATCACCAAGAAACTGGATTCACATCACATTTTTCTCAGCCAGGATTATCAATATTTGCTGACTCCATTGCCCTCCATGCCTCATGGGCACAAAATGGCTGCAGCAGCTTCAGAGACAATATCCTCAAACAGCAGGAAGGAGACAGAGATAGGCGCTGTGTCACTATTTCAGAAGAATTTGCTTTTTATTTATTTGTTTTATAGTATTCCAACACCTGTCCATTCACCAGTGTAAAGTTCCCACCACCAATATCCCGAGGTTCGCTCCCCACCCCCGGCCTCCATGGCAGGCACTTTTCTTCTATCTGTGTCTCTGTCTCTGTCTCTCTGTCTCTGTCTCTGTTTCTCTCTCTATCTCTCCCCCCATCCCTGCCCTACTACAGACACTGAAAGGTTATCAGGTATATTATATCCCATTACCTTCTTTCAACACTCAGTTCTCATCCAGAGTGATCATTTCCAGCAATTATTGTCATACTGGTCCCATCTCTATCCTAACTTCCCTTCTCCCCACACACACTAGTGGCAAGCTCCCAATCACTGACCAGTCCTGCTGACCTGCTAGCCCCTGGTTTTGATCTCCACCCCTCTCCCCCCTCCCACAACACACACTCAAGAGGAGAAGATCTTCCTAGCTCACCGAGCTTCCTCTTTTGTTTCATTGGTTCCATATTCACCCTAAAACCAGCAGCAGGGCATGGGGCCCAGCTGCTCATCCCTTAGACTTGTGGGGGACAGTCCCACAATCTCTTCCATTTCCTGACAAACTCAGGTCATGGGGGCGTGGTCCAGGGGAGCCTGAAGGAGCATGAACAACAACATCTACCTCCTTCAACATCATCATTTCAGGGATGGAGGGAGGACCAGACTTGAGATGCGGCCCCTAGAGCCCCTGGGCCCTTGCGCTAAGCCTCAGAGGTATGGGGTGTGGGAAGAACCGGGAGCAGAGTTCAGAGCTTGTCACTCAGGCTTTAACATGCAGCTTCAGAGCAGAGCATCAGCCCCTGAGAGGAGGAAGGGAGAGGGGCGTGTGGGGTGGGGAGGTGTGAAAGGTGTGAAAGGGAAGCAGTACTTAGCAAACAGGTATGACTCCCCTGTGGGCTCTGCCAGCCAGATTCCTGTGGTCTTGAACCCCTGGAATCTGTCTTATTGAAACCCCGGAAGAAAGTTGAGGCTCTTTGGAGCTTCCCCCTTCCTGCCATTCCTGAGGGTGATCTGCACCTTTTGAACTGAAGTAAGCCCCAACTCCCACATCAGAACTTATGCAAGAAAACCAATGTGGCAAGATCAGAAGTGCTCAGGTTGGGGCCCAAGCGATAGAAGAGTGGGTAGGGCGTTTGCCTTGCATGCAGCCAACCCAGAGTTCAATCTCCAGCATCCCATATGGTTCCCCGAACACTGCCAGGATTAATTCCTAGGTGCAGAGCCAAGAGTTACTCCTGAGCGGCATGAGTGTGTCCCCAAAAGCAAAAAATAAACAAATAAAATTTTTTAAAAAGAAAGAAACCATATACATCATGGGCTGGAGCAATAGTACAGCGGGTAGGGAGTTTGCCTTGCACATGGCCGTCCAGGATTCAATCCCCATCATTCATTCATATGGTCCCCTGAATACCGCCAGAGATAATTCCTGAGTGCAGAGTCAGGAGTAACCCTTGAGCATTGCCAGGTGGACCCAAAAAAAGAAAAAAAAAGTGCTCAGGTGTTCAATGAAACTGCAGGAGCTCAGGCATCCCTTGGGAGTGGGGGTTTTTATGGCCGGGGTACGACATGTCTAGGGTCCCATTTCTTGAGTATCCCAGAGGACATCTGTTCTTCTTGCATGGCGTGGAGATGTGGAGAGATGGAGACGTGGGAACAAGGGGAGGGATGTGAGACACTGGCCACTGTGGAGGCATGCATTCATTTACACTTATTCAGTCACTGTAACTGCACCTTTGTGGATGCATGCTTTCATTCATCTGTTCTTCTGTGCATGCATGCATGCATGCAATCATTACACACTTATTCATACTCATTGACTGCACCTTCATGGGTGCATGCATGCATTTCTTCCTCAGTGCACGCACACATTCATTCATTCACACACGTATTCAGTCTCTATGACTGGACCTTCATGAGTGCATGCATTCATTTTCTCATTTGCCATGCATGCATTCATTCATTCGCACACTTATTCATTCCCTGAGGCCGTACACCCATGGGTGCATGCATTCATCTGCTCCTTGGTCCATGTGTGCATTCATTCATTCACAGACCCATTCATTTGCTGCGACTGTACATTCATGAAGCACACAATCATTTGTTCCTCTCCCATTCGTGCACCCCCTCATCCACACTGTTCAGTAGCTGTTACCGAACTCCTGATGTGTGTCTGGGTCTGATCCGGTGGGTGGGGAAGCAGCAGTGAACATAATGGATCACGACCCCAGTCCCTATTTTTTGGTGGGGTAGACAGGCCGTGAGGCCAGTAAGAAAACTGGAGCTAGTCTCCTACCTTGCCCAGCCCCATCTTCCACCCATTAAACAGTGCCCTGTTACTCTTCATCATAGGCCAGGCTGCTGTGCTTCATCCTATCTGCCAACTTGATGCGGCTACAGTGCCCAGCATATTTCATCACACGCTGTTCTAGCACGTGAGGGCGACTTTTGGATAATCCAGAATTGGGGAGCTACAAGACCCTACTGACTCGAGGATGAGGTTCCTTGTGGGGACTGTGAGTCCGGGGGTCCAAGACACTCTGTAGACAGTACAGTGGAAGCGGTGGTTGAAACTGGGCAGGCGTTTATGGGGGACAGAAGATGCTTTTTATTTAGAAATGAAACCACCACCTGCCTTTCTACCCCACAAGACCCTCATTAACCCCCTCACTCTGTTTCTCTTAGGAAACTTTATGTCTGTGGTCAGTATCTACTGATTTATTTCTGAAATTTCTTCATGTTCGTTCTTCAGTTTCCCATCCTGGAATGGTACAGTGAGATGAACTTGTCCAACCTCCATCTCTCTCTCTCTCTCTGCTTCAGTTAGCTTCATCTCCTCCTGCTCCTTCTGTCCTACTGCACAGAACAACATTTTATCATTGCTTCTGGCTTCATAGTATTCCTCAGGGTGAGCATGTCACAGCTTCCTGGTCCCCTCTTCTATCAGTAAACACTTTCAAATTTTAGCAATTACAAATAGCCTGGCAAGCTCCTCGTGGCGTATTCGATATGCCAAAAACAGTAACAACAAGTCTCACAATGGAGACATTACTGGTACCTACTTGAGCAAATTGATGAACAACAGGAGGACAGTGCTACAGTGCTACAAATAGCATTGCCCTGAGCACTGGGGTGGCTAGACCATCCCGTGCTCATGTTTTTATGGTCAGAGGTTAGATAGAAGCAGGGATGCTGGATTTGAGGTAGGCTCACTCTTCAGCTTCCTGAGTAAGATCCGTAACATTTTCCAAAATGACAGGATAGATCTTGTTTCCCACTAACAGAATACAAGCCCTCCTTTTCCGCCAGAGCCTCACCCACCATAGTTGTTGCTCAGAGGGACAGATCTTAACTCTAACACCCATGGCTGCATCTGAAAAGTATCATTTATCAAGTACCTTGGATCAGATGTTATAAGTCTTTTGTGTTAAATTCATTAAAAGCTCTCCACACCTCTGAGGCATTCTACCATCTTCATTTTTTCCATGATTGTCTGCAAGAACTGTGCTGGAAACTCAGGCTTATGTGCATTGCTTTTAGGAGTTCTATCTGGTCTTCATTCCACCATAAAGATTCCCTATCAGGGCCAGAGAGATGGCTCAGTGGGCTGAGTTCTTGATTTGCATGCAGGAGGCCCAGGTTCAATTCCTGGCACCCCATGGTCCCTCAAGCAAAGGCAAAGACAAACAACCCCCTTAGCTCAGAACAACAGAGCACTTGCAGGTGTGAACCAAAAATAAAAGGCAAAAAGAACATTTAAAAAAGACTGTTTCTTGCCTTGCATGTGGCCGACCAGGGTCCCATTGAACCACAGAGTCAGGAGTAAACCCTGAGCACTGCCGGGTGTGACCCCCTAAACTCACGATCACGATCATCCTCTTGTTCGTCGATTGCCTCAAGCAGGCCCCAGTAACGTCTATTCGTCCTAGCCCTGAGATTTAAAAAAATGCCAATTCAAGGCTCTTTCAAACAACAAACAACAACAAAAGAGATAATTTACCGCAAGTTATTTTTGGATTCTTGCATTTATTTATTTATTTATTTATTTATTTGCTTTTTGGGTCACACCCGGCAATGCAGAGGGGTTTCTTCTGGCTCTGCACTCAGGAATTACTCCTGGCAGTGCTGGGGGTGGGCACAGGGGGTCATCTGGGATACTGGGAATCGAACCCAAGTCTGCCGTGAGCAAGGCAAATGCTCTACCAGCTGTGCTATTGCTCCAGCCCCCAGGATCTTGCCTTTATAGTGTAAATACATCTGCTATCTGGATTTGTCTGCTAGGTTTGCAAGGGAAGTGTCACTGACGATGAGGATTAAATATAAATTTGCTCATTCATTTGTGCTAGAGACACAATGCATAAGTCCAGAATGGAAGCCTGAAAAACACATGACCTGTTCTGGGTCTCTCTCCAAGGTGAGCAGACAGCTGCCTCTTTTTGTGTTTACTTTGCACAATTGTTTCTTTCAATAGGGGTCCGAGGATAGCACCCAGGGCCTTATGGCATGCACACTCCCACCAAGTGACAGCTCAAGCCCCAAGGCTGTCCCTGTGGTGAGACTCTTTCCAATCTAACCTCTTCTTCTTATAAGGACTTGGGCCACAAGGCCATCCTCGGACCTCACTGTAACTTATCTCCTTAAAGACACTCTCTGCCAGCACAGTCATGTTTTCAGTGATGGAGTTTAGAACTTCGGCAGGAGACAGAAATCTATTCCATCACATATTTCAAAGGAAGAACATAGCAAAATCCTTTGTACTTACTGCCAACATAGCCATTTTTAAAATGTCACTCAGGTTAGCTACTGATGGAAACCTCTCCCCCCAACCCCCACCCCCAACACAGAGCAGGGGTTCAGTCAAGGAGTAAATCATCAAATGCAGCAAATTTGTGCAAGGAAGATGCATATGCTATAGATCTGGTGTTGGTTGAGAAGGCTCCAAGCAGGGGGTTCTCCTCTTTTGCAATAGGAAGATCACAGTTCTAGAGGGAGGTTAAGGAGCATTTGCATCTTGAGACCTTTAGTGAGAGTCATTTAGGAGTGAGAGACTACTGGGAATATATCCTGGGGGTGCAAATACACAGTGGAAACGCCATCTGCACTTCTGTGTTCATTGCAGCGCTATTTACAATATCCAGAATCTGGAAACAACCCTGAAAACAGACGACTGGATAAAGAAATTATGGTACATCTATACAATAGAATACTGAATAGAAGTCATGAAATTTGCTTATAAGTGGATGGACATGGAGAGTATCATGCTGAATAAAACAAGGATAGGGTCAGACATAGAATGATTGGATTCATTTGTGGGAAAAAATAAAACATAGTATGAGACTAATACCCAGGAACAGCAGTAGAAACAAGGACTGGGAGAATTGGTCCGCTGATGGAAGCCTGCCTCAGGTGCTGGCATAGGAAAGGAATCACTATGACAACAATAGCTGGAAATGATCACTCTGGATAAGAACTGTGTGCTGAAAGTAGGTAAAGGAACAAACGTGATAATCTCTCAGTATCTGTATGGCAAACCATAATGCCCCAAAGGGGTGTGTGTGTGTGTGTGAGAGAGAGAGAGAGAGAGAGAGAGAGAGAGAGAGAGAGAGAGATGGAAAAGTGCCTGCCATAGAGGCAGGATGCGGGGTGGGCAGTAGGAGGGAAACTGGGGACATTGGTAGTGGGAATCTACACTGGTGAAGGGATGGGTATTGGAACATTGTATTACTGATACTGAATCATGATCAACCCTTGTAACAGTGATTCAATTTAAAAAAGATGGGAGATGTGTGCCGAAAGTAGATAATGGACCAAACATGATGACCTCTCAGTGTCTGTATTGCAAATCATAATGCCCCAAAGTAGACAGAGAGTATGGGGAATATTGTCTCCCATGGGAGGGGGGGAGGGGGGTATACGGGGGAGATTGGTGGTGGGGAATGTGCACTGGTGGAGGGATGGGCGTTTGATCATTGTGTGATTGTAACCCAAACATGAAAGCTTGTAACTTTCTCATGGTGATTCAATAAAATTTTAAAAAAATCTAAAATAAAATTTTGAAAATAAAATTTTAAAAAAAGGAGTGAGAGAGAATGAAAGAGGAGCACTTTCTTGGGGTGAAAACAAGTGCTGTTTTTTCAGCTCCTTCAACACTCTCCCATTCCTGCTCATGGCTTATATTGATGCTTTAAAAAGTATAGGATCAACCATGGGACAAAACTGAAACTTCCTGGAGCACATAGGGACCTCCTAGTCACTCGTCAACCTGTCTAGTTGCAGCTTCTAGTACTTTCTCTCCACCTTACAATCCAGCTGGCTCTTCCAGAGCAACTCAGGTATGGAAAATTGTCCCATTCTTCTCCATATCTTTATTATGGACCGATCTCTGCTGGACACACAGACTTCTAGCCTGCCAGCCTGACAAACTCCTCTTCATCCCTCAGGACCCTTCTAGGAAAATAGTCCAGTTTTTCTGAGGGCTACACAAGAGGATCAGAATACGAATGGAATCCAAGCTAACGTTTATAGCACAATTTCATCTTGGAAGTCAGAAAGTACCAAGGAGAACCCTATAAACCACATGTCTGAATATATTAAAAGTGATGGGAATGTAGTGATTTGTTTTCTTTCTGCTTATCTGCGGTTTTTAATATTTTGACAGCCAACATCCATTCTTCTGTAATTTTAATAATAAGTACCGTTTGATGTTTGAAAAGAGCACGTTTCTACATGCTTTCTTTGGGGGGGACTCTTGAATGTGATCCAGCTCCACTCGGCAAACCCACCCACCCCAACCTCGACGTGGCCCCAGGGCAGGTTAAAGTGATTTTGTTCATTTACCTTGGCCTTTTGCAAGTTCTTCTATGATTTCGTTCATCATATCATTTGGAGATTATCTACTTTGTTATCTGCTTCCGACTGCCCATCTGCAAGGCAGCGTCTTTGGGATGAACTGTGTGGGGTGAGGCCTCATTCCTGAGCTTCAGTCCTTGACCTTCCTCCTCCTTTGTTTGTTCCCTGAGTCAGGAGCAAGACCCAGGGGCAGGATATGAGGCTATCCAGACCAGATAATGACTGGGGCTTTCCCAGGGCTCCACATGCCTGGCAGAATCCCCAAGGCAAAGTGGTCCACGATCAAAGTTAAGAACTCAGTCAAGGGAGGGGGGGGGTTAGAGGGTGTAAGTTCTGAGAATACTGGGAAATGCAGAGCAGGGCGGGAGACCTGAGTGTGGAAGGCGGGAGAGGGAACTGCAAACTCTTCCTCTGGGTCAGTCTTCCCCAGAGAGGATGGTGCTGCCTTCAGCTTCTCCTGGACTCTCATCAATCTTCAGAAAACCTTTCACTGCCCTCCCATCCCGGTCTCCATCAGGACTTTCAGTCTCTTCCTCTTGATGGTAAAATGATAAACTTCCAAAGGTGGCCATTAGGCTGAATCAGAACATGCGATGCAGAGCCTCTTGTAGGGCTGGGTTACTTATCGGATGCCTGCTTCTTCCGGTCAGTGGGTCAGTCTACGGGCACCACAGCCAATCTGCAAACACACACACACACACACACACACACACACACACACACACACACCTGTAACTGGATCGTCCTTAGTAAGTGCCAGCTCAGTAAAGCTTATTTCCATATTTCACTGCATCATGGTCTCAGAGTTTATGTCAATCAAAAGTAGGGTGCAGTATCTATGTAATATTTTGTGTCTAAATGTGCTGGTTTTACTGTGAAATTAAAAATAAAATAGCAAAAAAGCCAGTTGGGGGATCAGAGCAATAACACAGTGGATGGAGCACTTGCTTTGGATACAGCCAGCTTGGTTTGATCTCACAGGATGGCCTGAAGTCCCATCAGGAATAGCAAGGCCTGAGTATACTTCTGGGAGAGCTCTAACCCCCCACCAATGAAATAAATACACAAATAAAACATTTCATGAGAACCGATTTGTTTGAGTGGGTCCAGTAACGTCTCCATTGTGAGACTTGTTGTTACTGTGTTTGGCATATTGAATACGCCATGGGTAGCTTGCCAGGCTTTGCCATGCAGGCAAGATACTCTCGGTAGCTTGCCAGGATCTCCGAGAAGGGCGGAGAATTCATGAGAATAAAGCATAAAAATTTACTTTTAAATCTTTTTAAAAGATAAAAGGAAAATAACTAGAGAAGGAAAGAAACTTACCATATTTTACCACCTGGGTATCCCGTCCCACCCTTTTTGGTTTTGAGAGAGTCGGGATACCCAACTGTGCTCAGGGATCACACCAGGCAGGGCTGGAGTGACCATATGTGGTGTCAGGGATTGAACTCGGTCAGCCATATGCAAGCCACATGCTTTATCTTGCTTTAGAGTCCCATGATCTGTCTACACTTACTTAATATATTTAATAATTACATTTAATAGGCAAAAGGTAAAGGTAAAGGCCCTCCCGTTGATCGTCGATTTGCTCGAGCGGGCCCAGTAACGTCTCCATTGGAGACTTGGTTGTTACTGTGTCTGGCATATCGAATACTCTCAGTAGCTTGCCCGGCTCTCCGAGAGGGGCGGAGGAATCGAACTCGGGCCGGCCATGTTGGCCGCTTGTAAGGCGAACGCCCTACCGCTGTGCTATCGCTCCAGCCCGAGCGAATTACATTTAATATCAAATGGTAATATGAATATTTTTATATTTAATATAGCTATCTTATATTCTGAGTATATTTCTTCACATACTCAGGTCACAACAGAATTTCTTTGGTGTCCAAAGGGGTTATAAGTGGAAAAAGCTTAGGGTGCCCTGTGATCTATCACAGGGCTTTAAGAGGTCCTTCAGAAGATTCTAGAAGCTTGCTCCTGGAAGTGCGGGCATCTCTCAGTATCTATATTGCAAACCATAATGCCCCAAAGTAGAGAGACAGGGTGGGGGAAATTGTCTGTCATGGAGGCAGGGTGAGGGTTGGAAAGGGGGGGATACTGGGGACACTGGTGGTGGAGAATATGCACTGGTGGAGGGGTGGGTGTTCGGTCATTGAACGACTGAGACTCAAACATGAAAGTTTTGTAACTGTATCACACAGTGATTCTATAAAAATTAATTAATTTTTTAAAAACGAAAAAAGAAAGTGTAGACATGGACGAATAAGATCAAACCCCATGGGAGTCTCCCACAAATGGAGGATTGGGTTCGACCTGAGATTTCTTTCTTTTATTCTGTTCTGGGGTGTGGGGGTGTGTGCCTCTACTTGGCAGTTCTCAGCCAATGGGGCCGGGGGTTCAACATATGACCCAAGGATGGGGCGCTGCTTGGGGGTGCTGATTGGACCCTGCAGGCTTTGGGGGCTGCACCCGTCAATGTTCAGAACCCAGAATCAATGCCGGCCACCAAACCAAGGTCAGCCACTTTCCAGACATGTATTTCCATACTGTCCCCCTGGTATTCTCACCCAGATCCTCCCCTGAGATTTCTCCATCAGATTTACCTCTCACTGGGACCGCCTGCTATCCACCCTTGCCCTTAATCCCTGAGAAGCGTTGTCATCGGGGGAACCATACACAACAGCCAAACTTCTTGCAGGTTGGCTCGCCATCTCCTGCCCGCAGACGCCCTCAGCAAGCAAAGCTAGCAGCTCCCCCTGTCAGCAGGTTTGTGGGTGCTGAGTTGGACCTCTTCCCGGGCATTGGGCATTGACTCCTGAGTCGCCGTGTCCAGGTGATTGTCCCATGACTCAACCACCGCCACCCTGGGATAAACACACTCCGGCCCTAAAAGGTTCAAACTCCGTGTTGGGTCCTGACCTCGGAAATATTTATACCCAGCCATGTGCCTTCCAGATAGCATCTCCTGGAATCTTCCTGGCAGGCGGGCAGCCACGGGGAAGGAGTTCAGAGCCGTGCTTGTTGTCTATAATTCAACATGAGAGCTTTTGCTGAGCTCCCAGACGTAACTAAGAATAGCCAGGTCTCTTCTCGTCTTTGAGAGCTCTCAGATCAAACAATAAGTCCCACATTTTCTCTCATTCCTCCTCCAGACTCCACTTCAGGGCCTCGTGGGGTCGGTGCCATGCTGGCCCCATGCCCAAGAAATACCCTCCTTTGTTGGAATGCGTTCAGCTCTTGGCTGGTTTCTTCCTTGTAGTCTCTCTTGCCAGACTAGTTCAATCTTGGGTCACTCTGTTTGGGTGTCTTGATTAACTCCAAGGCTCTGGGGCCAGAAAGAGAGAATGCTTTGTGGAAGTCCTAAGGCCAGGAGCCAAGTCATCCCAAGCTTGCCTCCTCTCCCTCGTCCCTGGGACACCCATCCTCCTCCTTCCACTTTAATTGTTCTGTTCCTCTCCCTTACATCCAGAGCAGGGCCTTAGATGCAGGTCCCCCAGCCTGAGCTTCTGGAGACTCCCCACTCTGGGCATCTTGTTCTTGCCTGTGGATCCAGGGGACAGAGATAATGCCTCAACTCTGTCCTCATACATGTGTTGAATGACACCACTTGTTCTCTGGATCTCCAGGTTTGGGGGAGGTGATGGGGCACTAATGGGCCCCCAAATTATGTGAACCAATTCCTATAACAAATGTTCCCCCTCTCATTTCTCTAATCTCTAGCTATCTACCCGTCCGTCCACCCACCCATCACCCATGTTCCCACCCATCATCGTCAGTAGAGCCTCCCAGCCACTCACTGGCCCATCTCTTCAGCCATCCACCCACATCCATCCATCCTTCCATGCATTTTCCCATTCACCCACCCATCCATCCATCTGTTCACCCATCCATCCATCCACAAAGCACTCATATACCCATCCATCCATCCACCCAACATCCATGCTTTCATCCATCATTCATTCATCCATTTATCCATCCATACATTCACACATTCAACCATCCATTCATCCACCCATCCATACATCCACCCATCCATCTACCCATATACCCATCCATGCATCCTTCTACCCATCACCCATAATTTCGTCCATCATCTATCTATCCATTTACCCATCCATCCATTAATCCATCCACCCATCCACCCACCCATCCATCATTTATGTTCATTTATTTCTTTGAAGAACCTTAACACACACACACACACACACACACACACACACACACACACACACACGGTTCACTCTTCTCTTCCCACCCATTTTTCTGAATCCTTGCCAAGTCCACATGGTCCCAGTTTTACTGGGTGGCTCTGGGTGTGCCCCTGAGCCTCTGGAGTCATAAACGGGAGATCATTGCCCTGTCTTATCAGTCCCAGAGGGCGTGAGATTATGGGCAGCGGTTCATCTCTTTGAAAAGACTCAGGATTGTTCACGTATCACAGGTTACAGCCAACCTTATCACAGGCTGGCGTCGGGTTTCCGGAGCCCCTGAGACCTTTCACAACCCCACCCCTCATAAAGCGCCCCGGGTCCTGTACCAGCACACACAGCATCCACACTCCTAGCAAACCCCTGCCGTCACAGGGCACACATGGCAGGCGGGTGAAGGACAGATCCCAGTGAAGACATCAGATATGATTCCTGAAGCCTATCTACTTCTGCATCCCTCTTCGGAAGGACCCCAGGGCAGTGAATGTGCCATGTGCAGGGTCATGGGGCACCAAGTCCCGCTGCCTCCTGAAAAGGTCTTAAGTTTCTAAAGCTCCACTTGAACCAGGGAAAACAGGGGCTAGGAGGACTGGTCAATAGTTGGAATCAACCACAAGGGAACAGAGGGTAGAGAAGATAAAGAAGGGACCAGTATGACGATAGCACTGTAGCACTGTCCTCCCGTTGTTCATTGATTTGCTTGAGCGGTAATGTCTCCATTGTGGACTTGTTGTTACTGTTTTTGGCATATCGAATACACCATGGGGAGCTTTCCAGGCTCTGCTGTGCAGGTGGGAAACTCTCGGTAGCTTGCCAGGCTCTCTGAGTGGGATGGAGGAATTGAACCCAGGTCAGCCACGTGCAAGGCAAATGCCTTACACACTGTACTATCTCTCCATGGCTAGAAATTATCACGCTGGACAAGAACTGAGTGTTAAAAGTAGGTAAATGATATATCTGATAACCTTTCAGTATCTGTATTGCAAACCACAATGCCCAAAAGCAGAGAGAAAGGTGCGGGGGGCGGAGAGAGGAGAGAGAGAAGAGAGAAAGAGGGAGAGAGGAGAGAGAGAGAGAGAGAGAGAGAGAGAGAGAGAGAGAGAGAGAGAGAGAGAGAGAAGAAAAGCATCTGCCACAGAGGCAGGCAGGGGGTAGTGGGTGAAGGGTGATGGGAGGGAGCCTGGTGACACTGGTGCTGGGAAATGTACACTGGAGGAGTGATAGGTGTTGGAACACTGTGTTACTGAAACCTAATCATGAACAGCTTTGGAATGGTCTATCTCACAGTGGTTCAATTTTTAACAATCTTCACTATCACTGTCACTGTCCTCCGTTGTTCATCGATTTGCTCGAGTGGGCCCAGTAACATTCTAAGACTTGTTACTGTGTTTGGCATATCGAATATGTCACAGGTAGCTTGCCAGGCTTTGCTGTGCGGGCTAGATACTCTCAGTAGCTTGCAGGGCTCTCTGAGATGGATGGAGGACTCAAACTCGGGTTGGCCCGGTTGGCCTCGTGCAAGGCAAACACCCTACCTGCTGTGCTTATCACTCCATCCCAAAATAAATAAATAAATAAATAAATAAATAAATACATTGATAAAACTCTGTTTAAGTCACATTCTCCTAAGCACAGATGGGTTGGGGTTCCAGATAGGAAGAATCTGGAAATCTTGTTAGAGGCTGGGTCAGGTAACTCTGATTGCCGCTCCATGTCTGTGTGCAGGGCCCCTGCTGCATCTGAGGACCCCAGCCCCGGGATTCCATGGAATGGAGAAGAGAGACAACATCTGGAACAGAAGCAACAATAAGTTTCTCCCCAGGAGCCCACATGTGCACGGTGGACCCCTAGGCTTCTCCCCACCCATCGCTCCTGCCCTATCCCCTCTCCCTGGGCCCTTCTCTCTGCACCCGTCCTAAATGCACCCACTTCCAGGCTTCCTGCCCTTTCCACCTAGGACAGTCAAGCCGCTGCACCATCCTAGACTCTCCATTACTGCCTTAGCCTCCTTCCAGCCCCCAGGAAAGTCCAAAGGGACCACAGATGAAATTGCACCAACATGAGACCAGGGGGCCTGCCAGCAGGACAGAGAGGACACAGGGGAGGAGCCAGGTTAGAGGGGACCACTGTGAGGGGAGGCTGAGGAATACTGCCCTAAGCTGTTTCCACGCTGCTAGGCCTGGGGCAAGAGATGGGGTGCTGGGGTCCTCATCGCACTCTTGGGGTCTTTCAGAGAGGCCTGGGGGAGGCTCTGCCTCCCTTGAGGTCTTGCATTATTATCAGGTCACCTTCTTCCTGTACACGCTCTAGTCCACAGTACCAGCAGCACCCACTAGGCGCTTTGCCACGAGATGATGGCTGGTGGCAGGCTTCCAACGGGATTCTGCAGCAAGCACAACTGGCCTGCTCCTCCTGCCCCCTGGAATATTTAGTAACACAGTGGCTAAAACATAGCACCTGGCCTCCAGAACCTTCCGGAGCACCAAGTGCTGGTCCAAGGCAAACAGCATGGGTGGTTCTGGACGTGATCCCGTCAGTATGGACACCGAAGGCAGAGGTTGGAGACCCGTCCTCACCGCCCAATGCTGGTCTTCCCACTCATCCTGCCTTACTGACCTTCAACCTTTACTCTTCGCCTCAGTTTGCTTGTCTTCCGAACAATGATTTAAAAAAAGAAAAAGAGCCTCCCATTAGCCTGGCTGAGATGCTCACGCACATTAGCAGATATAAAAGGTTCGGGAGCGCGCAAAGCATGAAGCAGCAAGCAAAAGAAGCCTTATCCACTATTGATTTTTTTTTTTTTTACCTGACAAAGTGTTGCAAAGGCAATTAAATCAGACAAAGTCCATTAAGCAAGGCCCTTAGCACTCCTGGGCTTCTGAACAAACACCATTGTCATCTTCCTCCTGTCAGGCCACTTAGCACTTTTTAATGAATTACTCACCAACAGAACATTCTGGGCACTTCACAGACAATGGAAAGATTCCGTGGAGACTTGCTACCCAAGGCATTCCCTCCCTCCCACAGTTTCCAGAATAACATGCGTGCCTGAAGCTCTCTCCACACGCCAAACAAGAATGCTGGTCTTTTCTTTCTTTCTTTCTTTCTTTCTTTCTTTCTTTCTTTCTTTCTTTCTTTCTTTCTTTCCTTCTTTTTTTCTCTTTCTTTCTTTCTTTCTTTCTTTCTTCCTTCCTTCCTTCCTTTCTTCCTTCCTTCCTTTCTCTTTCTTCCTTTCTCTTTCTTTTCTCCCTTCCTTCCTTCCTCCCTTCCTTCCTTCCTTCCTTCCTTCCTTTTCTTCTTTCTTCCTTTCTCTCCCTTTCTTTCTTTCTTTCTTTCTTTCTTTCTTCCTTTCTCTTTCTTTTCTTCCTTCCTTCCTTTCTTCCTTCCCTTCTTTCCTTCTTTCTAGCTTTCTTCCTTTCTCCTTCCTTCCATTTCTTCTTTCTTCCTTTCTCTCCCTTCCTTCCTTCCTTCCTTCCTTCCTTCCTTCCTTCCTTCCTTCCTTTTCTTCTTTCTTCCTTTCTCTCCCTTTCTTTCTTTCTTTCTTTCTTCCTTTCTCTTTCTTTTCTTCCTTCCTTCCTTCCTTCCTTTCTTCCTTCCCTTCTTTCCTTCTTTCTAGCTTTCTTCCTTTCTCCTTCCTTCCATTTCTTCTTTCTTCCTTTCTCTCCCTTCCTTCCTTCCTTCCTTCCTTCCTTCCTTCCTTCCTTCCTTCCCTCCTTCCTTCCTTTCTTTCCTTCCTTCTTTCTTTCTTCCTTTCTTCCTTCCTTTCTTTCCTTCTTTCTAGGGGCAGCAGTGTGGTAAAGTGGGGGTGGTTTATACTCAATGGTGCTCAGTGCTTACTCCAGATTCTATACTCAGGGATCACTCTTGGTGGGGTTTGGGAGGGTCATCTGGGATGGCCCTGAGTTAGTCCAATTCAGGTTTGACTGTGTAAAAGCCTTAACCATTGTACCATCTCTCTGGCTCAACAAGGGAATTATTAGCTAAAGCTCTGACTGGCAGAGGGAACTCTTACCCCCTCAGCTCTTGTTCATTTGTTCATCCACCCTGAAATTGCCAAATATGCCATCTCCCTCTCCATGTACCAGCCATGTGACCCTGCCCATTCTTGCAACACAATGGGCCCTTCCACTTTGGACGCCCACCTTCCACCTCTGCTCGGCTCAGTCCAGGGACCTTTCAGCCTTCTTCCTGCGCCCCCACCTTTCCCCCCTCTGATGATCCCCAAGTCCTCTGTCAGCGTCTGTTAGGTTTTCACTGGCGAAAAAAAAAATTACTTCCTAAAATGTTCAAAAGTCTTTCCTCGGTTTGTTATTAAAGCAATTATCTGGCATAACACACCGAAATCGCCAAAGGTATTCTAATGGGAAACAAATGCTCCAACAGCGACCGGGGCTAGAATCTTTATTGAAAAATGAGGGGGAGGTGATTAGAGGGGAAAGGCAGGGAGGGAAGATTTTCCACCTGGCCTTGGTCACAACATCAAAAAGCCATCAGAAGGATGCTATTTATAATCATTATTGCTCTGTCTGGGGAGTCTTGTGGGTCCAGCCAGTGCCCCATCAGCATCCCCCCCATCACCCTTCCCCAATCACTCCCTCCCCTCCTGCCACCACCTCTGCATGCCTCTGTTGAGATCTGGGTCCTTTAGTCGGTGTGCCACTCAGCCGGGCACCCCTAGGTCTTCGTGTGATTCCTACACACTTCAACTTTCCAGTGGAGAACTGCCAACAACCAACTCAGCACCTAGAAGAAATGCTGGCTGCCCAGCAAATGTGTGTGTATGGGGGGGAGGGGGTTGGGGGTTGTAGAGTGACTGCCACAGGGTGTGGGACAACTCTGGGGAGAGGTTTTCTTGCACACACATTTGATAGTGTCTATGCTTCTTCATACCTCTTACTAGGTTGGACCTTGAGCTGACCTGGGTGGAGATAAGAAACTGCAAGGCTCTCCTCCAGGGCTGGCACATGTGTAGAAGAAAGAGGTGATCTCGGGCCAACACCTATAAATGGGTCAGACTACCTGGGCCATGACTTAGAGAAGGTACCAGAGCTGAAAGAAAGAAAACATCAGTGGCTCTGTGATTGATTACTGATGCCTGACACAGACATACAAGGGAGGAAGGGCAGTACTCTGCCTCATGGACACAGCAGGTCTACTTCCCGCCCTTCTGACCCCTGAGGGTTCAGACTCAAGAGCTGAGCTCTTGTTCAAGTGCAGATTCAGCAGCTCTGAGTGGGGCCTGGGATTCTGCATTTCTTACATGCACAATCCCTGGTCATCCTCAGACTTCTGGAATGGGGCTCTCACTTTAAGTGGCAAGAAAATAATGGGACCCCACCCAGGAATCTACCTATTTTCAGAACCATCATTCACATGATCAATAACTTAGACCTGGAGGAAAGGAGGTATCCTTGGGAAAATTCCCCAAAGGGGAAATGAACTTGCGGTCTCCCAGTGTCCCCAAATTGGTGATCTGCTAAGTTCAGACGCTGGACCAGCAGCTTTTGTCCATGGACTGAGAGCCCCTGGGACTTGACGAGATGTGAAAAGCCAGTGTTGCTTAGGTGGGGCCGCAAGGCAAGCCCTCCATCTGGGCTCTCTCTCTATCCCATCACATGGTTCCACATTTCACTTGCAAACTCTTCCCCCAACTCACCCATCCCTGAAAAGCAGGGGTAATCGCTGAGTTGCTAATGAAGAGAACAGGGATAAAATCTCAGGGCAGAGGTGTGACTCAAGTCCTAGACTCATGTGCAAGGAAGCTTCCTGAGTTTGATGCCCTGCCCCTGCCCCACCCCTCACCCCCGACTCCATCTCTGCAGAATGTGGCTCTGGTGGTCCCCAGTATGCCTGATGAGAACAGCTCTTTATCACCAGGACTATGGAAACTTGAGTCTGCACTAAGGCTGGCCCCGACTTCCAGCACCACTGGATGTGGTTCCTATTTATTATTTAATAATAAATAATATTATGTGGTCTACACCTGGCAGTTCTCAGGGCTTACTCTTAGCTCTGCTCAGGGATCACTCCTGAGCAGATTCAAGAGACCATCTGGAGTGCTCAGGATTGAACCCAGGTCAACTACACACAAGGCAAGTACCCTGCCCTCTGTGCCATCTCTCTGGTCCCACTGTGTTACTTTTTTATTTTTTAAGAAAAAGGGGCTGGAGAGAGAGTACAGCTGGGAGGAGCTTGTCTTGCAGTTGGCAGTCCTGGGTTCAATCCCCGACACCCCATATGGTGTCCCAAGCATCACCAGGGGTGATCCCTGAGCACTGAGCCAGGAGGAACACTGTGGAGTGTGGCCCAAACACAAACAGAAAAGAAAAAAGAAAACACTGGATGCTCAAAAGCCCGCAGTGCAGGATTTGCATGTAAGATTTTCTTCTGTGAGCAATGTCCAAACCCAGAGCAGGAAGCAGCCCAGAGCACTGCTAAGTGTGGCCCGAACGCCAAAAAGAAAAGAACGCGGGGTCTGGGTGGAAACATAGGACGCACAGAGATGGGCCACAGGGCACCCCCCGGTACCCAGTGGCAGTCTGAACCCCGCCATGAACCCTGCAATTCCCAGCCTCGGGTCACTTGGTGGCGGGCTGCCGTGCAGGGGGACACAATAAGCCGCTGTTCTCCCGGCGCCGGGACGCATCCCCCACCCAAGGGACCTTCGCCCTAACAGGCTGTGTCTGTGTCTGCGGTGATTGCACGATGTAGCTTGCAGGCCTCGGAGACAAGGACACAAGGCATTGGCAAGGACACCTTGCCAATCGTTGGGAAGGTACCAAAACGTGTGCCCTGTTTGTGTGGGGAGTTTCCTTGGGGTCTCCGGGTTGGGGGGCTGCTGTTTCCGGTGTATCCATGAGCTGTTACACTGATCCCTTCAGTGTCCTGCGCTCTGGCCACTCGTCAGGCCATGCACTGCAACGACCCCAGCTCACCCAAGAACCCGCGTCTTGATAGGGCTTTCCCGGGGAGGGCTCAGCAGAATGACGTTCAAGGCATTTGTCCTCCTGACCCCGTTGGTTGGGTTTGCCTTTTTTCCCTCTAATCAGAGTCACTGAGCAGAGTTTTCCACGGAGCAAACCTGTACTTGGGACACCCCTGCATGCAGAGCGTGGAGGTGGATGGGGTGGAATTAGACCAGCCCCCAGTGCGTGAAATGAAAAACACAAAAATCTTGTGGTCTCTTGTGCGCGGCCACGTCTGCCGTTTTCCCAATGCCCGCAAGAACAGCGTGCCTCCTGGACTGGGCAGCAGCTTTGCATCTGACCTCCGGCTATGCATTCGGCCTTGCAAACTCAGTTTTCCTCCTTGCAAGCAAAACAAGTGGGTGCCGGGAGTGTTCAGAGTGCTAATAAACCAACAACGCAAACGCCTGTGTATGGGCTTCTCTCTCCTACAAGGGGTCACTTGGGTCATCCTGGTCGTTTTTCCACCCAGAATTCTTCTCTGTTGTGGTCCTGCCAGGATTGGCACCCCATCACTGCCTGAGTCCATCCTACTATGCCAGGGAGAGGATGGGGGGGGGGGGGAACACTTCTGGGAGCCTGGCGGGACAGGTGGATGCCCTGGTGAGCTGCTTACAACCCATTGGCTGAACCCAGTCACATGGACCTTCGGCTGCAAGGAAGGTTGGGAGGTGTAGTCCACCTGGGTTTCTCCAAAGAGAAGGTCCACTCCCTGCACTCTCCTCTCAGCTTCAGAGAGAAGAAATTGGAAATCAAGTCCCCGCGAATAAGCACCCAAGAAGAGGCGCCTGTTAAATGGGATATTGAAATGAGGATCTGTCTTACTTATGAACTTACTTAGTAAACTCTCCAAGGGGCACAGTTTCCTCTCCCTCTACTTCTCTCTCTCTCTCTCTCTCTCTCTCTCTCTCTCTCTCTCTCTCTCTGAATTTCCTTGACCCAACATTTCCCAACATTTCCCAAAGGAGGAGGTGCCTGTATTTTTCTTATGCCTGGATTTCTGCCACACCCCGTGAAGTTCCAGAACCCCTTTGCTCTATCCTTCAAACACCCATGACTCTGGGCTCCAAAGCAATAGTACAAAGGTTAAGACACTATCCTTGATTGCATCCAACTCCTATTCCTAGCACTGCATATGGTCCCTTGTGTACCACCAGGAATAACCACTGAGCACAGAGCCAGAAGTAACCCTTGACTACCTCCAGGTATGGCCCAACTCCCCACCCCATAAAAAAAGCAGCAACAAAAAACACCCATGACTTCAAATTATCATTCTAATTTACAATGAAGTTTTACAATGAACTAATTTACAATGAAGTTTTGTTGTAGCACAATTTAAAACTAATGACATCTCTACTTGGCCTGCAGGAGCCTCTAGGTTCAAACCCAGGCACCAGTTGCTTTTCTGATGCCCTCTCTCCCCAGAGGGACCCCAAAGATGCCAAACAGAAGTATACCCTGAGCACCACCAGGGTGTGGCCCCAAGCCTTAAGGAAAAAGTTCAAAAGAAAACTAACAACCCAGGCACCACAGAAGCACATTTCCCTTTTGCATATAAACCCAAAGGTAAGAAGTTCAGAACTAATCTGAAGTTTCTCCAGAGAAACATCCCAGGGGACGAGGGTCCTTCCAGGGTTTTGCTGACTTCCCTGGGATGTTTGCATAATCCGAGTTGGCTGCCAGATGGCAGGGATTTTATTCACATTCCTGTCAGCAGGAAGGAGTAAAGGACAAAAAAGGAAAACAAAAGAACAGAAAAGCAAACTCCCAAAGAGCTGGCCTCCTTCTCTTTTTAGGAAGGTTTTTAATGAAGGGAAGACACAAGGTCCGACCTAGTGGCCAGAAGGACTGAGGAAGAGGGGTCCCACCTCCTCCTGGCCCTCCGAGATGCTTCTTCCTTTGGAATCTCTCCTTTGGGAGATCTCTTCCTCCTTTGGAATCTCTCCTTTGGGAGATCAGGGGTGGAAGGTCGCTTTGGTACTTGGGGGATCTCAGGCTCCATTGAAGAAATCTCCTTCTGCCATTCAAAGGGACCCATGATGTGAAGGGGCTTTGTTCCTCCAAATCCCCTCTCAGTCTGGGGGACCACCACTTGAAAGACAAGGAAGCAGACACACAACAAGGTGGCCTTTTTCTCAAGCTTGCCCAGTCTCCCCAAAGGCAGAGACCCCGGTCTTGGAAAGCAGCCTCTCCTTTTGGGCTAGGGAGGTGAGATCACAGGCTTCTGGAATATTCTATGCTCTCCGACCTCTCCACCCCGCTGCTTGGGCCTCTCCAGTTTTTATGCATTTTCACTTTAACATTTCATCTCCTGTGATCATTCTTGTTTCTGCTATTTTTTAAATTTTATAATCCCATTAAGTTCTTACAAGAGCAATAAACAAGTTAATGGTCCCATATCATTGCCTGTGGACATTGTGTATCTCCCCTTGCATGGCCCCCCACCCCGACCCCCCAACCCTACCCTAGACCTCTCGTGCTTGGAATTCCCAAACCTACCTGAGCACTATTGGGACAACCTCAGTAGCTCAACCCAGTATTGGAATCTTGGGGATCCTTAATCCGTGTAAGAGAAGGACCCAGTTTCCTCTTGTTCCTGTCAAGAGCGAATCAGTAGATTGGAATTCTGGTCCCTGTGGGAGCAGCCCCTGACCTCTTGAGCAATGTCAGGCTGAACATGGGGAAGTTTTCTTTGATCTGTCTGGGAGATCTTGCAAGGACTAATGAAGCCAAGCTGGACCAGCAGCTTTGGTCAGCATCTGGGACCATGATCCCACGTGCAGTTGGGATCATGATTCCAAAGGAACTGCACGCAGCATTCTTGGGCTCTTCTTCAAGTCCTGAGTGTATCGCACGCCTTCACATCCCTCCACTGCCCACGTGGAATGGACTCAAGTCCTCGTCTCCCATGAGCAGTTCAAAATAACTTGCTTGGGTGAAATATTGTTCAGAGACTCTCTGCGTGTCTTCACTAGAAGACTTGAGCTAGAAGCTTTGTGCATCTGTGTGTTACAGAAAAGGTTAGTTTTCTCATGATCAGACAGGGTTAAGAGATGAGAGCTCAAACCAGGCATTCAGCCTCCACACCCAGCCCTTAGACCATCTCGCCAGGGATGGAAACCACATAAACACACCGTACAGAACACACAGCTCAGCAGGGGCCAGAATCCCAGTCTACTGATTAGCTCCAGAGAGGGAAGAGAGGGGAGCAGGTCCTGGTGGGGATCTGGCCACAGGAAGATGCAGATGACCAGTTCCAGGGATGACCTTGGCTAAAACCATGCTACTTGGAGGTGGTGTCTAGGGGCGACTTCCAGCTCGCTTACCAAGGAGACAGCAGCTCTGCAGCTCCCTGACTCCCCTCTCATGTCCTCTTTATCCCCACCATGATGAATCCCTGAGGTTATCATGTGAACTCATTTTTTCCCATTGTCCCTGCCCTGCAGAGCATTTGACAGAATGAAATATTTAACTCCGGAAACCCACAGAACATCTTGTGTAGCATTCTGGACTTGGGGCAATTTGGGGAGTAAAGTGGGGTAGGGGTAGTGAGAGAGACAGGAGAGGGAAAGAGCGATGCTCGAGTTTGGTGTCACGATCCACACCTAAGCTTTGGGGACAAGCCTTTCACCATCACAGAGATCCACGAAGCTCAGGGTGGTGAAGGAAGAAGTAGGAACCATTCTCCTTCCCGCTCCTTCCTCCCACCCACCTGCACCCCTGCGATACCTAGAAGGTAACTGTCCCTTCTGGAAGCTTTAGATGCTTTGCAAACTCAAAGACATGAGCCCTAGCCCCTCCATTGTCCCAGTGCCTTGATGCTGGTTCCTCCTTTTGTCTCATCTTTAATATATCATCTTTAGGGTCAGGGCATTTTTCAAAGGACCCCTCTCTACCTCTCTCCCTTGCCTGTGTGAGCTCCCCAGTTCCATCCCTGACACCTTAAGCTCCCTCCAACACTGTAGGGACAGCCCTGTGGTCCGTCAACAATGCTAATCCAGAGCATTAAACTATCCATGTAGGTTGATATTGCCAAGAGCAGCCCTAAGGTCTGCTCTGGCCCCCAACACTGCGTGGGAGACTCTCCCAGATAAAATAAAATAACCCTTCTTTTTTCCTTTTTGGGTCACACCTAGCAGTGCTCAGGGGTTATTCTTAGCTCTGCACTCAGGAATTACTCCTAGGGGTGCTTGGGCCGCCCCCCCCCCCCCGACTGTCCTCGCCGGCCGGGCCCCTTGGAGGGGAGCAGGTTGAGCTTTCCTCCCCGCCCCGACCAGGGCTCCGGCAGCCAAAGACCTCCAGGACCAGTCACCACCATGCTGAGACCACTCTCCACACACATGAAGGTACTGGCAGAGGGACAAAGTCACGCGGGTTCCAGGGCCGAGATCTCCAAGCCTACTAGGATTTGGGCCGAGCATCCTCCACCTAGATCCTCCAAATTCCAGTAGGCGGGGGTCACACCCACCAACTGGCCCCCTGGCACCGTGTAATCCCATCAGCAGCCAAGACTCAGAGACTATAAAAGCCAGTTCCCACAAATGCGGCTGCGCTACATCTTATTATGACATCTTATTATCTCATTCCTACTTTGGACAAATTGGCAGGCTACCGAATGTAGCCTGCCCACATGGCAGAGTCTGGCAAACTCCCCGTGGCGTAGCCAATATGCCAAATACCAGTAACAATGATGGGTCTCATTCTCCTAAAGAGCCTTGAATATAATCTCAGGGCTAGGATGAAGGAGACGTTACTGGGGCCTGCTCGAGGCAATCGACGAATAACAGTATGATTTGTGATTGTGATTGGTGCTTGGGGGACCATATAGGATGCTGGGAATCGAACCTGGGTTGGCCGTGTGCAAGGCAAATGTCTTACCCGCTGTACTATATAGCTCCAGACCCTTAAACAATCATCTTTAATTTCTCATTTGCATAAAATTTGAACACACAGCAAGAAAGGCTTATATGTGATAGGGAATAAATGAAATAAAATGAGAAAAAAATCTGATCAATACCTAGCATCATTTAGAGAAGATTCATTCATGGGCCCTCAGTGCTCCCCAAGTGCCGACAAGAAGGCTGAAAGGCCAAGCTCAAGAGGGGTTGGGTGAGCCCAGACAAGAAGCACAGGGGGCCTGGCCCACATTTGGATGACATAGGCCCAGCAGCTGTGATGAGTGTCTCAGAGAAGAAGCATCAGCTCCCAGCCTCAGGTCAACCCCTTTCCTTTTTTGTGGCTCCAGTCCCCAGCAGGGGCAGAGTGTGGAAAAGGAGGAATCTGAAACTCGATTTGCCATGGCGATGCCCCGAACCAGAATCCTTCCGTGGGCCCTGCTGGTCTCTGGGCCCAGCCTCGCAGCTGTGCAGGGGATTAAGGCGGGAGGACAGATAAGGGAGAGTTTCCTGCTCTGTCCAGGGCTGGGCTGGCCTCCTCCCCGGAAAGAACCAGAGATCAGAGGAAACATCGCCTCGCAGACAGAGAAGGGAGACACCCCACTCATGTCAAGCTCATCCAAAGCTCCAACCACCCTCCCCATGCCTTCTGCCATATGCCAGGGGTCCTCAGCATTGCCAGCTGAACCTGGAAACAAAACAAGGGGATTGATGGAAGCCCCCAGAACCCAGACCTGAGAGGCAGGTGTCATAAACACCCTATAGAGAGCAAACCAACACCCCTTCCCCCGTGTCTGGGGCAGCCCTCCCACCCCAGCACCCCTCACCCTCTCGCCCAACAACCTTAATTCGACTGTGTCAATTTTCGTGTTCCCAGGGCCAGTCGAGACAGGCACAAATCATACATGATTCCAGCATGGACACCAGTGGCCAAGGAGGCAGCTTTGAGCAAAAACACATGGCGTGAGTCACCAATCTGTCACACTGTGGGAACTGGGTCCCAGAGCGCATCTTGAGAGTGTGAGGCCTCTCTCTCTCTCTCTCTCTCTCTCTCTCTCTCTCTCTCTCTCTCTCTCTCTCTCTCTCTCTCTCTCTCCTCTGTCTGGAGCTCAGAGGGGGTCTAGAATCAGGGCACGCTCACACGTGCTCTCATTGAAAAGAGCCTTTAGCCAAGGTCTCAGGACGCCCCACTGAAAACAGAGGGGAGTCGGGGGAGGGAGTCGAGGGATGTGGCAAGTAGCGCCCCCTCTCTACCTCCTGCCCTTCACAGGTAGCACTCGTTATTCATCTTTTCTCCTCTTTTTTCCTTTTTTCTAAACTAGTTTTTATTTTATTTTATTTTATTTAGCACACCACGCCCCATGATTCATGACACTGCTAACCACAGAGCTCCAGTTTTCAATATCTCAACTCCAAAACCATCATGGGTACCAGCATCCCCCACACCCATCCCAAATTCCCTCCCTGTCCCCACCCACCTCCTTAGTGGACTCTTTTTTGGTTTCCATGTACTCATAATTAGTGGCCTGAGAGATAATACGGCAGGTAACACACCTGCCTTGCATGCAGCTGACCCAAGTTCAATCCCCGGGACACCCTATGGTCCCCCGAGTCCACCAGGAGTGATCCCTGAGCACAGAGCCAGGAGTGAGCCCTGAGCATCGCTGGGTGTGATTCCCAAACAACAACAACAATCTCATTAGAGTTTGGCTCGCACACTTACACTAGTGCTGACTCTTATGGTTCTGATGCATGTGGTTACCTCACCCTCTTCTTCACCGAGTGACCACGAGACTTGACTCCCTCTTATCACCAGTCCACCTCATTTTTGGCCCCATCATCTCCACCCCAGTCTTTTCTCTACCCAGAGCTTAGAGGACTCCACCACCCATGGACCCGAGACAGACTTTGAGGAGAAACATCTCGATCATTCCACCACAGCATGTGATCTCAACTCTCTGTGCCACTGAAGTACCAGGTCAACTGCAGGGACATGCAGGGTCACTTTGTCCATCACACACCCTCACCAGAGTCAGTTGGTGGAGGAACTTTTTGTTCTCATCCCTGCAGTCAAACCCTGTAAACTGCTACCGTGGTAGGCCATGGAGAAACCACACCCAAGTTGGGTTTGTGTTTGTATTTATTTATTTTTTCAGTGAAGCGGGGTATTTTTTTACTGAAACTTACTTAGAAGGATGGGAGAGGAAAGAGAGGAAACATTGATGGTCAACAAAGAAACATAGAGAAAGGCAAGGGAGATACATGTTCAAGGCTTGAAGGGCAAGCCTTTTAATTTATTATTGATTTTAATTTGTTATAATTATTATCTTAATTTTTTATTGAATCCCTATGAGATAGACCCTTACAAAGCTGTTCATGATTAGTTTTCAGTCATACAGTTTTCCAACACCCATCCCTCCACCAGGGCACATTTCCCAGCACCAGTGTCCCCAGGTTCCCACTCATCACCCCCTCTTTGTCTGCCTCTATGGCAGGCACTTCTCTCTCTCTCTCTCTCTCTCTCTCTCTCTCTCTCTCTCTCTCTCTTTATTGCTCTCTTTCTCTCTTTCTCTCTCCCTCCCCCCTCTCCCTCCTGTTGGGCATTGTGGTTAAGCAAGCCTTTTTAAACATTCTTAATTGAAAAAATTTTCATTAGAGGATAGTGATTTTCAAAGTCATTGATAGTTCAGTTTTAAGCATAAAATGTTCTCACACCAGTCCCCCACCAGTGTCATCTTCCCTCCACTAATGCGCCCAGAGTTCCTCATGCCCCTCCAGCCTGCACCGCCCCTCCCCCCCCTTGTTCAGGCACATTGTTCAGTTGGGTTGTTGATGTTTGGATCTCAACTTTTGGGGTTGTTGACTCTGTGGCTTGAAGCTATCTCCCCTACACACACATACACACACACACACACACACACACACACACACACACACACCACCGACACACCCAAAGCCCTTGGCCTTGTTTCCAGTTACTTCCCCTCCTCATCTTGTCATTCCCCATCATGCCTCGGTTTCTTTCTTTTGGGGTTTTATTTTTAATTTTTAAGTTTTTTATTGAAATACAGTGAGATACACAGTTGCAAGGATTTTCATGACTGGGTTTCAGTTATATAATGTTCCAACACCCATTCCTTCATCATCATCAGTGTACATTTCCTACCACCAATGTCCCCAGTTTCTCTTCTGCTTCCAACTCCTGCCTGATTCTGTGGCAAGCACTTTTCTTCTCTCTCTTTCTCTCTCTCTCTCTCTCTGTTCTCTCTCTCTCTCTCCTTTTGGGCATTGTGGTTTGCAACAGATACTGAAAGCTTGTCATGTATATCCCTTTACCTACTTTCAACACTCAGCTCTTGTCCAGAGCGAATATTTCCAAGTATTACCATCATACTGGTCCCTTCTCTATCCTCCTTTGTTTTTTTTTTTTTAAAGCAAGGATCGAACCTCTCATCCTAGAAATGTTTTTGGAGGTGATTAATCCCATGTAGTCTTGGTGGGAGTGACTGCAAGGAAATCCAGAGGTGACTTCTCCATGGTTAGCCAGCTGGGTCCCAAATCTCTCTGGGACTATTCACATACATGGTACATGGCTTCCAGGACCAGACAAGCGCCCCACACTGGCCACTGCTGCCTCTTGCTCATATGAGGTGCCAAACGGTCCAGCCACTCTCTAGCTAAGAAGAAGCAGGGTCCTACCACTGAATCAAACTGGACTCAGGCTTAGAAGGTCAATGATCTGAAAAGATCATAAACACGTGTGGTCAGACGCTGTGGGAGCTGCCCCAGGGGTCAGTTCTCAGGGTCTAGCTGCTTTACTGAGACTTAATGCATCCACTCTGTTTGGCCGCACCTCATCTGTATGATGGAGAGAATTTCAGCTCACAGTTTGGGAAGCAGAGCCTCACCCTCCGGAATAACTGGGTGCTTCAAAATGGGGAACAAGGGGCCAGAGCGATAGTCCAGCGGGAAGGGTATTTGCCTTGCATGGGGTCAACCCATGTTCAATCCCATAGGGTCCCCTGAGTAATGCCAGAAGTAATTTCTGAGTGCAGAGCCAGGCGAAACCCTTAAACACTGCCTGGTGTGACCCAAAAAGCTGAGAGAGAGAGAGAGAGAGAGAGAGAGAGAGAGAGAGAGAGAAAGGAAGCAAGGAAGGAAGGAAGGAGGAGGGGAGGGAGGGAGGGAGGGAGGGAAGGAGGAAGGAAGGAAGGAAGGAAGGAAGGAAGGAAGGAAGGAAGGAAGGAAGGAAGGAAGGAAGGAAGGAAGGAGAAAGGAAGAAAGATAGAAGGAAAGAAAGGAAGGAAGGAGAAAGGAAGGAAGGAAGGAAGGAAGGAAGGAAGGAAGGAAGGAAGGAAGGAAGGAAGGAAGGAGAGGGAGAAAGAAGAGAGTGGGTGCCCAGGTGTCTGTTGGAGAGGAAGACCGTCCCCTGATGGCACCTAGCACTTGGCTCTACCCCTCTGCTGTGTGCCTGAGACTGGTTGCATCAGGACCCACCGCCCAGAACCCCAGCAGTCAGGACCTCCCAACCAGAGCCCCCAGCAGAGCCAGGAGGGCTCAGCATCATCCCGCACTGCCATAGGGAGCTGATTCAGGGCTGCCTGCTGGCCCACGTGCTCTCCCCCTGAAGAAGATGGAGGCCACTAAAACCCCAACCCCCAACAGGGGCTCTTCTGCAAAGGGGGCAGCGGGGGAGGGGATTGCTGGGAGGAGGGCGTGTGTGCACATTCCTCAGTGACCAGGTCCTGTGATGGATGAGCAGCTCCTTGACAGGGAGGAAGTATCTACAGGTTGGGGTGACCTTCCCTGTACCGTGTTTATTTAATGGCCTGAAACAACATGTTCGCAGAAGGGAGGCAAGACGGGAGAAAGGGAGGGGAGAGGAAGGTTATTTAAGCACGAGAGGTTTCCCTCCGGGCTGCCAAAAGTACATAAGAGAAGGTGACCCTCTCTCACATTGGGGGCATAAGGAAGATAATCAAGGACTGAAAGGTCCCATGGGGCGGGGGGCGAGGCCGAGAGGCACGCACGTGGTCCAGGTTAAGGCTTTAGGCACATTTATGTTTTATTCATGCCACTTGGCACCTAATAAATACTCCAAACCTTCTTTGTGAAATGAATGAAGAACAGTGCAGTGATCAGCCGGAGTGGAGGTGAGGCGGGTTCAGTGTTTTGGGGCCACTGGGTAGGATCTGGGTTTCTACAGGAAGAGGATATTCAGGAATGATTGACAAAGATGCTCATGAGAAGGAGCTTGGCCTGGCGCACTGGGAGACGGAGTCGCAGGCGAGGCTGGGCTATGCTGAGGTCAATTTCCTGGGCATTTCCGGGGCTGGATAGGAGCAACGTGGGTTTCCTCTTCCGGTGCAGGTAGAGGGCTCTGCTCCACACAGTCACTCCAGAACAAAGACAAGAAACCTCTCCAAAGGCCCCGTCTGCACGCCTCACCTCCAGAATCAGGTGTCAAATGTCTGCTTCAAAGAACTCTCTCCCACCCCACCAAGAATATTTATTATACGGAGAGGAGTTCCTTCCTGGGGGAAGGGACCCCAGAGGTGACAGGATGCCAGCCCTGATGGCCTCCTCCTCTGCCTCTGCTCTTGGCTCTGCCACTGTTGGTGTTGGTGACAGTGTGCACGAGGCTTTGTTGAGCGGCTTCCCTGCTAGGCAGCCTGTAGGTGAGGGTGCCATCTCCTCCCTGGCATCCCCAGAGCGTCTCCCCACATGCCCATGCTGGAATGCACGTGTCTGACTCACTCCCAAGGTCTGGCTGCTGGCGGGGAGGGTCGTGAAGCGTGGGTCTCTGAGCGTGGTGATGAGTTAAGCATGTGGGCTGGGCTAAACGGGGTTCTTCACCGAAGCAATAATCTAGGTGTTGCTATGAAGGTGTTTTTTGTGGATGTGGATATTATCTATAATCACTTGCCTAAAGGAAAGAAGATCAGTCATGAGAATCTGGGTGGGTTCCCACTAATCCCTTGAAAGGCGTTACAGACAAGGGAGCATTCCCCAAGGGTTCTGTCTTGAGACCCAGGTCAGCTTCTGCGCTTGAATTTCCAGTGAGAACAGAGAGGTTCCTGGTCATTTTTGGACCATGCATACCTGTGCATATATGTGTATCTGTGAAGAGAGAGAAAAAAGAGGGAAGGAGGAAAAGTTTCTGTCCCCTGCCTGCAGGAGCACAGGCATAGCATTGAGGAAACAAAGGAAAGAATGGCTATTGAAGCTATACTGTTTTTTTTTTTAACCCAAATATTAGGTCTTCAAAAACATCATTCATTCCTGGTCTCATTCATTCCACAATGCTCCCTCTGAATGCATTCAGACACTTATTTGCAGGCTTTGTAGGTACTGTGAGGAACAATGGTACAAAACACAACCCAGGAAGGCTTCCTGGAGATGGTTGCATCTTAGCTCATCCATAAACCCCCGGACTGGTGCCAGAGCACTTTAGTGCTGCTAATCCCATGGTCTAGCTGCCTTCAATCCAGGAGGGTGTCTACCTGACGAAGTACCATCCATCCACAGGTCAAGGAACCCCAGTTCACTCTAGCACCAGAGACTCAAGGTCAGAAGCAGGGCATCGAGTATGAAAGATTGGTGACCCACAGGCCACATTCTCCATGCTAGCCACTAATTCTTTCTAAACGGCGATTGGGGGGCAGAGCTAGTGGACACCCAGATGGGCAGTGAGTTGCCAGTTCTCCTCTTGCTTTCCGGGAGGGACCTTTGCCTCCCCATCAGCCCGGTCTCAGTGGGAGAGGGGACCCCGCACTGGTTACCGTGTGCTGCTGAAGTGGGGGTGCAGGGGGATAGCCCCCCGCTCTCCTGCATCTGGGAAGGAGAAAGAGATGAGCATAGCACAAGCTGCATCTGGCAGCGGGTGAGAGGCAGAGGGACAGAGGCTGCTGAACAGGGCAGAGATGAGAAGGGCAGAAACATCTAGAATTTTCCACTTGGACTCCGGTCTCCGCCCTAGCAGTAGTTGCTGTTGACCTGCTCCCTGCCACCTTCTGCCAATAGCTGTCCCCCAGCTAATGACTGACCCTCCTCATCCCCAGCTGCAGAGTGTCAGGCTCCTGGCCCCATGCTTCCACCCACAGCCCACACCACACACCACACGCCTGCTGGCAATGGTCAGGTGGTGACAGAGAGGACCAGAGGCAGCCCCCCAAAATGCCCCTGGGCCTGAACTTTGCTCTTTTCTTCCCGTCCCTTCTTGTTCCAATGAATGATCCCAATATGGATTATTATCTCACTTTGGTGGAAGTTGGGGGTAGGGGGTGGATTCCTTCCTTTTCCAGGGGGAAATGGGAAGCAGGGGCTGTGGAACTAAGTGTGAGTTACCAGAGTGACTTTATCTCAAACAAGGTCCCTTCCAAGCGCATATTCTCGGAAAAAAAGTGAAACTAGGGAATGGCCTTTAGAAATTGCTAAAGGAGCATTAAAAGTGAAATTAAAAAAGAGAAGAAGAAAGAAAAGTCAAGCATTCTGTTAGCCATTCATCTTCATTTCATGTTTTATTTTATTTTGGAGGGGTTGGGGGGAACCACGCTAGACTTACTCCTAACTCCGTGCTCAGAAGTGGTGGTACCTGGCAGTACCCATAATAAGTGGTGCTATGAAGGTTGGGGTCGTTGGGATGCAAGGCCAACACCGTAAGCTGAGTACTACCTTTCTGGCTTTCATCTCTGTTTTGAGAGCCAGGCTGGCCTCTTAGCTGTTTCACCCACATTCGTTGGAACCAAGTGAATCATCCAGCACATCCCTGATGGTTTTAACCCAGAACAGCATTGAACTCTTTCTGTAAAGTACAACTCCCTTCAAGAAACAGGTCTGGCCAACAATCAAGCAAGGGTTGCCAAACAGCAGACTGAAGATAACGTTGCTTTTCTTCATCCCCACCAAGAAAAGGAACCTGTGGGTCAATTCTGAGTCACAACAGACAGAAGGTCCGTCACTCTGTGGAGCAGTGACCTGGCACTTTGGGGTTGGGGCAGATGACCCACTCTTGGCAGAGAAAAGCCGATCGCAGGTGATGGTCTCTGAACACACAAGGTGAAACCGCATTCATGGTTTTCTTAGTCACCGTGAATGAACTCTGTCCCACTTCCTCTTTTCATCTTAATAGTATTTGGGACAATCCCAGCGCTTAGCAACTCAGATTTTTCCAGATTTTTTTTTCCCTCCGTCGGATAAGCAACGAAAGGAACAAGCACATACTTGTGTCAATATTACAAGATGTGGTGCTCTTCTCTTTCATTTTTTCCTCTTTGATTCCTTACCCCGAAAGGAAAGCGTGTTTGAACTCTAAGTTAAACCCATCCGACAAGTCTACTCTGCAGGCAAGACCTCACTTGGCATGGTGTGTGAGAATCATTGGCCACTGTGAGATATGCCACCAGGGAATAATTGATGAGGGCTACCCCTGACACTGGGTCCAGCAGGATTTGGAGGTGCAGCTTCAGTTGAAGTCCTCTAAATGTTTGTCGAGTGCATACAAGCAAATAATTAGAAAGCAAAGGAGAAGAAAAGACGGGGAGGGAGAATCACACTGGCTCCAGAGAAGCTGTGTTGCATGATGCTCTTTGATTGATTGCAAATGGGCTTTTGGAGCTACATTTAGCTCAGATGGCGGCCAAACCATGTTCCTCCTCTCTTTCAGGCAGGTAGGGGAGAACGCTGAAATGGGGTGTCTCAAAGTACATTGGCGAAATCTGTTGAAACACGCCGATCTGAGCACTGGGAGTTAAGGAACGATGAGGCATTGCTCCAGGAGAATAAAAGAGGCACTGAAACAGAACGTACACTGTGATCCTGAATTGCCTCATTCTGGCTACAAACTTGAAGCTACACTGAAAGGCAATAGTGGATTGATGTCTGTTTCCTAATAGTGAAGGTTCTTCTTTGGTATAGACGGAAATGCCTTTGTTTGGAGGAAATGAACATTCAGTAGTCAGTGCAAAATTACCTGCTCTGTGAATATAAATAAAGGGGGCGCTTTCCTCTTGCAGCTGTTAACCACACCTTTTTTCCAGTTTCATGTTGGAGGTGCTGGGAATCGAACCCAGGGCCTCAGACACACAGTGTCTGGGTTCTGCCACTGAGCCACACCCCAGGCCATTCTCTCACCTTGTGAAGATAGAGTTGATTTCCACTCTATGTTCTCATAAACACTCAGACAGGGAAATAAAAGTAAGCAAATCTGTATGAGAGCTGAAAGAATCTCTCTTGAGTTGTTGAATGTTCTCTGTGATTGAGGAGAAACTCTTCAATTCTTCCAGAACATGCTTCTGAAGGAGCGTGGGCTGTGGGGATGAGGTAAGGCTTCTGAGGTCCCAGATCTTGTAATATTGAGAGTCCTCCCCTCCTGGGATTGATTCAAGAGGGAGTTACTCATGTCCACCCAAGGTGGACAAGGGCTCCAGGAATCAGCATCATAGCCTGCTCCCCGAGTGTTTGAGGATTACAAAACTGTGTTATTTTATCAGAACAAAACCAAAATAGCCTCCACGGGGGAAGCCTGCTTCATTCATCCTTCCCGGTTCAGTTTTGTATAAGAAAGTTCTGGGGTGCAAATAAACCAGAAAAACCTACAACTTTCTTTGGAATCAAGGAGGGAGTTTTAATAGACCACTAGATTAAAATGCCTGTATTTAAGACATATTTCACAAACACTTAATGGGGTTTTCCCACCCGTTAAGAGCAAACCATGGGCACAGTGTTCTGCTTTAATAGGGGCAGAAGCTTAATTTCATTTACAGACTAAACTGACAGAAAAACATCAGAGTCGTTTCTGCTAGAGAAAATACGATGTAAGTTTGCAGGCCACGTATCAGAAATATCCACAGGTCTCTTACAGTCTGGGCTATTTCTTTTCCTTTGGCTGTCTGGAAGGGGAAAACATTCCTGCGGTTGGTATCCAATGAAATTCACACTTCTGGGCCAGGACCCTGATTACAGCCCAACATCAAGAATTATAATGAGAGAGCAGCCTTTTACCCATGCAAGTACGCAAGCTTCAGCAAAAAATCCTGCCAAGAAGTAAGGCTTCCAGGAGGGGAATCTTGGCCTGGGGCGTTAGGTCCTGAGATTGGGGGCAGTGGAGACAGGGAGAAATTAGAGGGAGATGTGGAGAGGGCAGCATCTCTACATGGCAATCAACATACACAAGCAGAGACGTTTGTAGTACAGTGTTTGTGTGTGTGTGTGTGTGTGTGTGTGTGTGTGTGTGTGTGTGTGTGTGTGTAAAACGGGTTTTTGGACCACTTTCAGTGTGGTGCTCAGGGCTTACTCCTACTGTTACTCTGGGGACTACGGGCGTTGTAGGGATTGAACCAGGGTTGACCGAACGCAAGGCAAGTGACTTAACCCCTAGACTATCTCTCCAGCCCATCTATCAGTACATTCTAAGGGCATAATTATTTCGTGATGATGGGAGAATATGGTGGCTGGGGATTAAACTCAGGGCAAGTGCCATGACTCCAGAGCTCCAGCCCCTAAGGAAATAAGTCTCAAGTATTCCAAAGCAATATCTACTGAAGCACATGATGCTTATTGCAGTGTGCCAAGTTGGAAATGATCTAGAGGTATAACGGGTTAGAAAACGGATGAAGTCAATTAGAATAGACCCATCAATAGGCAACTATTCATCTTAGGAAAGAGGTAAATATATTTTTACATGTTTCCAAGTAAAGATGTCCCCCAAATATTCAGTGAAAGTGGCAAGACAATAAAAAAAATACAAAACATGGCTTCATTTTTTGTTACAGGAAAAAAAAAAACTGTTCAGACTTTTCATAGGAACTACTCCAAACTTTTGTTCTGGTGAGAAGGATTAACTGAAAATGTTGACTTGCAATTTTGTCTGTCAAAATCATAAACTGGCACTGTTGTAACCATATTACCTAAACTATGATAAATTATAAATTTAAAAAATGGGGCATAATTCAAAGGGTAACAAAGGATGTATTTATCCAAAATAAGTGCAAAATGAATGTAAAATAAACTACATCTGGGATATATATAGAAAAGAATAAAGGAAGAAAGGAGGGAGGGGGGAAAAAGGAAGGAAAGGAGAAGGAAGAAAGGAGGGAAGGAAAGAAGGAGGAAGGAAGGGAGGAAGAGTTGGAGGGAGGGAGGAAGGAAGGAAGGAAGGATCCCAAGACACCCCCCTCCTCATGGAAGTTTAGAACACAATTTACTCGAGCTTTGGGCCTGAGGAAGGAAAGAGCAACCATGAACAGTCCAACTAGAATTCATGTAATGATAGACTATAAAACAAGGTTATGTGGATGTGATTACTCTCTTTAATCATTTTAGAGTTTCCAACAGTGGATTGACTGAGGAGATGAATGATGGCTAAGGGGGTGCCTACTGTCTACAGCCCACCCCCTCAGCTTATTTCTGATGAAATAAAGTGACAGATCGAGGAGCATCTTCAAATAAACGCAGGGAGGACATTAACTTCCTGCTCCAACCCTCCTGCTCTTTGATTTCTACCTCTGAGTAAGGCCACATTGCTATGACTTGGGGGCACTGGGGAGAGAGCTCAAGGCCCACAAATTGAGCTGATCTCTGCCATTGCCTCCTCCTCACAGACCCCCAGCACCAATGGGTGTGATCCCTCCACCCCCAGCACCCCAGGGCCTGAGCAGTGCTGCATTCATGGGCCGAGATTGAACCATAGTTTTCAATTGTCCCAGTAATCCTGGGTGTCATGCCCCCAACCCCGCCTGGAAGTATAGCCTGGAAGTCCCCTTCCCCAATATGTGAAAAGAAGTGTTTCTGCACCAGCCCCCCAAAGGAATCCAAAGGAATCTCTTGCTTTGTCTGAGCCTTCCTAAGGGCACCATTATCTACCCAATTCAGCACTCAGTTATTTCTGCTTAACCCTTTCTCTTCCCTCTCACTTCCTTTGCACCCCCCACCCCCCACCATGCTCATGGACCTCTCTCTTCATCAAGCCCTCCCCCAGGTTCTTGCAGAAGCATTTCTATCACTACCTTCCAATGGCCCTCCAAAATTCCAAGCCAATGAAACTCTGAGGACAGGAAGCAAGAAAAACACCCCAAATATTTCCATTCGTGTTCCTTTGAGCATTGATCTCCTAAAAGCAGTTCCACCAGCCATGAAATCATGAGTCCTTAGGAAAAAAAAAAGTCTCTTGATCTCGTTAACTTATTCTACCCTATGAATATATTCCTATGAGACGTACATTAGGTTTTTGCTTTTGTTTCCTTTTTCTTCCAGTCCCTTGAGTGGGCAAAGAGAAGCATAAATGCTCCCAAATTTCAGAATAAGAGCATTAAGAAGTCTCCACAGAAGCTGAAATGATGCAAATTAAAGGGAATTTAACAATTAAGAAGAGCGTTTAAATGCAATTTCTAGTCACTGTTGATTCGTTAAAATAAATGTCGCCTGAGATTTGGTATCATCACGGGGGAAAATGCGAATTCAGCCACCAAGTTGGGTCTAATCGAATCCTCTGGAGTAAAAGCATTTGGAAACGGGGATAGCAGTCCTGATTTTCTCCTTCACTCTTCTTATCCGGGCTGGAGCGATAGCACAGTGGTAGGGCGTTTGCCTTACAAGCGGCCAAGATGGCCGACCCGAGTTCGATTCCTCTGCCCCTCTCGGAGAGCCTGGCAAGCTACCAAGAGTATCTCGCCTGCACGGCAAAGCCTGGCAAGCTCCCCGTGACGTATTCGATATGCCAAACACAGTAACAACAAGTCTCACGATGGAGATGTTACTGGGCCCACTGGAGCAAATCGATGAACAACGGGAGGACCGTGACCGTGAACTCTTCTTATCCAGAGAATAGACCCCGAAAGCCTTTTCTGCCTCCAAGTATGGTCAGGAAAGTGACCCACTCAAGGAGACACGTTCCTTTTGCTGCTCCCCAAGCAGAATACCCAACTTTTAGTTCCAAGCCAATATTTCCGGTGAGCAAATCTTTCCCCTCTTTGGAGCAGACCACAGCCCGCTGGCGGAGGTCATTTCCACCAGAGAAACAGTCATATCCCCAGTGAGGGGAGGAAATAAAACTGTTTTTCATTTTAATGGGAAAAAATCAGCCCCTACACTCTTTCTTTTGTCCTGAACTACCTCTTGGGAGTACATCACCTGCGTTCCTTCAAAATTGGCTATCACGATAAACCCCATCCAGGAAGCTATGTCCTGTGCTAGATCTTTGCCCCCACCCTAACCCATCCCCAGACCCAGAGCTCTTGAGAGTTTTCAAGGGAAAAAAGCAAACTCGATTTCACTAGTGCTTGTGACAATTCAGAAATCCTGGAGCCCAGCAGTGGAGCCCAAGTGGCAGGAATCCAGCATCCTTGTCTTAAATTCTGACTCCTGACCCCGTCAGTGCCCGAAGACACATGTCCCTTCCTGGCCCTCTGTGCTTCGGCTACCCAGCTTCCTCAGTGCCATCTTGGCCCCTTCACACCCTGCCCTTTGCCGCTAGCTCAGGCCCAATGCAGTATTTCCCAAGAGTTCCCTGCAACGCCCACCAGGAAACTCAATTCTGTAAGTCAAATTAAGGTCTCTCTTGCCCTGAACGCTGATCGTCCACTGTGTGCTTGCATTCTGGAGGTCTTTCCATCGAGAGAGCCGTGTCTGCCTCTGCTCTCTCGATAGGATGCTTGCTAAGAGAAGGATTCCGGGGCGAGTCTGGTGTAAAGACATCTGTGGACTCCTGAACGCAAGCAGAGGGCGCAGGGTGGAAGCCGAATGCAGGAATAGGAAAGATTGTGGGTTGGGCCGAAGGGATTTAGAAGCATGATAGTAATCAGAGAACTTGAGTGTAATTGCTTATGTTATTCCTGAAAGCATCTCAAGCCAGGCTGGTGGTCCGACATCCTAATTAGCTAATGGGTAGAGGAGGGTTTCACATGTTTAGAAATGAGGGCTTATTGGATCAGCCCTCAAAGATACTCACTCTTTTAAATTGCCATTTCCTCCAAGATTGTGATTCTCCAACTCCAACTTGAGCGCGCATCAAATCCCCAGGAGGGCTTATTAAAACACAGATTGCTGGGGGCTGGGGGGGCTTCTCCTTCCTCCTGGCTCCCCCATGCAAGGTCTGGGGTAAGATCTGAGAACTGGTGTTTCTAACGAGGTCCCAGGTGATAGCGAGGCTGCTGGTCTGGGGACCACACATTGAGAAGGACTATTCTGGAAGAGAAGAGGGAAAAGGCAGAGGAAGAGGAAAGGGAATAAGGGTGTAGATTTCAGCGAGGTGGGGAGAGGGGAAGGAGAGGGGAGGTGAGGAGGAAGAGCACAATTGAGAGAGGTCTGAGATGAGCAGAGGAAGGAGATGGGGGCTGGAACAATCGTACAGCAGGGAGGGCCCTTTGCCTTTGCATATGGTCGACCCGGGTTCAATTCCCGGCATCCCATATGGTCTTCCAAGCAGCACCAGGAGTAATTCCTGAGTGCAGAGCCAAAAGTAACACGTAAGCATTGCTGGGCGTGACTCAAAAGAGGAAAGAAAGAAAGAAAGAAAGAAAGAAAGAAAGAAAAGAAAGAAAGAGAAGGAAGGGAGGAGAGAAGAAGGAAGGAAAGAAAGTAAGAGAAAGAAAGAATAAAAAAGAAAGAGAAGGAAGGGAGGGAGGGAGCGAAGGAAGGAAGGAAGGAAGGAAGGAAAGAAGAAAGAAAGAAAAGAAAAGAAAGAAAGAAAAGAAAGAAAGAAAGAAGAAAAAGAAAGAGAAGGAAGGGAGGGAGAGAAGGAAGGAAGGAAAGAAAGTAAGAGAAAGAAAGAATAAAAAAGAAAGAAAGAGAAGGGAGGGAGGGAGCGAAGGAAGGAAGGAAGGAAGGAAAGAAAGAAAGAAAGAAAGAAAGAAAGAAAGAAAGAAGAAAAAGAAAGAGAAGGAAGGGAGGGAGAGAAGGAAGGAAGGAAGAAAGTAAGAGAAAGAAAGAATAAAAAAGAAAGAAAGAGAAGGAAGGGAGGGAGGGAGCGAAGGAAGGAAGAAGGAAGGGAAAGAAAGAAAGAAGAAAGAAAGAGAGAAGGAAGGAGGGAGAGAAGGAAGGAAGGAAAGAAAGAAAGAGAAAGAAAGAAAGAATAAAAAGAAAGAAAGAGAAGGAAGGGAGGGAGGGAGAGAAGGAACGAAGAAAAGAAAGAAAGAAAGAAAGAAGGAAGGAAGGAAGGAAGGAAGGAAGGGAGAAAGAGAAAGAAAGAAAGAAGAAAAAGAAAGAGAAGGAAGGGAGGGAGAGAAGGAAGGAAGGAAAGAAAGTAAGAGAAAGAAAGAAATAAAAAAGAAAGAAGAGAAGGAAGGGAGGGAGGGAGCGAAGGAAGGAAGGAAGGAAGGAAAGAAAGAAAGAAAGAAAGAAAGAAAGAAAGAAAGAGAGAAGGAAGGGAGGGAGAGAAGGAAGGAAGGAAAGAAAGAAAGAGAAAGAAAGAAAGAATAAAAAGAAAGAAAGAGAAGGAAGGGAGGGAGGGAGAGAAGGAACGAAGAAAAGAAAGAAAGAAAGAAAGAAGGAAGGAAGGAAGGAAGGAAGGAAGGAAGGAAGGAAGGGAGAAAGAGAAAGAAAGAAAGAAAGAAAAGAAAGAAAGAAGAAAAAGAAAGAGAAGGAAGGGAGGGAGACAAGGAAGAAAGGAAGAAAAGAAAGTAAGAGAAAGAAAGAATAAAAAAGAAAGAAAGAGAAGGGAGGGAGGGAGAGAAGGAAGGAAAGAAAGAAAGAAAGAAAGAAAGAAAGAAAGAAAGAAAGAAAGAAGGAAGAAAGAAAGAGTAAGAGAAAGAAAGAAAGAAAGAAAGAAAGAAAGGAGGGAGGGAGGGAGGGAGGAAGGGAGGGAGGGAAAGAAAGAAGGGAGGGAGGGAGAGAGGGAGGGAGGGAAGGAGGGAAAGAAAGAAGGGAGGGAGGGAGGAAAAGAAAGAAAGAAAGGAGGGAGGGAGGGTGGGAGGGAGGGAGGGAGGAAAGGAAATGGGTGAAAGGAGAGTGAGAGAGAGAATTTCTTAATCCCACACTTGTCACCAAGGTGTCCCCAGCTGGAATCGGCACAGAACCCTTGGGCAACGTCCCCTGAGAACGGACTGGGTCCTACATCCATGACAGGAGTCTCCCCTCCTTAGCTTTTGGGGTGCGGTCTGCTTTCCCCCGTTGCTCTGTCTCCGCCAGGTGATCCCCAGAAGCAAATCCATTTCTGATCACTGGAGAAAACCCAGACCAGAACACAGCGCCCCTCCCCCTGCCGCCCCCACCCCCCGACTCTCTCACTTCTCCCTGGGCCCAGCCCTCCATACAACCTGGGTCTCCTCCCAACCCCTTCTCCTGTGCAGCCCTGCTTGCTCCCTGCTCAGTGCTCAGTGACAGGACCCAGGCTCCCCAGAGCTCTACTCAGAGGCCTGCTGGTCCTGCAGTTGAAGCCAAAGGAACAAGAGAAACCCTGCTGTCGGGGCCGATGATTAAATGAATGTAGCATTTTGGGAAGGTGTGTGTGTGTGTGTGTGTGTGTGTGTGTGTGTGTGTGTGTGTGTTGTGTGTGTGTGTGATGGGGGAAACTTTCCCGAGAGGAACTGCCTTCTCTGAAGCTGGGGTCACCTCCACCTGAGCAGCAGATCCAAGTGGGCCGGGAGGAGCAGGTTGAGCTGTGTCACCTCCTTCATCGCCTTCTTCCAGAGAGGCCGCGAGAGGTTGGATCCTCGTAGCCCTGGGGAGTGATAAACAGGCTGACGGTTTGTGGGCTTGGTCTGGGGAGTCGGCAGGCCTGGCCGTGCCACACTCCCCCGGAGATGCGTGAGATCTTCGCCATAAATCAAGGAAATTAAATAGAGTGCAGGGCTTAGGGGCACTGCTCAGCCTCCTAATCCCGGCCCAGAGCGGGCCTCCACGCCCTGCCGCCCGGAAGGAGGGAAGCTCCCTCTCACCCCAGGCCGTTCCTGAGAGCCCGGGAAGACGGGAGAGTGGTGGGAACCCATTCCCGCCCCTGTTTCCCCGGGGAGAGCGGGAAAGGACCCCCCTTCCTCTGCCTTTCCTCTCATGTGGGCAGAGAAACGGAGGCTCCTGGCAGAGGGCAGAATTTGGGCAGTGCCAAAGAGCTTCCCGAGCAGTGGGCACCCCGGTGCAAGGAAGCAGCTGTCCGTTGCAGGGTCAACTGGGAAAGCCGTTGGCGGGAGTGAAGGGGGCATCCAGGTGAGTCAGGCGGGACAAGGAAGGGAGAGGGAAGGAGGCATCTAGGAAAGCAGCTGACACCCAGGGAGAAGGCCAGCCCTGCAACCGCGCCTCCGCTGTGTGGGATCTGCTGGCTCCATTAGATCTGCAGGAAGCAGAGCAGAGAGTGAACGTGGCCGGGTCCAGAGGATGGCTGTGGATGGGGAACAGGAAAGGCGATTGCTCGGTGCCTGGGTTTGATCCCCGACATCACCAAGCACTGCCGGAAGTGACCCCTGAGCACAGAGTCCAAAGTTAGCCCCGAGCACTGCTGGGCATGCACACACACACACACACACACACACACACACACACACACACACACACTTGCATGTGGGGAAACTCAGAATCCTGCACAGAAAGGGCTGAGTTGGGGCCGAAAAATCTGCAACTATCGTGAGTCTGCTGGGATTGGAGCTGGAGGAGGAGGAGCTGAGGGTGGCATTTGGGGGTAGGGGGGGCGGGAAGGATGCTGGGAAGCGCCTGGGCTGGGAGGCAGGATGGGGTGTCAGGGGAGAGGCTGGGATGAGGACAAACACGGGGGTATATTATGGGCAGAGTCTTGAGAATCCTCTTAGGACTGGCAGGAACTAGTGAGGGCTCTGCTGGTCAACCTCCAGCCAACCCTCGTCACTCCAGCCACGGTGGGGTCACTCTGAAGCACCCCCCCGAAAGGGCAGATCGCACCATGTCTATCTGGTGGCAAGACTCAAGTGCAGCTCCCCAAAGCCCCTGAGGGTTCTGTGGAGTAACCCCCCCCCCCCGCCTTGTACTTCCCCCTCCTGCAAGTAGGGCGTGGCCGGCGGGTTCCAGCATTCTGGGTGGCATGGGGACAGGAGCACGTCTGGGACTTCTCACCCCAGCACGCCACGTGACAGGTGATCCCCAGGGCCTGGCCGGAGTCTCCCAGGAGGTTTTCCATGGTGGATGACCCCACCCCTACTGACAGCCCGGGGGGAGAGCAGAGCTACCATGGACACTCAGCGCCTTCTCCATTGGCAGAGCATAAGCCAAGATGTCCGAGTGTGACGTTAAAGGAATGGGGTCCCTGAGGATGAACAGGACTCAGGATGGAGGGGAAACTTCTCGGGGCTTCCAAGAACAAAGGGGTGGGGGGTGTGGGTGAAGAGCTCAGCTGTACAAAAACGTAGCCCTCCTCATGGGCTGTTTTCTAGGACATTTGATTCTAGGAGGGTGAATGGAGTGACGCCTCTCAGGTCAGGGTCTTGGAACCCTTGGGACCCAGAAGGCACCAGGATGTAAATTCAGGCTCCAGGCAGCCCCTACTCACCTGATCTGGCTTGGCAACCCAACCCCAGCGACCCCTGCATTCAGCTAAACAGCTGCATGTGCGTTGGTATACAGCAGGCGCTCAATGCTTACTTGCTAAGATGCCCAGCACCCTGACACTGGTCCTTTCTCCCTGACCATTTTGGGGCTGCGACTGTCGTGAAAAGAAAATGGTGACCTCAGTGTGGCCACGTAGTACTGAGACAGCTGCCCCCGTGCGGAGTGCTGCTCCCAGCAACCTTGCAGGAACCAGGTAGTTCGTGAGAATCCGCCTGCAACTCTCACTTCCCAGTGGAAATCTTCGCTCTCCCTGGATGTCTCGTGAGCATTCACATTTTTCACCTCCATGTTTCGCACTTGCCAATGGCCATAGCCATCTAAAAATGGGGAAACTGAGGCTTGCGGAAATTCAGTACTGGCCCCCACTGCCCCTGTCAAGTCATAGAACGCAGAGGAGGGAGGATTGACACGTCCTGGTTAATCGCCGCACCATAAATCTAAATCCTGCTTGTTCCCGCATGTCTGATCTCTCAGGGTCCAGCTGGGGGAGGTGAGGGTCGGGGGTGAGTCTCAAAGGATCACCCTAGGCCCACTGCACCCAGATGCCCTGAAAATTCACACATTTGTGGGAAATGCGCGTTCTCAGGCTGGATCCACAGAATCATGGCTGTCCCACCCTCCGAACCATGCCCGACGGATTATTTCCCTCTGAGTACACACGTGGGGGTGAACAGAGGGCTCAGAGCCTTCCTCAGAGATGCACAGTTTGGGGAGAGAGTCTGCACGCCATCAGAACTGGCCGGGAGATTCTGGAAGCTTCCCTGTTCCCCACTCCCAAACCCCCCAAAACCCCCCCTGGACACAGCATTTTAGAGTTCAGGGCTCTTGATCAATGGTTTAAGCAAGACTTACTCAGGCTATTCCAGTTCAAGAATCGAATTCCATCCCTCTTTCCTCCTCCCGTCCTTTCTTCCTTCCTTCCTTCCTTCCTTCCTTCCTTCCTTCCTTCCTTCCTTCCTCCCTCCCTCCCTCCCTCCCTCCCTCATTCCTTTCTTCTCTCCTTCCCTCCCTCCCATACTTATTTTCCCCCTTCCTTCCCTCCCTCCCTCCCTCCCTCCCTCCCTCCCTCCCTCCCTCCCTCCTTCCTTACTTCCTTTTTCCTTCCTTCTTCCTACCCCATCCCTCCCTCCCTCCTCTCCCTCCCTTCCTTCCTTCCTT